>NC_045745.1:10797148-10815321 GCF_008692095.1 Etheostoma spectabile | reverse complement strand
CTGACTGGCTAGTAGTCCTTACCTGGCTACCGCGCATGTGCGACCCTCAACAAAGATGGACTAGAAGTGAGATGTCTCACTCTGTAGCTAAAACAGACAGCTCAACACACAGGGTGAAAAGAGGAGCTGCAGCAACGTGCAGTACAACAAATAGATGGTGTTTTCTGAAAAGTAAACCACATAAAGCTATTCAGGTACAACCTCTAAATACAATTTATATATAATATAACAACTAAAAAAATACAATGATGAACCTGAAAAGGGGCATAATCTGAGCACTTTAAGTAAAAGTACTAACACCACACTGTAAAAGTACTTCACTACAAGTAAAAGTCCTGCATCCAAAACCTTTTACTTAAGTAAAAGTATGTATTATCAGCTAAATGTTGCAGACAAATGTTCCCTTTCAGTGTTTTCTTCTTCTATCTGATGTTTCTGGATTAATATTCCTGCTGCATTCATGTGCATGTTGCATTTTACTGCTGTAGATGTTTAAGGTACGTGCTCATTGTAACTTTTTTATATACTGTTGGGCCTAATTTTAACGAATAGACGTGCTAAGAAATCTTCTTGTGTAACTCTTCACCAGAAATCAAATACTGCACAAACTAGGGATGTCCTGATGGGAAAGTATCGGAGCCGATATCGGCATTTTTGACCTGATCGGGTATCGGCAGTTACCGCGATCACCTTACGACGATCATTTACTTCAGTAAAATCTACATCATAGTAGAAGTTGATTTTATGTGCGTTTTAGACAAAAATGCTAGCTACTCATTGTAAAATGCATTAGGCTGAAAACATCTTTTAATTCCTTTGTTCAGTAACTTATTTTTATAAATAACTTGTATAGTGCTTTTCAAGGACTCAAAGCTCTGTTCTCTAGTATCAGATCGGGACTCGGTAATCAGCAGATATTTAACATTGGGGGCCAAAAAATGTGATCGAGACATCCATAGTACGAAGTCTTCCTTTACTATTGAGACCACCTGGCTCTACATGACCCTGGTTGGTGTAAACTAGCCGTTTGAGTCCCAGGCATAATTTAATTTAGGTTTCTCCTGTGTTTTTGTTTTTTTAAGTGCTGTGCAGTGGCCTTTATCGAGAAGTTGGACGCCCAGTCTCTCAACCTTTCCCCAGAGGAATTTGAGCGCTACATGTCAGGCCAAGCCTCGCCGCGATGCACCAGCTCGGAGGGGGACTGGGCCCACGCCGACCCGGCACCGACCGCCACCAACCCGGCCCTGGCTCAGCTCAATCACAACCTGGAGGTGCTGTCGGGCCTCAGCAGCCGGCAGGAGACGCTGATGGAGGCCGCTCGCAGCCTGCAGGCCGACCTCCTCGCCTGGCCCCAGAGCGTGCAGCGGGAGGTCAACGGCATCCTGGAGAAATACCCGCTCGAGGTTCTGTCTCGCACCGTTTCCGCCATCGATGCCAACAACGTGGACAATGACAACCTGCCACCGCCCCTCACGCCCCAGGTGTTTGCTGGGTAGTGGACAAAAAATTCACAAACCGCGACGGTACTCCTGCTTTTGAAAAGGCAGCTTTTTGAGTTTGATGGTAACATCCCATATGCACTTATCTAATAATAATAATAATAATAATAATAATACAATTTATTTAAATGCGCCTTACTCGGCACTCATGGATAAATCTGCTTAATAGTTTGGAGCTTCTTCTGCACTTCAAACGCCCGGTCACACCACTGTTTGTAACAGAGAAATTTTGCAGCAAAATCTGATAATTTTTATGAAATCGCAGCGATTATAAGGGGCAAAATAAATCTGCATGAATCCCGTTCAGCAATTGCAAGTTGTTTGGACAGTGCAGAGTTTTGAGTCTGAGAATCGAGAGTCCAAAATGACAATAATGCAGCTTATTAATTGTGTTCAGCGCTCAAAAGTAACAAAGCACCTTTATGTAAGTTCTGTACAATTTTGAGGTGCTTGTAGATTACTTGAACATTTCATTTTATGCTACTTTACACTTATACTATACTGTATACGTCACTACATTTTAGCGGTAAGGCACTTTTACTCCAATTAGTTTATTTGGTAAACTTAGTTACTTATTAGATTTAGATTAAAAACACAAAATATAATCAACTGATGAATTAGGCTGATTATTATAGGTTAAAGTACCCAGCTGTAATTAAAGTAATTACAATGATCTCCACCTTTACCAGCTGCAACATTAAACACATTAACGCATCACACATAATTAAATGATATAATGTGTGTTATTCTGAAATGGGACATACTGCAAAATGAGTACTTTTACTTTTGACACTTTAAGTATGTATATTCCTCTGAGACAGGAGTACAAATATGTGTCTTATATAATCTGTGTGAACGCATTGCCAGTTAGCATGGAGAGCTTAGTTTTCCTTCAGTAACTCTTTGTTAAACGAAGCAACGCACTGGCACATTAGCAGCTACAAAGACACACACACACACACACACACACACACACACACACTTCCAGCCACACGGCCGCTTTCTGGTGTGACCGAGTCTTTACGGTTATTGATTGTCTGTAAAGTAGAGCTGGGCGATAAGTAGAAAATCAAGTATCCTGATAGTTTTAACCAAATACCTCAATATCAATATTGTGGCGACACTGTACTGTTGACTATTGGTGCGTTCACAAAATATGCACACAATGAGATTTTTGATAAATAATCATCAGTAATGTTGATTATAACCGTGGTTCAAAATTAGCACCATCTACTCGCCAAATGCTGGTAAACTAATAATAATAAATAAGTGGCTGGTAGATTTACTTCACTCAGCAGCCAACAAAACAATGGGAATCTAGTCAGTGGCTAGTAAAATATGAACATCCACTAGCCATTTGGCTGGTGGAAGAAAAAGTAAATTTTGAACCTTGATAATAACTATGTGGCTAAAGTTAAATGAAATGAAACAGCTTGAACAGTCGCGTGTGTTCGGAAGATTACATCACTTTACTGTAATGCAGCCTTTTAAAATCAGGAGAAGACATATCATAATATATATATATATATAATATATATAAGACATATCAGGATATTACAATATCCAAAGGACGATATCTAGCCTCATTCATCGTTATTGATATAAAATCTAAATATTGCCCAGCCCTACTGTAAAGATCTCCACTTCACTGCTGAGCTTTCATCACAGTCGCTTATTGACACTTATTGATAATCTGCTCCATATTGGTGTGTATGTTTAGGGCCATTTGGACTTTTTTTTTCCTCCTTTTTAATCATTTCCCCCCCCCCCCCCTTTTTATATTTCCCCCTTTTAAATTTAATTAGTTTTTGTTTATTTAACATTTCCCATTTTTTATATTTCCTTGATTGCTTTCTCCATTTTAAATTCTTTTCCATTTTTATTTATTGTCCTTTTTTTATTTAAGTCTTTTTTTTTTTGCCTTGATTGTTTAATAGTTTTCAAATAGTTTTTTTCCCATTTTAATTTATTTTCCTTTAAAAAAAAAGTTTCCCTTTTTTAATTCTTTTTTATTTTTATTTTTATTTATTTTTTGCTTTTTTCTCCCCAAAAAAAGTCTGACTTTTATTGCAACATTGTCCCTTTTCTTGCTGTGTGTGATATTTTGTGCAATATTTTTCTGCTGTAACACAGAGCCACACTGGAACATATATTTCTCATCTTCATAGAGAGGCCTTTGAAGTTTTTATTTTCTTAAACACACTGTTTGAACGTTGAACTGTTACAATTCACTGTATTTAGGCAGGCTTTTGCATTTTCACCTATATAATGAATTGGTGTTTGAACGTAAAATGCAAGCTCAATGAGACAAAACTATTAATAATGACCTTTGACTATTGATGTATTTTGTCACTGTGCGATGCACTACTGTCTGACATTGGGTGTAATAACATGCTGGTGGTGTCTGAGTGCCTGTTGAAACACTGCTGCCAAACCACTGCTGTTGTTCATTAGCTTGAAAATATTTTTAGTATTTTTATTCAGTGACTAGCATTGAATTAAAAGCACATAACAGCTTGTAAAAGGATTTATTACTGTAATGTTTCCTCACCCGGTTTTTGCCATGTGTGGTTTAATCCTGCCGGTGTCAGCTAGCTAACCCGTTAGCTACGGCTAATTCTTAAAGCTAACTTGGTTCTGGTCTCCCTGGTTATGCCTGAGGGTTTTACACATTGGCCAACCAGGAACAACCATTCCCATTCCATAAGGTTCTTATGCAATGCAAACGTTGGTCATATATATATATATATATATATATATACATATTTAATATCCAGTCTATGGTGAGAACATAGGCATGCGCTCCCGATGGTACGAGTCAGAAAGCTAACGCTATGCTAGCAGGATTCAGGGACAGTGTAACTTCCTTCTTGCAGCTTGTGTGCACCGAAAGTAGAAAGAGTCAAAGCCATCGGCTCTTATGTAATTATAATATAATTACATTGTTATAATTGGGGCTGGGTGCCGCAGGCAGGGGAGGGAAGTCAGGAAGTATTTATGGGATTTGTTGACAATACGAAAATAACAATACGAAATGTGATTTTACTACCAAAACTACTTAAAGCATATTAATGAAAAACTAACTTACTTTAAATCCAAGTGTACACATTTTGTGTTTATGATACCCTACAATTTCATCCATTAATGACAAATCTAGTTGAAATTGATCTTAATTTAATAAATGTTTGATTGTTTTCTAGCCTGTTGTCTGGTCTGGAAACTAAACTGTACTTTAAACTGCAAATCTTCAAAATCTTTAAAATGATATTAACTGCTTTTTTTCATTTGAGTGAAATAAAGAAGACAGAGAAATGAAACAAATGTTTTTTTGCTGACTGTTGGGGGGGTGGTGGGTACGTCCTGGAGACAGTGGACTTCTTCAGCGGTCGCAGTGTTGGAAGAAGTATTCAGATCCTTTACTGCAGTAAAAGAACTAACACCACACACATGGTTTCATTTCAATAACTGTTCAAAAAGGGTAGAAAAAGATAATAGGCTACTCGAGTAAATTACAAGTACTTCAAAATTGTAGTGAAAAGAGTGAATGCACTTACGTTAAACCTCTGGTTACTTACGGCTGGTGAAATCTGGCAACAGAGGACATAAATTAGGACATAAATGCAGACAAAAGCCAGATGTTACTGGTATTTTGGCCAGTGGGAGACGGGATGAATGAACCAGGCTGAAGAGGAATTTACTTTAGGGTGATGATTAGCAACAAGCAGACACAATCAGAGGGGCATGACGCGTCAACAACCGGTTCAGACGGATGGAAAGCAAGCTGGTGTAGCCATAGCTACGTCTCATGTCCCTTATTTGACAGCTACTCGACTCCTCGGTCATTGGAAGTTGTTCTGTCCCTCCTCGGTGAAGGTCGTCTCAAAGCTCTAATGTCCGCCATGAGGACACAGGGACCGACCATCGGTTGTTGTTGTTTTTTTGCTTTGGTTATTCTTTCTTTTACATTGACAACATGTGTATTGTATCTGCTGATGTATATTCTAATTCCCCTATGACAGTTTTGAATGTTGTTCATTTTTTGTCAATAAAAAAACAACAAATAAGGAGGGAGCATCGAGGAACTATAGCCGAGGATACACAAGCGAGAAGCTGTGCAGCTGAAGGAGTTGCTAACTCCACCCGTACAGCTGACGAATTCATGTGAAACTTCAGAGGAGAGGACGTCTCATTTGTGAGCAACAATGCTCCAAAGAAAAATTCCTCGTACGTGTCCTCATACCTGGCGAATAAAGCTGACTCTGATTCTGATTCTGATTCAAACACATTTGCTCGTTGCCTCTCTCCTTCAATGATTCCCTCACGTCTCTCCCTGGCCTCCTCGGTGGGACGGACTAAGACGCGAAGAAGGGAGACAAGTGGAGGAATCGCGGATACAATTCAAGAACTATGGGACGTGTCTTCGGCCGACGATCCACTTTTCCGGGTGCCATTTCCATTTCCCTCCGCTTTCTTTCTTTGTGTTGTAATTTTAAACTCCGGTGCATTTCTGAGGACTGTGGTTGGGTAAATCCGGACAGCTAGTTAGACTGTCTGTCCAATCTGTCCAAAAAGTTCCATTCTTGAGACTATTTTGCAGCGGCACCGTTGATCTGTCCGGCGTTAAGCGCCACCCACGACAATTGTGATAGGTTTAAAGAAATGTGAAACCAGAGCAGGTTTCTGTCCCATCCCAGAATGCTGTGTGGACTATGGACTGTGTGGATACTGCAAAGCGAGACCAGTAGCCTAAATACTGTGAGGGGTAATATGGGGAACAGGTGAGCAGGTGGAAAATCTGAGGACAGCTGGTGGGTGGATGGAGAAGGACGTGGGCCTGGGGGACGTGAGGAGTGGCTAAAAAACATGGAGCAGACTAAGTGAAATAAAAACAACGTTACATGTTCCAGATGTAGCTCAGCTGGAGCCACAAAAGCCTTTAATCGTATTTTCTCCCCATTTACTGTTACATGAACTCCAGCATTGAAAACATTGTTTGTGAACACAGAGTTTACCAAAAACAAAGGTTTTGAACAACTCACTGCAGCGGTTGGTTTTTACGTTATCCGCCATCTTGCCAGTCAAAAAGAGTCGATCTCCGAACCCGGATGAATCCATAAGAGGAAATTTCATTCTTATATGAGGCTCATTTTTCAACTATAAGGTCAGTATTGTTTTTCACTAACAACTAAATAAATTATCCATTTATTTATATGGAACCAAGCTTCAGGAGCTTCCCATCTGTACTCTCCTCCCTGTTACATTGCACGTAGGGTCAATCTTAATCTGATCTAATCTCAAATTTGACTCTGGTACATTCACAAAAAGACCCTAAATTGCATTTTGGCGAGAGTTAAGCCTTAAGTAGCCGACAATTAGGCACTCGAACTGTACTTTTCTGTATTTTCTTTTCATGCAACTTTCTATTTCTCTTCCACTACATCTCAACAACATTTCAATGTTCCAGCTTCAGCAAATTTTCTGCTTTTCCTTTTAATTTGTTTTAATTTGCTTTTTATTATTTTGAGTCTTGGTTTTTTAGTTATCTGCATTTTGCTTTAAATACTTAAATTACATTTTCCTTGATAACAATTACATCCCTTTACTTTGGTAACATCTTCAATGCATGAGTTTTACTTAGAGTAGTAGAGTATTTTTACAGAGCAGTATTAGTACTTTTACTTAGGATGTAAATACTTCCTCCATCACTGACCCACAGCTGTAAACAGGCTTTGTTGTGGAAATTCCCCTTTAAGTTAAAGCAACTTAAAGCTGTGGACTATAACTTGCACAACAAGTTTCTGTAATGTTTAATCCGATGACGTTATTTGTATTATATTTTTGAAGATGAGTGGCAGAAAGCTTTGGACCTCTTTTATCTCCAGTATGAACAAAAATACTCAAAGTACTCAGTAGGAAGTCATGGTTTCCCTGCAAGATGTTGCTGAAAAGAAGCAAAATGAGGGGCGTTAAATCATCTAGATTGCTTTATTTAACTTCTCATACATACTGTTCATTTGGCAAAAATAACACAAGTTTATGAGCAAAAATAAATAAGCTGTGTAACTGTTTTACGGTCCGGGTTGAAATGAATATATTGGTAATATAGTTTTGCATTAGCAGACCTTACTCCACAGCGCTGTGCAGTAGGGTCTGACCTGTATCTACACCACAGATGCATTGTGGGATAGGAGAAAAAAACCTTGCTCTGGGTTGTTTGCATTTCTTTAAACCAATCACAATCGTTTAAGCTCCGGATGCTGTGACGGTGGCTCGGCAAAATAGTCCCGGGTGGATCATTTGGACCCCGCAAACAAAAACACAACATGCAATATTAACTGAAGTTAACTGCTCACACAATACAGTAATGTGAGCTATTTAAATTAGCTGGATGCATGGTTAAACTTCATTTGCTTGCACCAGTGTATCGCAGCATGCACCACAGCAATCCCACCAGTCAGGCCCAAGCGTCCCAGTTAGAGAGCAGATGCCGTTAACATATTCTTTGGAAATCTTTCCAATCATTTCCCTAAAAGAAACAAGCATGCCCGCCTTGGTGCACGATCAAAATCTTCTCATAATAACATGACTGATATTTTACATAATAATATTGTAAAATATCCGTCACGGTAGATATTTCACTGCGGAACGAATACTTTTACTTGGATAATTTAAGTACATTATGCTGAAAACTTCTTTGGACTTCTTTTTTTTTCAGGAGTTTGAAAGTAAAGGATCTCAGCATTTCTCCCAACAATGAAAAACATTAATATGCAACAATCACTTAGAAAAAGTCTCAGCAAGTGCATAATATGCAATTTATTGGTTTTTTTTTATGATATTTTTAGGTGAAATGTAGTGATTTCTGGAGACTGAAACAACAACTGACTTTCTCCATCAGAGGCCTCCAATGTGCAAAAGTGAAGCGAAGCAGTTTTTAAAGGGCCGTTGTCTGAAGTCACCCAGCTGTAAACAGCAAGGCATGGCTTCTAAAGGACAGTGTGTAGTACTACCTTAAACAAACATTTAGCATGGGAAAGTATTTGTTATTGGTTTACACTAGTGTTTGCATCCATTGAGATGAATGTGTCCCTTATGACACTACAGTATATACACAATACAATATAAATTAACTGCAGATAATGTTAATACATGCTAATATATTTCTGAAAAACCAAATAATGAAAGCTTTATACATACAGTAAGGCAGAGAATATACAGAACTAACCTAAAAGAATGAGTATCAAACATCCGTCAAATATTCACACCACAACAAAACAAAAGAATTCAAAACATGGTCTAGTATATACAAAAATACTTATGCAAATGTCCCTAGGGATATTTATATAGAAAAAATAATAGGAATCTCATCAGGAGGACATCACATTATATTTGAAACATGCACTTCCCGCAGAGGACTTTCAGTTCAGCGGTGGGCCAAATGTCTAGATGTTTGGTTGTTTGGGTGCATGGGGGGGGGGGGTAACTGTGTGTCACTGAGAAAAAAAGCAGTTCCTGGTGCAAGGATACTTGGTCTACTGTGCTCATTGGTCCTCGATTCAGCACCTCAAACTCTCACCTGTTCTCCGCAAGCTTGTGTGTTACACGTACAGACGTACAGCGCACAATATTTTCATGTAAACTTTCTTCCCTCTATCACACTTTGGACTCACTCTCTAGGTTGGCAATGTCCCCATTCCTCTCAGTCTGCTGGATCAGCTCCTGGTTGTCCAGGCTGGTCTTGGTCTCCTGATCCTCCTGCACCAACTCTGGCAGCCCCTGTTGGCTCAGCTTACTGGCCAGTGACCAGGTGAGGGGCAGGCGGGCGCGGTTGGCCATGTCAGCGAGCTCTTTGGCACTGCAGGCGGGCGTGTTAGTTTCGTAGATATCGTGGAAGCTGTTGTAGTCCACCTCGTAGAAGCCGTCCTCCAGCGTCAGGACTGGTGTGAAGCGGTAGCCCCACTTGATCTCACTGCCGATGTAGGAACTCCTCGCCTGGCACGTCATGCCTGGAGACACAATGTGGAATATAGGTTGAAAAGAGCAGTGTGTAGGATGAAGTGGCATCTAGTGGGAGGTTGCAGATTGCAATCAATCCAGTCTTGCATTAGCAGACCTTACACCACAGCCCTGTAGAGTAAGGTCTGGCTACACCACAGATACATTGTGGGATAGGAGGAAAAAAAACCTCGCTCTGGGTTGTTTGCATTTCTTTAAACCAATCACAATCGTCCTGGGCGGAGCTAAGCTCTGGACGCAGAGACGGTGGCTCTGCAAAATAGTCTCTGCAAAATAGTCTCTGGAAGAGACTTGTTTTGGTGGAACGTTTGCACCCACAAAGAAAACGCCACATACAATATTAAATAAAACTAGAAAATTCCACAGAAATTTTATACAGTGTTCCTACTATTTGATGCACATCCTATTAACAATAAAACTAAAAATAAATAATAATAAGTATGGGCAATAATGGTCATTGCGCCGATTGCTGCTATTGGAGCCCATCGGCACACTGAATTAACTGTTGACACAATACAGTAACGTGAGCTATTTAAATTAGCTAGATACATGGTTAAACAGCATTTACTCTTACCTGTGTATCACCATGTGTACTTCTACTATAGCAATCCCACCAATTGGTCCAAAAACACCCCAGTTAGAGAGTAAATGCCCTAAATCTATTCTTTGTAAATCGTCACAATGACTAATGTTTCCTGAAGAGAACATAACGCCGTCAAATGAACTGTCACTGATCCCAACTACAATCAATCCAATAGTTGAAATATTACAACTACAAGTGTGAACCTCATGGTGGTGCTACAGGAAATGTCAGAGGATAACCACAAGTACATATTCATCCTCTGGTCACCAAAGTCGGTAGGAGTCATCCTCTGTGGACAATCGATGTCTGTAAACATTCATTGTACTTATAATTCACATTCACATTCACCTTTTGCTCATTGTCTGTTGTTTGTGTGTTTACTTTTTCTTTTACTTTTTTTACTGGAAACTGCTGCTGCTGAAATAAGGAAATTTCCCCACTGTAAAATGAATAAAGCAATATCTAATTTAACATCATCTAATCTATAAAGTTTCGTGGCAGTTCATTTAATAGTTGTTGAGATTTTAAAGTGGTGGATCAACTGACAGCCGTACCGCTGGCATCGCTAAAAATATAAAATAAAATAAAAATTTAAAAATTAAAAATTTTCCATTAATTGACATTTTTAGTTTTGCAGTAAGTTTAAATTTTATTTAAACTTGAACAGAGTCAGGTTCTGTTCAAGGTTTCTGTCTCTTGAAAAATAAGTTTGTTGTCGCACCAAATGCTTGCTCTTTTGGGGAATTGTTGGGTCTCTGTAAATTATAGTGTGGTCTAGACCTACTTTATCTGTAAAGTGTCCTGAGACAGTGTCTGTTATAATTCAACACTATAAATAAAATTGAGTTGGGTTAAAAAAAAAAAAGACAGTATGACATGACATTGATACGGGTTGTATATGTATATGTACTGTGCAACACTTTAAAATCCACTGAATAACAATTACTGCACACATTATTCTAATCAATGCATAATAACATCACAAATACAAGATCTGACAGCTCACCTGTGGCCTCCACCATCCCCTCCAGAATCACAACGATCTCCAGCTCGTCCTTGGCCAGGTGGGCTTGGGAGATCTCCCAGAAGGGGCTGTCCTGGTTGATCTCATGGCAGATGATGAGCGGCGACACCAGGAAGAGCCTGTCATCTCCCGTGTTGTAACCCACATTTATGTCCGTCTGGTTCAGAGGGATGAACTCCCCTTCCTTGGTCTGCTTCGACTTGATGAGCTTGGCCCTGATCGAAGCCTCTACGATGTGCGAGTTTCGGAGGTCTCCGACTCTGAACATCAGGCACAGGCGTCCGTCTCTCATCGAGATGACCGCATTGGTGGAGAACACGAGTGTCTCGGCTCGCTTCTTGGGCTGTGAGATCTTAACAAACATGCAACCCACCATGAAGGCGTTGACGATAGATCCCAGCACTGACTGAATTAAAAGCAGAAGGATCCCCTCTGGACATTTGTCCGTGATGACTCTGTACCCGTAACCGATGGTGGTCTCTGTCTCAATGGAGAACAGAAAAGCTGTTACAAACCCATTAAGGTTATTGACACATGGAGTCCATTTGTTGTCTGCTAAATGTTCCAGATCACCCCGAAGGTATGCAATAAGCCACCACATGAAGCCGAAGAAGAGCCACGTCACGGTGTACACCAGTACAAATATGAACAGGTTGAGCCCCCATTTGAGATCTACAAGCGTGGTGAAAATGTCCGTCAGATAGCGGTACTTCTCCGTGACATTCCCGTGATGGACGTTGCACTTCCCGTCTTTCCGGACGTACCGCTGGATCTTCTTTTCCCGGTCCCTTTCCGCCAGCTGTTTAGGCAGGTTCTCACGAGCCTGCTTTGGCAACTTGGGCTGTTTGATGATGGAGGGGCTCTCCACATCCTGCTCCATGTGGTTTCTAGGTGGATTCAAGCCTTTAAGAGGAGAAACATGGTGGTGATTAGTAAATAGTTCAATTGCTGTGCTGTTGTTTCAGGCTTTGATCTGGAGATCTGTAGGCCAAGTATAAATTGCTCATGTAAGCTGTAAATCATGTTTATAACACTTTGCATATTATCTTAAGATATTGTTCATTTTTGTTCATTATATTGATGTATATTGTATGTCCCAGAGGAGGTTAAATATGGATGGCATATTCATTTCTGTTCTAAGAGCAGCAGCATGTAGCCTATGTTGTTAGCTTGTTAGCTAAATGAACCATGAGCTGTGTAAATGTAAATGTGCTGTATTTATATAGCGCTTTTCCAGTCTTAACAACTGCTCAAAGCGCTTTTTACATCTACAGGAAACATTCACCATTCACACACATTCATACACTGTGGCCGGGGCTGCCGTACAAGGTGCCACCTGCTCATCAGATACAACACTCATACACATTCACACTCCGATGCGCAGCACCGGGGGCAACTCGGGGTTCAGTGTCTTGCCCAAGGACACTTCAACAATGACTGCAGGGGCGGGGATCGAACCACCAACCTCGGCAGGCAACCGTTCTACCACTGAGCCACAGCCGCCCAAATGTGTGTGTGTGTGTGTGTGTGTGTGGGTGTGGGTGTGTGCCTGCAACGTCTTCTCATGAACGGGTTTGCATGATATGGTTCGAAAATGTATACACACCAATAAGGCGACTGATGCTGGTCACCTGACGCCGGACAGAGCTACGTGAGCTGTCGTTTCAGAGGCCGATGCCAATGAGTTCAGCCAACAAAATGTGAGCGTCGTGCTGCGACAACAGTTAAGTTTAGGAAATACTTGTGGTTTCGATAAAAACGTGTTTCCTGGGTAGGGGTGTGGGGGGAATCGTATCGCAATGTTTTCTGTGGCAAAACTGTATTGAGACACAAAAGCCAAGCATCGATCTATTATTTTAATATGTGTTGGTCATTTTGTCTGCTTGACAATCCCATTTTTACAGCAATAAATTAAAATTAAAGTGAGATGAACAAACAGAGAAATTGTTCTTTTTTTTTTTTAGATGCAACAGATGAAGACAAGAAACAAGAAGTTTTCTTTTGAAATTGGGAAAAATTTGAAGTTGGGAAAAAGGTAATGAATTGGAATTAATCGCAATCATATCGTACTGTGACATAAGCATCGTGATGATATCGTATCGTGAGGCCTCGGCTGATTCCCTCCTCCATTTCTGGGTGAAAGTCTTTTGTTTTACCCAGATAGCAAACTCCGCTTCCCGACTCAAAAGCGTTGCGTTCGATGTCCACAGCGTTCTTTAACAGCAGCATTCAATGTGGCCCATACGCCAATAAATACATTGAATAGATACAAATTACAGTGCTTCACTTTTCAGAGCATGGGTTGTGAGAACAGCCTGGAGTCCAGAGCAGTCCACTGACCAAACTGTTTGTCTATAGTACCAAAATTAAACCACTCAACTGGGAATATTGCCCTGTGGTGTCTGTCCATGACACAATGCAAGATCACACCTGTTACATGTGCATGTCACAACATGTACAGTCCAGTCTGGCCCCACCAGTGGAAAAATAAATAATAAAATAACAAAATGAATCCAACAACTGTGTGAAATACAGTATAACAGTCATGTGATGCCTCTGCAAAATCTCCTTTACTATCCACATTGCCTAAGCCCCCTATCAGTGTCTGCTTTTTTTTTATTTTTATTTTTTTTTTACCAACAAATGGTTGTGTCGAAGCTGGTCTGCTCTCCATTCACAGGAGAATATTATGAGCATGAGCAGGGCTGGTTTCCATGGCAACGCACAGCTCAGTCTACCCAAGTGCTCACAAAATAGCAGGAATGTGCTGGATGAGGCCGTCCAGCGTTGGGTAACATTTGTCTGTTTCATCTGGTTTCAGCGGCCTGAGGAGGAACATTGTACTCCTATCTGCTTTGTGTCATTCATGTAACATCTGTTTTTCTGTCTGATTTTTAAATATACATGTAGATAGATATTTAGCTCTAACACACGTGTGAATAGACACATAATTATAAATGTTTATTTAGAGCATGTTAGTTATGATGGTACTGACAGTAAAAAACCTACAAAAGCCAATACAATCAACAGCAGTTTTATTTATTAGTAATTTTATTTAGTTTTAATTTTAAGCTAATTTTCAGGTTTGCACTTGTGTTATGGTCTTCTACTAGAACATGTTTAGATGCTTTAATGTTCAAAAAACGTTTTATTTTTCTCATACTGTCTATCTGAAACGCTCTGTTTTAGCACCTGGCCCTTTAAGCCCCCTCCCCGAAAAACTCTAATTGGTCAGTGTTTTTGGATCTTCCCGATCTGCCCTCCTGGGGTCTCCTCGCCGTCATTGCAGCCAGGGAATGACTGTAAGGGTCGATTTTTTTTAATGGACAGGACAGCTAGGTGAGAAAGGGGAAGACGTAGGAAATCATTACAAGTCGGACTCGACCCCTTGACCTCTGTGTCAAGGCAAAAAAAAAAAAACATTGATATGTGCGCCCGCGCCACCAACCAAGCCAAGTCTATGTAGTTTAGTTGTGAGTTGTGTGCATTTCTTTATGGATTGAGAGTTTTTTGTTTAACCCTTGTATTGTCTTCACTTCCGGGACTCTCTCGTATTTCTCGGGTCTAATTGACCCGTGACTAATTTGGGGTTTAAAAAAAAAAAACTGAAATAAAATTTTACTTCAGAATCTATTAACAAATATTGTCTTTATCTCAATTTAAATTAATTAAGACAACAAATATGTTTAGGGAACGCAATCAGTCTCTACTAGCACACTATTAAACATGGAAGTGGGGTTCGTTTTTTGTCACAAGTAAATCTCATGTTAAAAATCCACCATGGAAACAACTTAAGTGTCATGTCCAGAATAGTTTTCTGAAGTGAGTCAGGAATACATGTTTATCACAGGAAATAAGGAAAGGCCGTTGATTTACAGGTAGAAAAAATGTGACTTGTACCATTTTTCTTCTTGTTAAAATTTGAAACGGGTCAATTTGACCCAAATACCACACAAGGGTTAATTTGTATATCCTGCACTTACTGCTATAGCACTTCTGGTTAGACCCAAAACTGCATTTCGTTGCCTTGTACCTGTACCTGTGAAATGACAATAAAGTTGAATCTAATCTAATCTAATCTAAAGTTTGTAGTTACGCCAGACCTGTCTCCACAGCGCTGTAGAGTAAGATCTGGCTACACCGCACATACAATCATGGATAGGAGCAAAAAAAAGGCTCTGAGTTGTTTGCATTTTCTTAAAACCAATCACGATAATCTCTAGGAGGAACTTGTTTTGGTGGAACATCTGCACCCTGCAAAAGAAAACGCCACATCCAATATTAACTGAAGCTAACTGTTCACACAATGCAGTAACGTGAGCCATGTAAATCAGCTGGTTAAAGCTGTGTGTCGCCGTGTGACATCACCCACAATAATCCCACCAATCGGTCCCAAAACGTCCCAGTTAGAGAGGAAATGCCTTCTTTGTAAATATTTACAATCACCATCTGCAAAACTTTCTATTTGCAGCGTGTAGCTCGCTCGCTCGCTTGAATTTAGTTTTTGTTTCCAGAGGTAAACAGAGTTAGAGAGCGGCAACATACAGAGAGCGGGAGGTTCTTCCTGACTAAGATTTGGATACTTTCATAATGTTTATGGAGCAGCTCAATCTACTACGTAGTACGAAAAAACACGGAAATCACACTTTTTTACAATATGGCACCTTTAAAGGTGCTTTGATAATGAAACAGGACGTTACGCGTTAAACACAGACGACATGAGTGAAAGTCTATGCTGCTTTGCACCCACTGTGCACCTTTAAGTAACCTCCCAAACTATGATGTCACTTCCTGAAAGTGGTCCCAGTGGAACTGTAGCTTTTAGTAAGGCGAGAAACTACAAACTATCAGGGAGGGAAATTACTTTAGGGACATGATGGACAGTAAATGATGAAAATGGCAAAACATAACTATAGTTAACATAAGTATAGTCTAATACATATTTAGTGGAAAGTTTAAAATGGCCTGTAAAACCATTTAAGGAAGGAATATTATTGTTTCATGGCTTATATTCTTGTAGAAGTGGACCCCGGGGCATGGTAATCGAGCACATGCAAAGGTAAAGTAAGAAAAAGTACAGTGTTTTCTTTATGTGCATTTATTCTATGTGGTAAAGAAGATCTTAATGTATAATTTTTATAGCAACATGGGCTCATATGACACAGGATAATATTCATGGCGACAGAAATGTAGTTTTAATCTTATATCTGATACACAGGCCACACACAGGGACTGGCTGTATTGGCCTGTTGAATCAAAGCCACCTGCGTTTTGGGATTTTTCACTAACTTTTTAATATCATTTTAGAGCAAAGCTCGGCTACATAATGTGGGAGCAAACTAACAGGAGGGAGGTTTCCTGGTGTCATGGAGACGGATGTGATCCAGATAAAATAACAATATAGCTTAATCTATTATTATTAATATTTCTTTGTATTGCCAGCTACGGTCCGTTTGTGGGGTCCTCCTGCGGGGACGAGGCCGCGGGCCTGCAGGCTCCTGCAGCCCGGAACATGGTCTCTAACCGGCTGCTTTGTCAACAGGAAGAAGAAGAAGAAGAAGAAGAAGAAGAAGAAGAAGAAGAAGAAGAAGAAGAAGAAGAAGAAGAAAACCCCAGCCATCTATAATTAATATTTATATCTACACGCGTTTTCTTAATCATTCTTAATTAATCTCTGATTCGGCATTCACTGTTATGTAACTCCCGCCCCCCCCCCCATATAACAGATGATGCATAACAAGCTACCAGGAAAAGGAAGGAAAGGTGCATCCATACCTTGTGCGGCAGATTCTCTCCCCGAGTCATCCTCAAAGCCGTTTGGGTCCCATGGAAACAACAATAGCCCTGCTGCGTTTTTTAGGTTGTGGTGATCAAGTCGCTCTCTCTGCGAAAACCGACTGAGAAATAGCCTCTAATTCCCTCTTTCCTCCATCCTCAACACAGAAAAGGCATCGGCTGTCAGCCTCCACCCACAGAGAAGGAGAGAGAGAGAGAGCGCGAGAGAGAGAGAGAGGAGACGGAGGGAGGAGAAGAGAGAGAGGGGGAGAGAGGGGAGAGGGGAGAGAGAGGAGAGGAGAGAGGAGAGGAGAGGAGGGAGAGAGAGAAGAGAGAGAGAGGGAGAGGAGGGAGAGAGAGAGGGAGAGAAGAGAGGGAGAGAGAAGGGAGAGAGAGAGAAGGAGGGAGAGAGAGAGAGAGGAGAGGGAAGGAGAGAGAGAGAGAGAGAGAGAGAGAGAGAGAGAGAGGAGGAGAAATGAGTGGTGATAAGATTGAATGCAACATAGCCTACTTATTGGCTACTTCCTGTTAAAGATCATGTATTAGGCTATTAATACAGGCAGCCCACTTTGAGTATTTCCAATTTATAGGAAATACTCATATTTATAGCCTTCTTCTACTCCCCCAAGGGAAAATAATTTTTACTCCACAACATTTGACACAGCTTTTCCACTGGTAACCCCCCCCCCCCAAAAACACCCACTTACATCTCTGGTTGGGAATCACAGGTGCGATAACTCACGATACGTTACACATCTCACGATACCGATGATATCAGGATGCAGCAATTCTGCTATAATCAATATAATACAATACTATAATGATACAACACGATATCGCCCTATGAATACAAAATGCCGGTAAAAAGGTTGAGTGCAGGTTTATCTCTTTAGTCACTGCAGGTGTGCAAAAGTGTTTCAGTCTTTTAATTAAAATTACAAAACTATGGAGCAACTATGGGTCCAGACTTTTGGACTTATAGACATATCAGGGGCATGTGTTGATACACGATCCGCCCTGCGCATGTGCAAGATGTTCGCACATGGGCAGATGATATCATGATGAACGCGGATTAACGACACTGCACGATCTGTTCGCATAGACAGTTAAAGAAAGTCTGTTCGTCCCCACCGAGAGCCAACGTTAGTTTAGCTAACAGCTAATTCGGCTATAACCGCTAGCTGAGACATCGTGTAACAAAAAAGACCCCCAAAACTGAAAATAGCTGTCAGTTCTACTTTACTTGTGCTCATTTAAAATACAATCACTCAATACT
>NC_045745.1:10794556-10797138 GCF_008692095.1 Etheostoma spectabile | reverse complement strand
TTATTATTACTGTAAAGTCTTAATTTAGCTGTAGCTGCTTTTCCAACTGTTTAGTTTGAGTAATGTTATTTTAGACTGAATCGAGCTGTCAGCTAGCGGTTAGTGAAATTAGCTGTTTGCTAAACCAACGTTAGCTTTCCGGTGGAGGCTAACGGCAAACCGTTAGCTTGGAACAACAGATCGTGCAGTGTCGTAAATCCCTCGTACATCACGACTATCATCTGCTCATGCGCTAACACCTTGCACATGCGCAGGACGGATCGTGTGCCGACAAGCATCTGTTATTTTTCTCAAACTGCCGTTAACCCTTGTATGGCCGTTAAAAACCTCTTCCTCTACGGCTCGTTTTCTTATGATCAAGTTTCCGTCGTTCCTGTGTTGAGCGCCACCTTGAGGAGCCTTGAAGCAGTGACACAGGGAGAAGGGGCCTTATTTCATTATTTAACATATCTATATTTGGCGTATTCAGCGTATCGATTCTCGTGTCACACAAAGAAAGACAACGATATATTGCGGTGTCGATATTTCGTCGCACCCCAAGTGATGATTCTTCTTTCCTCCCTCACTCCGCCCTCTCGTCTAAAATCTCACCCAACTCGACGACTCATAGTGCATGTGTGACGTCACCAATGGGTGACGTCACACATGAAGTCGGAGTCTCTCCTCCGAAATATCGCAGGAAGGAATATTGTGTGTTTTTCCAGCTTGTGTTTGATGGGAGTTTCATTGAACTACAAAAACATGGATTTTCTGTTTTTGATAGATTAATTTACATCGGTTTCTTTGCAAAGGAAAGGAGCCAGTTGAGGTGGTTCGGGCATCTGGTAAGGATGCCTCCTGGAGCGACTCCCCTAGGGAGGTGTTCCAGACGTCCAGCTGGGAGGAGGCCTCGGGAAGACCCAGGACTAGGTGGAGAGATTATATCTCCAACCTGGCCTGGGAACGCTTCGGGATCCCCCAGTCGGAGCTGGTTGATGTAGCTCGGAAAAGGGAAGTTTGGGGTCCCCTACTGGAGCTGCTGCCCCCGCGACCCGATACCGGATAAGCGGATGAAGATGGATGGATGGTTTCTTTGCACCCGTCCGACCCCAAAACTCTCCACCAGGTCCCATAAACAGATTTGGTCTTCACCGGCATTTTCTTTCTGTGTTTGTTGCCTTATTATAATTAATGTTGTCACTCTTTACCAATGGGTGACGTTACGCATGCGCCTTACCATCGTCAGTATACAGTCTATGGGCGTTCCAGAGGCTTTTATAAATAACAGAGGGACACATTGTCAATAGATGTGAACAGTTATTTTTTTACTTTTACCATAAATAATAAAAATGACATTCCTTTTTCACAAACTTAACCCAAATAATACAATAGAACTAAAGCTTCCTAGAAGCAAACAGAAACAGATAAATAACAATAGAAAACATTGGGAACATAAGCGTGTAAACAGAGATTAGTCGTGTTGCATCTGTTAAAAGTATAAAACAACAAAATAAGCATGTTATTAATGAACTGATGCCGACGCTGTTGCTTTCCACCGTTGTTTATCTGATACTTTCACTTGAGGTAAAAAATTAATAATAATGTATTGGTTACAATTCCAAAGTGCTTTGACTTTATTATTAAGAACAGAAGAAATAACATTTAACTTTACCTCTAGATTGCAGCAGTGAAATTCATAATGTTGTAAAAGGTGGAATAAAAGTGGACATTCAATAACAATAATTATTAATTCCCTTTGTGACAGTGACTATAATAAATATTATGCATTTTCTGACTAAGAAACAATAAACCAATGTGTAAACAACTGTACTTCATCTGCAAATGTGCAGTATTGTGCAACAACTTAACCTACCATCAATCCCGTGCAACGTTAACAGAAACCAAGTAAAACGTGAAAACTGGAAAAAATGGATACCACACATCCTTAAAAACACTCTCCTTGGCTAGGTTGCATAATTAAAATATACTCTGTTTATCCAAAAAAGGAACAGGCTCACCGTTAATCTGCAACCTGAAACAAAACTTAGGCCTAAAAAATACAGATTTGACTTCAGACTTTACCTACTTACAATATTCAATATTTACTCCAAGGTCATTCCTTTGTTCTGGTGAGACGGTTATGAACCCAAATCGATTCAGTTTAGGGCAACGCCGAGGAAAGTTAATGCAGTGAATTATTTCAAAAATAGTAATACATGTAGGACACGGACAGAATTAGCTTTTAAATGAGATGTACGGTCATGTCACCCACTTCTGATCTCAGAATTTGATTTGCACATTTTTGCAGCTTTAATCCTTCGTCAGCGTGTCTCAGGGGTCGATGCATAGACTGTGTAAGTGAAGCCAAAACATCTGGATCACTTCCTGTATCATATACGCCTCAAATATGTTTTTTCCCAAAGATGTTTCTGTCATTGTAGGCAGTTCTGATCCCGCTGATGTTCGTTAATGTGTTCATTTTTCTGATGCGTTTGGCTTTCATTGGTTATTTGATGCTTTAAAAACGGGGTGAATCATCCTGATTGACAGCTGTGATTGACTTGTGATTAGTCGGGCAAGTGACTTTGATACCGTGCCCCCCC
>NC_045745.1:10793201-10794546 GCF_008692095.1 Etheostoma spectabile | reverse complement strand
GCGTAATGAATACTGTGCAGACTCTGGCTCCAACGTTACAAGATGGCGCCGCCTGTCTCTGCTGCCCTTTTGTACAGTGGGAGGAAGTGGAGACATGTCATCCATCTTTTTTTACAGTCTATGATGTGTCTACTCTGGATGCATTTAGCCAAGGAACTCCTTCAGTCTCTGTAGTTATACCTGCAAGTTGGAAATAGAAAAAATTGATTTGACACCACTGTTTTGGGTCCAGGTAATGCGCCTTAAAGCATGAAAGAGGGAAAAAGCCTCTTCCTTTCTCTTACAAATGTAAAGTTGTGTGCATAATCTGAAAATGCACCATTGTTTAATTCGATACACTCAGGAGTTTGGCAGCTAAAGCCACACTTGGTCTGAAATGACCATTCGATAGCTACTACTGTAAAACAAGGGTTCTCATTATTGATTTTTTTGTTATTCGTGGCCACAGTGGCTGCTGTTTGGCAAAAACATTGATTAAAATGGAAGATGATGTGTTCTGTCAGACATGCAACAGGCTGCAACACCACCGTGTTTCAGTCACGTTATATTTAAAGGCCTTAAAAAGATACACTTCAGTTTTAATCAACAGCGATGAACAGAAGCTCCGTAATGGCTGGTCTATCACTCGGTTTTGCACACACAGCTGCAACTTGAGGCATATCGATTTTGATTTGTGGTTTTTTGTTAACTTGCATGTAACTACTGTGACTCTGCTCTGGACTCCAACAAAACCGTCTGAAACACACCCGAAATATCCTAATTTAAGAATAGACCTTTAATCAGTAACTTAAAGGAATAGTCTGTCCAGAAGCAACATAAATTGTATATAGAACTCACCTCCCTCGGGTCTCAATGGTCCCAGAAAACGTTTTCTATGGGATGGCGTTAAGGAGAGCGGAGCGCCCCAAAAAAAAGGAAAAGTATCAGTGCAAACTAGGGATTCATCGAATCCAGGATTCGGCCGAATATTGGGCTTTTTGACGCGGCTCAGTTTCTGGTTTGGCAGTACTTTCAGTCATAAGAAGGCAATTCATGTCGAGCTACATGTTAAATTGTCGATGCCTTTTCAAGAAACCTAAACAATACACAACATCACTGCTGTTAGAACATTTGTGTATGAAACATCTGACAGAATATGAGTTGTGCATGAAGGAATCTACAGACAGCCGCCGACATGTAGCCACTTCACCACAGGAAGGACCGTCCCGGCTGAAAACAGGTGTTCACCAGACAGCGCCTCTCCGGGCTGTCAGCTGTTCTCTAAGGTAACTGTCTCCCTACAGAGGAAATGGAGCAATTGAACGGCCGGCTGCTACTCGTTAGCTAATGTTAGCTTTCTTTTTTC
>NC_045745.1:10789502-10793191 GCF_008692095.1 Etheostoma spectabile | reverse complement strand
CCCCCCAACATGACTTCATTATACACTTGTTAGCAAAAATTTGCCAAACACTCATCTGGCGATAGCGATGTGCTCTCCTACGATGTGAAAAGAGCGTGTAAATTTAACATTAAGTTGTTACATTGAACTATTTCAGAGGCTGTAGATGTTGTAAACTTCATTAACGTGATGGACTGAGGACGGGAGGAGGATTTGGTTTCGGCAGAATCTTAATCAGTGGATTTGGCATTTGGCCAAACCCCAAAAATCTGGATTTGGAGCATCACTTTCTAAAGCGTTTCCAAGGAGGACGATGAGAAAATGCTTTGTTTGGATTTCCGTGAGATGATACAAGACACTTGGATAACGCTGCACAGGAATTTTCAGAAATGTTTTTAGACGTTTTATAATCTTGTTTGCTGTTTTTTGTTTGCACTGATATGCTTTCATTTTTGGGCAGTCTGGTCTCCTTAAAGACCTGCGATAGAAAACCTTTCATGGGTCCATGGAGAGTCTAGAGAGGTGAGTGACATATATAATTCATATTGTTTTTGGGTGAACTTTTCCTTCAAGGCTAGACCTTTTTTAAGTAACTTGGCGGCAGACTGAACAGCAGCGTTTTCCCTCTCTGGTAGAAAGTCTTACCCCTGATTTCCGAGCTGCGGATCGGCTCCGCTGCTCAATAACCACCATGATGATTGACAGCTGAAGTCACAAGGACCCACGAGATCTTGCAAATTCACGTATGATCGCGCGATTTAACAGGATCTAGTTTCTATAAACAGAACCACAAAACCTCTGACCTTGTGACTTCAGGCCTGTCTCCACCCATTATGAAATTTTCAAGGTGTAGTGCGGGGAAATATGATCCGCCGTGAGCCGTGTATTTTATTTTGAAAACCAACTAGATGTCTTATTTTGTTTCTGTGCTCAACTTCCTGCTTCTCCGGCTATCTGCTGTGTGCTGAATTGCTGCAGAGTTCTCCGGCATCCGGAAAAATAGAAACTCTGGGTATCTGCTCCGGAGGGCAGGGGATTGCCGGAGCTGGGACAGGGTCGGGACAGGGTCGGGACAGAGTCGGGACAGAGTCGGGACAGAGTCGGGACAGGGTCGGGACAGGGTCGGGACAGGGTCGGGACAGAGTCGGGACAGGGTTGGGACGCAGCGGTTCCAGCCGCAGTCAATGAAAATGCACACATTGACTTCAATGGAAACCTGTTCAGCAGCCGTTCCGCAGTTGGTGGAATTCAGGGCTAAAGCCTGTTTTACCCGTTTCATAACTGCTGAGTGTGGTCTGAAGTCGGCTTTGTGACCCCGCCCGACAGTGATGTCACTAGGTCCTGAAGTACACCTGTGCATCACTGCATCAAGGTGAGCAGTTTAACCACTGGAGGTCAGCAAAAACGGGATTTTTACTCTTTAAAGTAGTAGTAGTGCTTTGGTATTTACACTCATTTACCAGTTCATTAGGCTCACTTAGCTAAAGCTAATGTCGCTAACCCAACAGTCCGGGAATAAATCCTCCTTCTTGAAGGTTATAATGTTCATTTTTTAGCTAAACTGTTTTGGATTTAGGATTTATTGTAGGTTTGCAACCAAGGATTATTTTCAAAGTCGATTAATCTGTCTATTGTTTTCTCGATTAATCGATTAGATTTTGTCTATAAAGTGTCAGAAAATGGTGAAACATGGATTCAGTGTTTCCCAAAGCCCAAGATGACGACCTCAAATGTCTTTTTTGTCCACAACTTAAAGATTTTCTGTTAAGTGTCAAAGTGTAAAATATTCACATTTAAGAAGCTGGTTTAAAAAAACAAACCGGACTCAAACCAATTACCAAAATCCTTGCTGAGTGATTGAACAGTTGACAACTAATCGACTTATATTTGCAGCTCTAATTCATTGCAGGACTGTTGTATTAGACCGCATTCATTTTAGCTGGGTGTACCTAAAAAACTGGTGAGTGAGCGTAATGTCTTTGATACGAAAAAAAATATAAATTATTTTGGGGAAACAGAATACTTACATGTTGAAACGTGATTTAAAGGTCACATTTTAAGATGTCAGCACAAAATATTGGCGCCTTCAATACAAAAACCAATATCGGCCGAGTCATGGTAAAAATGGAACATCCATCTTTTTTCGCTCCTGTCTCCCTCCCGCATCACCACCACGTGATCTTGAACTCGTAGATGGGCCTCTTGCAGTAGTAGTGGTTGATGAGGTGCTTGTCGCAGACGCCGATGCACTGCTGCTCGGCGGTGATGCCGAGCTCGGCCAGGTCGCTGACGATGCAGTGCAGCAGGTCGTAAACGTCCGCCACCGCCTCCCAGGGTCCGAAAGAAACGTCCACCTCGCAGTGATGCTCGAAGAGCTTGGCCTCGCTGTCCGAGCGCTCAAAACGCAGAGAGTTAAAGAGAGGGCGCTCGTACGGCGTGATGGGCATCTCCTCCTTGTAGACGCAGATCTTCAACTTGGCAAACCGGGCCTTCTTCTGAATCGCCCTCAGTTTGGCAATCTCCACAATACGCTCCAGATTGTCTGAAATAGAAACAGTTGCATTTATTAATGCCATTTTTAAATAGTCAACGTTTTCTCATGAACGGGTTCGTATGATATCTTACAACAGGGGTCTTCAACGTTTTCCAGGCCAAGGACCCCCAAACTGATGGCGAGATGGAGCGGGGACCCCCTAATTATATATATTGTATAAAATTGTGTTATATCAAACTGGTCCTAAAGTGCCATGTGTGCATTGATGACTGAAAGACATCTCCTGCCTCCATTTATCTGTTTACTACAGTGTGTTGAATTCATGTTAATGTGGATTTAAAGACATTTCAATTAGTGGAAAAAATTGCAACTGTTACATAACTGCAAACATAACTGTTATGTTTAGCGGTCCTTACAGTTAAATATAGCTGACACGAAAGGTGACTGTCCTGTGGTGACAACAGCAACAAAACGAGTAGTTAAGATTTAAAGAAAGATTGTGTTTTGGGTTAAAACACCGCTCCCCCTAAGTAGTTCTCCCAGGACACAAACACCCATTTCCTGGGTGAGAGTCTTGTGGTTTCACCCTTAACTTCTTCCAGAACACAAACTCCGCTCCCTCACTTAAAAGTCCCGTGTTTTCATGCTTGCGTCATGAGAACAGCCTGATTTATTCATGTTTATCAGCTGCTCAGCAAAGTATGCATTTTATCAACCAGTGCTCAATTGCAGCAATTTGCATCAAAGTCACACTCCTTCTCGGAGTCATAACACGCAGACATGATACACACATATATTTAGATTCAGTGTGACTAACATTTACCCTTAGGGACTTTTTTTAATAATCAGGCAGCCCTATTTAAAGTGCTCATATTATGCTTTTCCCCTTTTGTTTATTGTGTAATATATACATTTTTTTGTGCATGTTATAGCTCTAGAAAGTGAAAATACCCAATGTCCCCCCCCCCCAAAGGGCCTTAGCATCTCCAACAGAAAACACTGTTCCCAAAGTCTCCAAACAGCTCTGTTGTAGTCCAGTCTTTACTTTTGTGACGAACTTGCATCACTTTGTAACACCCGTTATAACGCTCACCTAGCTGCTAGCATGGCACGCCCTCATGCTCTGCTTCTGACTGGCTAGTAGTCCTTACCGAGCTACTGAGCATGTGCGACTCCCAACAAAGATGGACCAGAAGTGAGATGTCTCACTCTGTAG
>NC_045745.1:10785715-10789492 GCF_008692095.1 Etheostoma spectabile | reverse complement strand
GAGCTCAACACACAGGGTGAAAAGACAATATGGTGTTTTTTTTTTTAAATTAAACCATGTAAACCTATTTTGATTTAACCTCTGAATGCAATTATAACCTGAAAATGTGCATAATGTGAGCACTTTAAAACTATTACTTTCCATAGTAAACATCAACGTCCATTCTCATTGGTCAGCGTGAGGGAGACAGAGTCCAGGTACCTCTGTAGTAGGGCATCAGATCGAGGAAAGCTTGCCGAACCTTCTCCCCTGTGAGCGGCTGAGTGTCCTCCAGGCTGTCCAGCAGCGGGCCGAGCGCGTAGTACTGAGCCTCTCGGTGCACCGCCCGCACCCGGTCCCTGTGAGGAAGCTCTCCTTCTCGGAGGAAGTTCAGGATGTCCCTTTGAATGGAAACAGGTATCAACTGGAACAAATCCACACCCAACTATCTGGCTATAAATTACAGGAACATCTGTCTGTTATCGGCATATCTCTCGAACCGTTAGTCCAATGGATTTCAACCTTGACAGGTGTCTTGCTGCAGGCACTGCAGTGCCAAGTTTGACATTGTTTGGATTAGAAACACAAAAGATATGGTTAAATATTGGTATCGGTAATATCGGCTAAATACCCCCACGAATGAAATCCATACTTCAACGTTAACCGCCAAGCCCAAGCCTATTAGGAAATGAACACAAAGTGTTAAATTCGTTAACGATAATAATGATGAGATAGGAACACAGTCATGAATGTGGCGATATCAACGTGCAATAGGATTGACCAAAAATACACTAAAAACACTAAAATGTAGTTTAGCAAAAACTCTCTTTATTTGCATTGTCTTCCACTTTATCTTTCCGCCCCTTCTGTCTCTTTTTCTTTTCGCACGCGCACACACACACACACACACACACACACACACACACACACACACACACACAATGTACTAGTATTCCTAATTTTCTGTTGTTTTAAATCTATTTTCATACCTTCCTTCCCGTAAACACACACTAACCAAAGATTTATGTCTCTTTATCTTTATTTAGCGGTATATCTTTATTTAAACATTCCTGTACAAGTAGTACTCGATTACTAGATTATTAGATTTGTTGACAACTATTAAATTAATCTATATAACTATTTTGATCATTGATTAATCGATTTGAGTCATTGTTTATTTTCCTGTTTCTTCATTTTTTTTTTTTACATTTAGCTGGTAATACTTTATACATTTGTTTTACTTACTTCTTCCACAACTGCTCAGTATATTAGGAGCTGCTGACAGCTGGACTCGAAATCTTTGTACATATCCACAAACTTGGCCAATTAAGTTAATGTTCTGCTTCTGCTTCTCTGCAGCAGAACTCCCTCGTGGGAAAATAAAGTTGCTGCAGTGTGCAACAGCAACCTGGAAGAGGATTTATTTTCCAGTAAAGACAATAGCCACAAAAACACAGTTAGCTAAAAGCACCGGGCATTAACGTCCCATATGAGTGTCTGGGTCATTATTAATTTATATAGTTCCATCTTTCCTTGTCTCATTCTGCCAGCTCCTTCTTTTTCAACCTTTAATACACACACCCTCACACAGAGCTGACCTTACCCCAACCCACTCTTACATAACTCATACATCTTGACTACAGCCTGTGATCAAATTCCTATTTTTAGCTTTTTAGCAATGCTACGTGCCCACTTTGGTCCGGACTTACTGTTAATATCTCATGACCATGACGCCTGCTGACGTTGGTGCTCATCTGACTTTTTTTCTTGAAAGCTCATTTTGATTTAAAATTGAAATAATGACACTTCTAGATGGAGCGCTATGACATTTGGTTCAGACGTTCACGTTCCCGTCAGGTTACTTTTGAGTTTCGGAGTTTCATTGTCAAATTTGTTTATTTAAAACTACATTTTATGGCTGAACACCTTACAAACTGCATTCCTTACAGTTTTGCTTAGATTTGCATCTTCCCACCGACCTGTTTGTTTTTGTGATCCTCACTGTTAACTGTTTGGCATTTTTAATATTTTGAATTACACCTTCCCAGCGCCGTCTGGTCTGTCACCACAGTACATCTCAGACATGCTGTCAGCTTATAACCCCTGCAGGTTTCTATGGAGATGTCCTCCATGTGCCTGGAGCACTTTTAAAGTCTGGTGAGACGGCGTTCATTATTGATGCAGCTGAAGAGTGGAACAGTCTGCCTGCTAATATTAGACTTGCTCCAACACTGTGCTCGCTTTAAAACCGAATTAAAGACCTTCCTTTTCCATTAAGCTTTTTCCTAAATGAGCACACCGCAGTTCTACACATGTATGTGTATTTTAATATGTATGTATGCATGAATGTCTGTTTATTTGCACTATTTTCTGTTTTATTTCGTTCATGTAAAGCAGTCTGAACTGATTTTGTATGATATGCTGCTATAAAACTTTTAAAAAATGTAATTAAGTTACTATTTGAACATTTTTCATTGACCTTTAATGTGTATAATTCTGATTTTGCACTCCTTCCTTCTTCCTTTCTCTTGGCTTAATCCACTCTTAAGATAAAAAAAAAAGTTATCTTTTTCTTATTCCCACTAGCCTCAGCTGTACTTTGTGTCAACCGCTTATGTTAACACGCTAAACTAAAATGGTAAACATGGTACTGTTAACATTTTACCTGCTAAACATACATATTTACATAGAGTATATGTGATACCTCGTCATCATTAACAAAAAGAGTCACCCTTTCCGTTGAGTATAATTTGATTTGTCTGCAGTCTCAGTGGTGAAAAAATAAACCCACATCTCAGTAAAGGTCTGTTGATATCAGCAGCTGAGATGGAGATTTAAAATAAGCCCCAAACAGACTCCCATTCGCCCGTTTTTAATCGGTACGGGCATGTACGTATATGTATGCAAACAAGGCCAGAAATAGGAATGTAAATCAGTTTATAGCCCTGAGAGGAGCCGGGGGGGCTCATGAATACCTGTCAGAATATAACGAGCTGCCATCAGCGGCTTTAAAACACCTGTCAGATTGCAGAGGGGGAACTTTTTGTATCCTCCGCTATCTCTCGGTTGCCATTTACACACTTCTTACTCTCTCACGTTCCCCTCCTCCAGCAGGTGTTTCTGCCATTCTCATGAGGAGATATCACTGCAACCTCTCTGCAGACAAAGTACTTACAACCATATTGAATTTGTGCTATAATAATTACATTATTATGTCATTTAAACATTTGTGATCAGCTGTTACATTATTTTTTTTCCTTCAATAATAACTATTTAAACAAAGATTAAAAAAAAAACAGAATAGTTCAGACACCATAATAGTTTAGTAGAGTTTAACAGAAATAGTTTTGGCCCCAAAAAACTTCCATTTAGTGGATATCTCCACAGTGTTGCATGATGGGAGAATACTTTGGGAACTTGGATGTTGAATTAGTTTTCCAGTCCAGAAAAGCGTAAGTGACCCCCGATCGTGGCTCTAAATATTGAGTTGTTTTTGATGTATTGATGTATGTTAATCTGATAAATAAAAAAGTAAATAATAATATAATAAAGTAAAGATTCCCACAGCGCTAACCCTCGACTGACCTTTGACTCCATTGAATCAATATCATAATCTACTGTTAATATTTCAGCTCCCTGGTCTAAAGCAGTGATTCCCAAAGTGGGGGTCGGGACCCACAAGGGGGTCGCAAGCCAGAGAGGGGGGGTCGCAAGTTGATTTCCAGAAATAAAATCAAAAATTTAAAAAATGATTAGAAATAGCATACGTTAGCCATGATTTTAACACAAGATAAAACT
>NC_045745.1:10785593-10785705 GCF_008692095.1 Etheostoma spectabile | reverse complement strand
TTTGTGTTGTCAATATGCTCGTGTTTGGATTCGCCTATAGTGCGTGCGCGGTTGCGTGCAATGTTTATATACGTTTAAAGTGGGGGGGGTCGCGAGTCACTTGCACCGTTAC
>NC_045745.1:10778167-10785583 GCF_008692095.1 Etheostoma spectabile | reverse complement strand
GTCGTGGGCTGAAAGTTTTGGGAACCCCTGGTCTAAAGACACATCTGTTTATAACTGCCTGTTCCACCTAAATGTCTGTTGCTCCGCCTTTTCTGTTGTATAGTATTTGTTTTGCTGTTGTATAGTATTTGTTTTGCTGTTGTATAGTATTTGTTTTGCGTTGTATAGTATTGTTTTGTGTTGTATAGTATTTGTTTTGCTGTATAGTGTATTTGTTTTGCTGTTTGTATAGTATTTGTTTTGCTGTTGTATAGTATTTGTTTTGCTGTTGTATAGTATGTTTTGCTGTTGTAAGTATTGTTTTGCTGTTGATAGTTATTTTTTTCTGTATAGTATTGTTTATGTATCGTATTGTTTTGCTGTTATAGTATTGTTTTGCGTTTGTATAGTAGTTTGTTTTGCTGTTGTATAGTATTTGTTGTATTTGGTTGTATAGTATTTGTTTGCGTTGTATGTATTGTTTGCTGTTGTATAGTATTGTTTGCGGTTGTATAGTATTATGTTTTTCGTTGTATAGTATTGTTTGCTGTTGTATGTATTTGTTTTGCTGTTTGTATAGTATTTGTTTTTTCTGTATAGTATTTGTTTTGCTGTTATAGTATTGTTGCTGTTGTATGAGTATTTGTTTTGCTGTTTATAGTATGTGTTGCTGTTATAGTATTTGTTTTGCTGTTGTATGTATTTGTTGCTGTTGTATAGTATTTGTTTTGCGTTGTATAGTATTTTGTTTTGTGTGTGTATTAGTATGTGTTTTTGCTGTTGTATAGTATTTTTTTGCTGTTGTATGATTTGTTTTGCTGTTATAGTATTGTTTGCTGTTGTATGATTTGTTTGGCTGTTGTATGTAGTTGTTTTTCTGTTGTATAGTATTTTTTTTGTTGTCTAGTATTGTTTTGCTGTTGTATAGTATTTGTTTTGCTGTTGTATAGTATTGTTTTGCTGTTGTATGTATTTGTTGTGCTGTTGATAGTATTTGTTTTGCTGTTGTATAGTATTTGTTTTGCTGTTGTATAGTATTTGTTTTGCTGTGTATAGTATTTGTTTGCTGTGTATAGTATTTGTTTTGCTGTTGTTATAGTATTGTTTTGCTGTTGTATAGTGATTGTTTTGCTGTTGTATAGTATTTGTTTTGCGTTGTATGGTATTTGTTTTGTGTTGTATGTATTGTTTTGCTGTTGTATTGTATTGTTTGCTGTTGTATAGTATTTGTTTTGCTGTATAGTATTGTTTTGCTGTTGTATATGATTGTTTTTCTGTTATCGTATTTGTTTTGCTGTTGTATAGTATTTGTTTGCTGGTGTTGTCTAGTATTTGTTTGCTGTTGTATAGTATTTGGTTTGCTGTGGATAGTATTGGTTTTGCTGTTGTATAGTATTGGTGTTGTTTGCTGGTGTTGTATTTGTTTGCTGTGTATAGTTTGGTTGGCTGTTGTATAGTATTGTTTTGCTGTTGTATAGTTATTTGTTTGCTGGTATAGTATTGTTTTGCTGTGTATGTATTGTTATTTGTTTGTTGTTGGTATAGTATTTGTTGTGTTGTGTATAGTATTTTTTTTTGTGTTTGTTTTGCTGGTATAGTATTTGTTTTGCTTGTTATGATGGTTGTGCTGTATAGTATTTGTTTTGCTGTTGTATAGTATTTGTTTGTGCGTGTGTATAGTATTTGTTTTGCTGTTGTATAGTATTTGTTTGTGTGTATAGTATTGTTTTGCTGTGTTTAGTTATTGTTTTTCTGGTTGTTTGTATTTGTTTTGCTGTGTATAGTATTTGTTGCTGTTTGTATAGTATTTGTTTTTGCTTTGTTATAGTATGTTTTGCTGTTGTTATGTATTTGTTTTGGCTTGTATAGTATTTGTTTTGCTGTTGTATAGTATTTGTTTTGCTTGTTGTTTAGTATTTGTTTTCGTGTTTAGTATTTGTTTGCTGTTGTTATAGTATTTGTTTTGCTTTATAGTATTTGTTTTGCTGTTGGTATAGTATTGTTTTGCTGTGTATAGTATTTGTTTTTGCGGTTGTCTAGTATTTGTGTGCTGTTGTATAGTATTTGTTTGCTGTGTATAGTATTGTTTGCTGTGTATAGTATTGTTTTGCTGTGTATAGTATTGTTTTGCTGTTGTATAGTATATGTTTTCTGTTGTATAGTATTGTGTGTATGTGATAGTATGGTTTTTGCTGTTGATAGTATTTGTTTGCTGTTGTATAGTATTGGTTTTGCTGTTGTATAGTATTGGTTTTGCTGTTGTATAGTATTGTTTGCTGTTGTATAGTATTTGTTTTGCTGTTGTATAGTATGTGTTTGGCTGTTGTATGGTATTTGTTTGCTGTTGTATAGTATTGTTTTGCTGTATAGTATTTGTTTTGCTGTTGTATAGTATTGTTGTTTTCTGTATAGTATTTGTTTTGCTGTTGGATAGGTTTGTGATGTATAGTATGTTTTGCTGTTGATAGTTTTGTTTGCTGTTGTATGTATTTGTTTGCTTGTTATAGTATTGGTTTTGCTGTTGTATAGTATTGTTTTGCTGTTGGATAGTATTGTTTTGCTGTATAGTATTTGTTTTTTCTGTTGTATAGTATGTTTTGCTGTATAGTATTGTGTTTGTGTGGTATAGTATTTGTTTTGCTGTTCTTAATTATGAATTCCTGTGCGGCGTCCTTGAGTGCCTGAAAGGCGTCTTTAAAAAATGTAATTATTATTATTATTATATTATTAAAGGAAAGGTCTCTCTACACACCACACCACACCCCCACACACACACACACACACACACACACACACACACACACACACACACAGTGCAACTCACCCGAAATACGTCCCATCCCGATCGATGAAGTAGCGCCCCTCGGAGTCCCGAGGGATGCAGTGGCGCCCGCTGAACATGGCGGCCAGCATGGTGTCGTCGTATCGCCGCAGCGTGGACAGGCGAGTGGTAAAGTACGTGCCCCCGACGTTCAGAGAGATGACCTCCGGAAACTAGAAACACAGAGATAACCGCAAGACCGCAATGCTCGTTACACACTAAAATAACGCAAGTGTTTAACGGATTAAAAAGCTATAACATGGCTACTTCTGCGTATTTCACCCACGATTTACAGCTTGAAAAAACAACAAGAAGGCATAAAAGTGTCATTGAAATCTATTCATAATAATACTTTAATAGTCAAAAGATGTAAAACAAAAAGAGGTATATTTTACTATTTTACACTACAAACAAAAACCTACAATAGTGCACTTAATCACTGAATATGTTATATATAGGATATGATATATAGGAGTTAGATGCACACAGTGGACCCACTAGGTTATAAATAGAACAACATTTGGACTGATTTTTTAGTTGGATCTCCAAATATATTTCTCTTTCGTGTATATTTTATGTTTTTTTTAATTTGACTTATTGCACTAATGTGCTTTACTTTATTTATTTTTGTACTTTTGTCTGTGAATTCGGATGTTTATTGGCCCCCAAATTGACAATTGAATGTATCAGACCAATAACAAATGATTGGATTATTTAAAAATGTGATTATTTAAAGAGCTGTAAGTCTTTGACTTCACTGTTAGACCTCTGAAATAAGAGGATTACTCTGCTGCAGACATGATGTGTACATCACGTGCCCGCGCAATAACTCAAGTCATGTGACACAACCGACCGCCATTCATCGCAGACTTTATACTTACCTACTACTTCAACCCATCTGGATATATATTGATAGATTGATAGATATATCTGATATTGTTCTTTTTACTCCACTGCACTTATTTGATAACTTTAGTTACTTGAGATTCTGATTAATAACACAAAATGTAACTTGACAAATAAATTGTGAGAAGTTATCATTGATTAACATAACAGTTTTTAGATCCCATGCTACCCAGCAGTAGTAAAAAAAAACTGCAACATAAAGCTATGTACATTACAATGCATCAATAAATACACATACACATATATACACACATATACTGTGTGTATATATATATATATATATATATATATATATATATATTTATACACCCAATACACATTATAAACCTGAACACATACATATCACACACACATACACACACAAACCCATATTGATATGATATATATATATATATATTATATATATATATATAATATATATCAGAATTATCTTATAGATCTGAATGGGCAATTTTGCACAAGTGTACTGTTTGTACTTTAGGTATTTGATGCTAATAACTTTGCTAATTTATTAAAGTAAGATTTTAAATGCAGGACTTTTTATTTATGGTAATAGCCCAACGTTATTACTTTTACTTAAGAGTAAAAGTACTATGTCTGAGTACTTCTTCCGCCACTGGTAATTAAGTAATAATTCCTGTAATGTTTTAAGCTAAATATCACGTGAGTGTGGTAAGCTTGTTTGTTGTGCTGGTTTAACGTGATTTCCCCCCGGTGACACGGTCAGATACAGCGGCCTGTAGCCTACCTCCAGCTCCGGGGTGTTGAGCGAGGAGCGGAGCGGCTTGCCGAGGGCGAAGCACGGCGCCGGGGAGGCCGGCTTTCGGAGCTCGTCCTCCGCAGCGGGGTCCGAGCCGGACACGGCATCGCCCGGTTTCTCGGTGTCACCCGCGGCCGAGAACACCACCATCACTCTGGGCAGAGGCAGCGTCCGTCGCTCCTGAATGAACCGCCTCACCCGCGTCGTGGCGGCGGGCAGCGGGCTGAAGGACAGCGGTTGGCGGTGGTCCCTCGCGCTCCCGCCGCCGCCGCAGTCGCCAGAACCGTTGGAACCGCTCGAGCCATTCTGCTGCATGCGCGCTGCGAGCCAACTGTCGGGCGGCGGCACCGAAATCACAGGGGGTGAAAAGCAGCACGAGCCACAACGCGCGACTGTTGGTAGCCTAATAATTAAAAAATAATAATAATAATAACAACAACAACAACAGAGGGTGGTGCGCGAGCAGCTGCAGGAACACACCCCCGCCTTCAGAATGAAAGCGGAAGTAGTGAAAATCCTTCAATAATGATAAGATTTTAAAAACTACAATTTAATCCAAAGTGTTTTGGGTTAGCTGTCCAGACTGGGCCCCGTGCGGTCCTCGCGCATACGTGCTGTGACGCGTCATGACGTCATCACGTCAAGAGCAGCGTTCTGGGCTACAAATGAATATAAAATACTCAAAATTAAAGTAAAATAAAAAGATATAAATAAACGGAGGAAACTTTGAATAAAACCATCAAATAAAGTGATAAATCACATGAATACGTGACAATAAGATAATAACAAATGAATACTTAAAATAAAATATAACATTGAATAGGGAGGCATGTCCAATGATTGTGGTTTGATCCTATGATGTTTCTGATTATAAAAATAAAAAATCTGTGGGATGTTATACATAAGAGCTCCTCAAAATACATCAAGCTATTGAGTGCCTTATTTTGTTATAAATATCAATATATGGCACCAGCGTATCGCACGAAGGACAACGATATATATTGTAGAGCCTGACCGATATATCGGTGGGCCGATGTTATCGACCGAGATTAGGCATTTCCCGATATATGTGCATTTCTTTTTTTTACATATTCATTGATTAATGAATATTTAAAAAATAAAAACGGACGGTCAACCATGCTATGAGTGTTGGTGTTGCATAGTCTGTCCACCAGAGGACGCTCTACAAAGTCCCGTTAGTGATGGTGTATGCATAGTCTGTCCACAGAGGACGCTTACAACGTCCCGTTAGTGATGGGTTGCTAGTGTCACCAGAGGACGCTCTAACGTCCTGTTAGTGATGGCGTTGCATAGTCTGTCCACCAGAGGACGCTCTACAACGTCCTGTTAGTGATGGCGTTGCATAGTATGTCGCACAGTGAGGACGCTCTACAACGTCCCCGGTTATTGATGGCGCTTGCTGATAGTACTGTCCACCAGGAGGCTCTACAACGCCCGTAGTGTGGGTTGTAGCTGTCCACCAGAGGAAGCTCTACAAAGTCACCTGTTATGATGGCGTTGCATAGTCTGTCCACAGAGGACGTCTCATACAACGTCCAGGTTAGTGATGGCGTTGCATAGTGTCCACCAGAGGACGCTCTACAACGTCTCCGTTAGTGATGGCGTGGCATAGTCTGGCCACCAGAGGGACGCTCTACAACGTCCCGTAGTGATGGCGTTGCATAGTCTGTCACCAGAGGAAGCTTACAAACGTCCCCGTTAGTGATGGCGTTGCATAGTCTGTCCAACAAAGAGGACGCTCTACAACGTCCCGTTAGGCATGGGTTGCATGTCGTCACCGAGGAGTCTACAACGTCCCGTGTGATGGAGAGTGATAGTCGTCCCACAGAGGACGCTATACAACGTCTGTTAGTGATGGCGTGCATAGTCTGTCCACCAGAGGACGCTCTACAAACGTCCCGTTAGTGATGGCGTTGCATGGTCTGTCCACCAGAGCGCTCTACAAGTCCGTTAGTGATGGGTTGCATAGTCTGTCCACCGAGGACGCTCTAAAGTCCCCGTTAGTGATGGGTGCATAGTCTGTCACCAGAGGACGCTCTTCAACACGTCTGTAGTGATGGTGTTGCATAGTTGTCCACCAGAGGACGTCTACAACGTCCCGTTATGATGGCGTGCATAGTCTGTCCACCAGAGGACGCTTTACAACGTCCCCGTTCAGTGATCGGAGTTGTAAGTCTGTCCACCAGAGGACGTCTACAACGTCCCCGTTAGTGATGGCGGCATAGTCTGTCCCCAGAGGACGCTCTACAACGTCCCCGTTAGTGGTGGCGTTGATGTCTGTAACAGAGGACGCTATACAACGTACCAGTTAGTGATGGGTTGCATAGTAGGTCCACAGAGGACACTCTACAACGTCCTGTTAGTGATGGCGTTGCATAGTCTGTCCACCAGAGGACGCTCTACAACGTCCCTGTGTTTTTTTGTTAATGTGTTTTTGTTCAAAGGACTATAAGTTTCATATCTTAAGTTTGCATTTTTATACATTTTTATTTATCAGACCTTGAATATATTTTGATGTTCTCTCTGTTCTGTTTATTATTATCACATTATTTTAGAGAGAACTCATAAATAACTACGAATAAATAATGTTAGGGGAATCGGTTTGTTTTTTAACACATTTGTGGATTAAAAAAAAAAAACATAAACAGTATATATATCGGCCGATATATCGGCATATCGGAATTTCAAATAACCAAATATTCATATCGGTAAATCCTTTATTGGTCCGGCTGTGATATATTGCCATATCGGTATTTTGTACAATGCTAAACCATCACTAATCAGCTTAAATGAAATGAAGGGAAACACCAAACAGGAGGCAAGCTGCAGTTGAACCAGAGAGCCCACGCTTCCCCCCACAGAGGAGCCATGCAGCCTCGGGTGGGGGGGGCGGGGGTGGAGGGTGGGGTTTGTGTGTGTGTGTGTGTGT
>NC_045745.1:10775943-10778157 GCF_008692095.1 Etheostoma spectabile | reverse complement strand
GGGGCTGTCCTCGGCCCTCAGCGGGACGGATGTGGCGAGGTGTTGAAAGAGGAAGCACAGCGTGTGCTAATGCTGCTGCTGTTGTGTAAAGAATGCAGGCAGCCGGACCACTGAAGGTAAAACAGCAGATTAGAAACAGTTGTGGGTGAGTTAAGCTTCATGTCGGCTCCAGTTGATGTCTGAATGATCTTGTTTGTTTGTGTTTGACCTGAAGAAGGAATCATAGTTGATGTTTTTTGTTGATATTTTTCAGACTTTTATGCTCTGCACTCTCTGTTTTGCAACTGCTGCAGTGCAATTTCCCTCGGGATAGATCCAGTTTAATATTTCTTGTCTTATTTATCTCGGAGATCTAGTGGAGCAGAGGAAATGATCAAGTACAAGTTTAAAGTTGCATAAAAGGGAACTACTCGAGTAAAGTACAAGTACCTTGAATTTGTACTAGAGTAAATGCACTTAGTCACATTCCACCACAGGTTAAATGTGCACATTTAAAGGTGAATACAAATTAATTCTCATTTACCTGTTTTGGATAGGTTCACAGCAAACCTGCTCCCCCCACTCTGACTGTCAAGATATGCAATATAAACACATAAATACATAAAAGATAATTTAAAACAAAAGTTAGAGAAACAAATTACAAGGATTTACCCAGCGTTGACGAGTTTAAGACTAAAAGGAAAATAAGACGCTGTTAGTCTTTGATTGAGTCACAAAGAGTCTTTATGGGATTTGATGATAGATATACACCAAGGTACGGACAAATGCTGAATTTAAAAGAGATTATTAGTAACATTTGAGTTTCTTTGGATTATTCTTCACAAATCCCTTCCTTGTAAAATGTGCATGAGTGGTGTACAACAGACAGGGTTTCGGTATCCTTGCCTCTTATGTTCTCTTTCCATAATATGTTTGACTACTCTGTACTTCTGCATATCTGGCTATAAACAACATATACAAATCTGCTTAAACATGACTTGAGAATGGCGAACAAACACTACCAACAACGTCTGTGGGTCGTATATTTGCATGCTCTCTTGCAGGCAAAGTCAAATATACAGTAAATCACTGTAAATTAAATTCTACCCAATAATGCAATGTTTACTACAGCGATGAACGGAAAAGAAAAACAATGGTCTGATTAATGGGCATTTTTTAGGTGACGTACCGTAGAATTACATTGTGTTGGTGTGTGTGTGTGTGTGTGTGTGTGTGTGTGTGTGTGCGTGCGTGTGCGTTTGTGTGTGTGTAGTCGCTGTAAATAATGTAGTAATTCAAAATCTGTGGAGATTTGTTTTCACTTCAACACTTCTTATTAAACTGTGTCGTGTTATTACATCAGCGGCTTTGATTTTAAAAACTTCAGAAAGGAGGAATAAAATCTCTCGTTCCGGCTCCTTAAAGGTGAATGTGTTTTTTTAGTTTCTTCACTCCCCTTTGAGTTGTGGGAAGAAAAAAAAAACAAGACATTTGATTTAATGTCGTCTTGGGTTTTGAGAAACACTGAATGACATTTTTTTTTACCATTTTGCTGACATTTTACAGACCCAAACAACAAATCAATAAATTAAAAATAATGGACAGAAATAATCTACAATCCAAATAAGTGGTAGTTGCAGCTCTCCTAAAGTAATTAATTTAGTAGTTATTAAAATCTGTGGAGATTTGTTTTCACTTCCTATTAAACTGTATCATGTCATTACATCGGCGGCTTTGATTTCACAATCTCCAGAAAGCCGATCAGAGAGATCCACGTCTTCCTCTTCACTATCTTCTAGCACTGTTGCAGGTTATCTCGGGTTAATGGCGCCTCTTGAAAGGCGTGCTAACCAAGCAGCTTATGTGGCGGGTGAGACGATGTTTTTGGGTTTAATTTATAGTATCAGTTCATAACAAGAGTTATCTCGAGACACTTTACACAGATAGCGTACACTCTAAGAAATATCTGTAAATTCACAGTTGTATAATTGTAGATTTTCACAGAAATTTTCCCTTGTACGTGATTCACAGCTATATTTCGGTTAATTTACAATATAACGGAAAGTGTTGTGTTTTTTTTTTTTACCATTGACGCGGTTACTTAACTGAAAAATTCAGTTTTTTAATTTCGGTAGAAAGTCCGGATAATGAGCTGTCAGTACTGTTTCTGTTATTTCACGGATTTATTTCTTAGAGTGAAGGTCTAGACCACACTCTATAATTTACAAGGACCCA
>NC_045745.1:10775575-10775933 GCF_008692095.1 Etheostoma spectabile | reverse complement strand
CTAGTAGTTTCCTCCAGAGCAAGCAGCAGTGGCGAGATTTTTTAGGTGTTGGTAGATGTGTTTTTGTTTTTTTACTTTGAATAGAGCCTTGCTAGCTGTTTCCCCCTGGTCACTGTATTTATGCTAAGCTAGGCTAACCACGTCTCTCCAGCTGTGTACTGAATGCAGCATGTCACCGTCTTCTCATCGCACACTTGAAAAGAAAAGAAAACAATGTTTTCCCAGAAAAAGCAGAACTTTAAAGAAAATGTTAGACTTAATGAGAGTAGCTGGTGTGTGTGTGTGTGTGTGAGTGTGTGAGTGTGAGTGTGTGTGAGAGAGTGTGTGTGTGTGTGTGTGTGTGTGTGTGTGTGTGTGT
>NC_045745.1:10774215-10775026 GCF_008692095.1 Etheostoma spectabile | reverse complement strand
TGTGTGTGTGTGTGTGTGTGTGTGTGTGTGCGCGCGTGTGTGTGTGCGTGTGTGTGTGCGTGTGTGTAGGAGTATACATACACTGTTGTTGAGTCGATCTGATTGGCTCTGGTCACTGAAACATAAAAACATTAGTTAAACACAGCGGTGGAAGAAGTACGATGCATTTTGCAGCTGATCCTAGAAGCTTTTTAAAGGCTCGATGTGTCTTGAGAAGTAGGAAAATCATCTCAACACACGAAGGAACTCTTCATCCTTCAGTTCACAACAAACGCTCAACATCAACACATCTGGAGATACGAGGTTTTCACTGGACAGGAAAGGGAGGAAAAACTGGCGTCTGAGAAGTAGCGGAGTAAAAACTACAATATTTACCTCTGAGATGTAGAGGAGTACAAGAACAAAGTAACGTAAAAAGGGAAATACTCCGGTAAAGTAGCCTGAATACTCGAAGCTCGCCTGGGTCCGGACCTTTGAATCCTCCCACTCCTCAGAGTTGACAGATATAAACTCAAAGCTGTAATTTCTTGTAATTTAATTTAAATAAATGTGTGTTAGGTCCCTATCTATCGTTGAGGGCGGTAACACGGTGACTGAGCCTTTGGCCCACTGATAAAAGTATTGCAGTATTTATATATTTGCAGTATTACAAACTAGGAAAAGCCACCACTACATTGAAAAAGGGACAAAAATGTCAAAACGGGTTAAGACTTTTTAGATCTTATTGGAAGTCGTTGCACGTGTGATTAACAATATTATTAATAGGCTGATAACAGTATTATTAACAGGCTGATAACAGTATTATTAATAG
>NC_045745.1:10762655-10774190 GCF_008692095.1 Etheostoma spectabile | reverse complement strand
GTCCATTACAAGCTCAATAATACACATACACAGTATACACACTATACGTGTGTATACACACATACATACACCCACACATACATACACCACATACCCACCCACAACATATCTTATATATATCTATATATATATATAATATCGAATATATATATAAATATCTATATTGATATTCTGAATGGGCAATCTGCACAAAGTGTACTGTTTGTACTTTAGGTATTGTGATGCTAATGAACCTTTGATATTTTTATTAAGTAAGAGGTTTAAATGCAGGACTTTTTTATTTCTGTAATAGCCAACGTATCTAACTTTTACTTAGAGTAAAGTATATGTCGGAGTACTTCTTCCGCACTGGTATTAATAATATTCCGTAATGTTTTGAAAGCTACAATCACGTGAGTGTGGTACGCTTGTTTGTTGTGCGGTTTAACGTGATTTCCCCCCGTTGACACGGTCAGATACAGCGTCCTGTAGCCTACTCCAGCTCCGGGGTGTGTTGAGCGAGGAGCGGAGCGGCTTGCCTGAGCGGCAAGCACGGCGCCGGGGAGGCGGCTTTTCGGAGCTCGTCCTCCGTCAGCGGGTGTCCAGCCGGCACGGCATCGCCCGGTTTCTCGGTGTCACCCGCGGCCGAGAACACCACCATCACTCTGGGCAAGGCAGCGTCCGTCGCTCCTGAATGAACCGCCTCACCCGCGTCGTGGCGCGGGCAGCGGGCTGAAGGACAGCGGTGGGGTGTTCCCTCGCGCTCCACGCCGCCGCCGCAGGTCGCCAGACCGTTGGAACCGCTCGAGCCAATTCTGCTGCATGCGCGCTGCGAGCCACCTGTCGGCGGCGGCACCGAAATCACAGGGGGTGAAAGCAGCACGAGCCACAACGCGCGACTGGTGTGTACCATAATTAAGAAATAATAATAATATAACACAACAACACAAGAGGGATGGTGCGCGAGCACTGCAGGAACACACCCCCGCCTTCGATGAAAGCGAAGTAGTGAAAACCTTCATAATGATAAGATTTTAAAAACTACTTTAATCCAAGTGGTTTTGGGGTTAGCTTCCAGAACTGGGCCCCTATGCGGTCCTCGCGCATACGCTGTGACGCGTCATTACGTCATCACTCAGAGCAGCGGTCTGGGCTACAAATGAATATAAAATACTCAAAAATTAAAGTAAAATAAAAGATCTATAAACGGAGAAACTTTGAATACAACCATCAATAAAGTGATAAATCACATGAAGTGCAATAAGATAACCGAAATGAGATATTAAATAAAATATAATTGAATAGGGAGGCATGTCCATGATTGTGTTTGATCCTATTTGTTCTTAGATTATAAAATAAAAATCTGTGGGATGTTTATCATAAGAGTCTCCCAAAATACATCAAGCTATGAGTGCCTATTTTGTTATAAATACAATATATGCACAGCGATCGCACGAAGGAACGAATATATTTAAAGCCTGACCATATATATCGGTGGGCCGATGTTTATCGCCCGAGATTCGGCTTTCCCTATATATGTGCATTCTCTTTTTTACATATTCATGGATTATGAATATTTAAAAATAAAAACGGACGGTCAAACCTGCTATGAGTTTGGTGTTGCAGTCTTGTCCACAGAGGACGCTCTACAAGTCCCCTTAGTGATGGTTTGCATGTGTCCACCAAACGCTTACACGCCCGTTAGTGTGTGTGCAATAGCTGTCACCAGAGGACGCTCTACAACGTCCCGTTAGTGATGGCGTTGCATAGTCTGTCCACCAGGACGCTTAAACGTCCCTGTTAGTGATGGCGTTGCATAGTCTGTCCACAGAGGACCTCTACAACGTCCCTGTTAGTGATGGCGTTGCATAGTCGTCCCCACGAGGAGCTTACCACGTCCCCGTATGATGGCGTTGCATAGTCTGTCCACCAGAGGACGCTCACACGTCCTGTTAGTGATGAGTGTGCATAGTCTGTCCACCAGAGGACGGCTACAACGTCCCGTTAGTGATGGCGTTGCATAGTGCTGTCCACCAGAGGACGCTCTACAAACGCCCTGTTAGTGTGGCGTTGCATAGTCTGTCCACCAGAGACTCTCTCAACGTCTCCGTTAGTGATGGCGTTGCATAGTCTGTCCACAGAGGACGCTCTACAACGTCCCCGGTTATTGTGGCGTTGCATATCTGTCCACAGAGGACGCTACTACAACGTTCCCCGTTGTGATGCGTTGCAAGTCTGTCCACCACCGAGTACGCTCTACAACGTCCCCGTTAGTGATGGTTGCAGTAGTCTGTACACCCGAGACGCTCTACAACGTCTCTGTAGTGATGGCTTGCAAGTCGTCCACCAGAGAACGCTCTACAACGTCCCGTTGTGATGGCGTTGCATAGTCTGTCCACCAGAGACGCTCTACAACGTCCCGTTAGTGATGCGTTGCATAGTCTGTCCACCAAGGACGATCTACAAAACGTCCCCGTTAGTATGGCGTTGCATGTCTGTCCCCCATAGGACGCGCTACAACGTCCCTGTTAGTGGTTGTTGCATAGTCTGTCCACCAGAGGACGCTCTACAAGTCCCCGTTAGTGATGGCGTTGCATAGTCTGTCCACCAGAGGCGCTCTACACGTCCCCGTTAGTGATGGGCGTTGCATAGTTGTCCACCAGAGGACGCTCTACCGTCCCGTTAGTGATGGCGTTGCATAGTCTGTCCACAGAGGAACGTCTACACGTCCCCTTAGTGGTGGCGTTGCTAGTCTGTCCCCCAGAGGACGCTCTACAACGTCCGTTAGGTGATGGTCGTTGCATAGTCTGTCCAACAGAGGCAACTCTACAACTCCCTGTTAGTGATGGCGTTGCATAGTCTGTCCCACCAGAGGACGCTCTACAACGTCCCTGTTAGTGATGGCGTTGCATAGTCTGTCCCCAGAGGACGTCTCTAACAAGTCCCTTGTTTTTTTGTAATGTTTTTTTGTTCAAAGGACTATAAGTTTCATATCTAAGTTGCATTTTTATACATTTTATTTATCAGACTTGATATATTTTGATGTTCTCTCTGTTTGTTTAATTATCCCATTTGTTAGAGAGAACTCTAAATACTACGAATAAATCTGTTAGGGGATCCGGTTTGTTTTTTACACACATTTTGGATTAAAAAAAAAAACATAAACAGTATAATAATCCGGCCGATATATCGGCTATCGGAATTTCAAATACCCAAATTCATATCGGTAAATCCTTTATGGTCCGGCTGTGATATATTGCCATCATCGGTATTTGTACAATGCTAAACACTCACATCAGCTTAAATGAAATGAAGGGAAACACCACACAGGAGGCAGCTGCAGTTGAACCAGAGAGCCCACGCTTCCCCCCACAGAGGAGCCATGCAGCCTCGGGTGGGGGGGGGCGGGGGTGGAGGGTGGGGTTGTTGGTGTGTTGTGTGGGGGGGGGGGGGGGGCTGTCCTCGGCCCGCGGGTGACGGATGTGGCGAGGTGTTGAAGAAGGAAGCACAGCGTGTGCTAATGCTGTGCTGTTGTGTAAAGAATGCAGGCAGCCGGACCCTGAAGGTAAAACCGCGATGTAGAAACAGTGTGGGTGAGTTAAGCTTCATGTCGGCTCCAGTTGATGTGAATGATCTGTTTGTTTGTGTTTTGACCTGAAGAGGAATCATAGTGTGTTTTTGTTGTGATATTTCAGACTTTTATGCTCTGCACTCTCTGTTTTGCAATGCTGCTGCAGTGCAATTTCCCTCGGGATAGATCCAGTTTAATATTTCTTGTCTTATTTATCTCTGGAATCTAGTGGGCGAGGGAAATGATCAGTACAGTTTAAATGCATAAAAGGGAACTACTCGATAAAGTACATACCTTGAATTTGTACTAGAGTAAATGCATTAGTCACATTCCACCAAGGTTAATGTGCACATTTAAAGGTGAATACAATTAATTCTCATTTACCTGTTTGGATCGCGTCACAGCAAACCTGCTCCCCCCACGCTGACTGTCAAGATATCAATATAACACATTAAAATACATACAATATTAATTTAACAAAAGTTAGAGAAACCATTAAGGATTTCCACAGCTTGACTGAGTTAAGACTAAAAGTAAAATAAAGACGCTTGTTAGTCTTTGATTGATGTCACAAAGAGTCTTTATGGAGATTTGATGATAGATATCCACAGTACGGACAAATGTTGATTTAAAGAGATTCTATACATGTAACATTTGATTTCTTTGGATTTTCTCTCAATCCCTCCGTGTAAACTGTGAGAGTGGTTACAACAGACAGTTGTATCATTTCTCTTATTTTCTCTTCCAAATAGTTGACTACTCTGTATATCTGCTATATCGTTAACACATATACAAATCGCTGTAACATGACTTGAGAATGTGAACAAACACTCCCACGTTGTGGGTGTATATTTGATGCTCCTTATGCATCGCAAAGTCAAAATATACAGTAAATCCACTGTAAATTAAATGTTACTACCCATAATGCAATGTTTACTACAGCGATGAACCGAAAAGAAAAACTGGTATTTAATGGCATTTTTAGGTATAGTACGTGATAAATTACATTGGTGTGTGTGGTGGGTGTGTGTGTGTGGGTGTGTGTGTGTGTGTGTGTGTGTGTGTGGGTGTGTGTGTGTGTGTGTGTGCGTGCGTGTGCTTTGTGTTGTGTGAGTCGCTGTAAATAATTAGTATTCAACAAATCTGTGGAGATTTGTTTTCACTCAACACCTTCTTATTAAACTGTGTCGTGTTTATTACATCAGCGCTTTGATTTTAAAAACTTCAGAAAGGAGAATAAAATCTCTCCGTCCGGCTCTTAAAGGTGAATTGTTTTTTTTTTAGTTTTCTTCACTCCCCCTTTGATTGTGGAAGAAAAAAAAAACAAGACATTTGATTTAATGTCGTCTTGGGTTTTGAGAACACTGAATGACATTTTTTTTTACCATTTGCTGAACATTTTACAGACCCAACACAAATCAATAATTAAAAATAAGGGCAGAAATAATCTACAATTCCAAATAAGTGGTAGTTTGCAGCTCTCCTAAAGTAATTATTAGTAGTATTAAAATCTGTGGATTGGTTTTCATCACTTCCTATTAAACTTATCATGTCATTACATCGGCGGCTTTGATTTCACATCTCCAAAAGCCTATCAAGAGATCCACGTCCTCCTTTCCACTACTTCTAGCAATGTTGCAGGTTATCTCGGTAATGGCGCCTCTTGAAAGCGTGCTAACCAGCAGCTTATGGGCGGGTGAGACGATGTTTTGTGGTTTAATTTATGTATCAGTCATACGAGTTTCCGGACACATTTACACAGATACGTACACTCTAAGAAATATCTGTAATTCCACAGTTGTATAATTGTAGATTTTCACAGAAATTTTCCCTTGTACGTGATTCACATATATTTTCGGTTATTTTACAATAAACGGAAAGTGTTGTGTTTTTTTTTTTAACCATTGACGCGTTCTTAACTGAAAAATTCAGTTTGTTTAATTTCGGTAGAAGTCCGGATAATGAGCTGTCAGTACTGTTTCTGTTATTTCACGGATTTATTTCTAGAGTGAAGGTCTAGACCACACTCTATAATTACAAGGACCCACAGGTCAGTAGTTTTCCTCCAGAGCAAGCCGCAGTGGCGAGATTTTTAGGTGTTGTAGATGTGTTTTTGTTTTTTTACTTGAATAGAGCCTTGCTAGCTTTTTCCCCCTGGGTCACTTATTTATGCTAAGCTAGGCTAACCACGTCTCTCCAGCTGTGTACTGAATGCAGCATGTCACCGTCTTCTCATCGCCACTTGAAAGAAAAGAAAACAATGTTTCCCAGAAAAAGCAAACTTTAAGAAATGTTAGACTTAATGAGAGTACTGGTGTGTGTGTGTGTGGGTGATGTGTGAGTGTGAGTGTGTTGGAGAGTTTGTGTGTGTGTGTGTTGTGTGTGTGTGTGTGAGTGTGAGTGTGTGGTGAGTGTGTGTGTGTGTTGTGTGTGTGGTGTGCGTGTGTGCGCGTGTGTGTGTGCGTGTGTGTGGTGTGATTTTGGTGAGTGTGTGTGTGTGTGTGTTGTGTGGTGCGTGTGGTGGCGGTGTGTGTGTTGGTTGTGGTGTGTGAGTGTGTGGAGAGAGTGTGTGTTTGTGTGTGTGTGGTGTGAGTGTGGTGTGTGAGAGATGTGTGTGGTGTGTGTGTGTGTGTGTGTGAAAGTGTGAGTGTGTGGTGTGTGTGTGTGTGTGTTTGTGTGTGGTGTGTTGTGTGTGTGTGTGGTGGTGAGAGAAGTGTGGATTGTAGTGTGAGTGTGTGTGGTGTGTGTGTGTGCGCGTGTGTGGTGTTGGCGTGTGGTGCTTGTGGGTTGCGTGTGTGGTGTGAGAGAGAGATGTGAGTGTGAGTGTGAGTGTGTGTGTGTGTGTGTGTGTGTGTGTGGTTTGCGCGCGTGTGTGTGTGCGTGTGTGTGTGCGTGTGTGTAGGAGTATACATACACTTGTTTTGAGTCCGATCTGATTGCTCGGGTCACTGAAACATAAAAACATTAGTTAAACACAGCGTGGAAGAGTACGATCATTTTGCAGCTGTCTAGAAGCTTTTTAAAGGCTCGATGTTCTGAGAAGTAGGAAAATCATCTCAACACACGAAGGAACTCTTCATCCTTCAGTTCACAACAACGCTCAACATCAACACATCTGGGATACGAGGTTTCACTGGACAGGAAAGGGAGGAAAAACTGGCGTCTGAGAGATACGGAGTAAAAACTACAATATTTACCCTCTGAGATGTAGAGGAGTACAGGGAACAAAGTAACTTAAAAGGGAAATACTCGGTAAATTAGCCTGAATACTCAAGCTCGCCTGGGTCCGGACCTTTGAATCCTCCCACTCCTCAGAGGTTGACAGATATAAACTCAAGCTGTAATTTCTTGTAATTTAATTTAAATAAATGTGTGTTAGGTCCCTATCTATCGTTGAGGCGGTAACACGGTGACTGAGCCTTTGGCCCACTGATAAAGTTGCAGTATTTATATATTTGCAGTATTACACAGGAAAAGCCCCACTACAATGAAAAAAAATTTCAAACGTTAGACTTTTAATCTTATTGAATCTTGCACTTGTGATTAACATATTACTTATAATAGCTGATACAGTATTTTAAAGGCTGATAACAGTATTTTACTACGTATTATTAAGCTAGATAACAGTATTATGAATAGGCTGATACATATTATGTAACAGGCTGATAACAGTATTATTAATAGCTGATAACAGTATTATTAACGAGCTGAGAACATATATTAACAGCGGATACTATTATTAACAGCTGATACAGTATTATTATAGGCTGTAACAGTATTATTACTAGGCTGATAACAGTATTATTATAGGCTGATAACAGTAGTATAACAGGCTGATAACATTATTATAAAGGTGATAACATATTATTAACAGTGATCATATTATTAATAGGATAACAATATTATTAACAGGCTGATAACAGTATTATTAATAGGCTGAACCAGTATTATTAACAGGCTAAAAACAGTATTATTAATAGCTGAATAACATATTACGTAAACATCGATACAGTCATATTTAATTGCTGATAACAGTATATTAAAGGCGGATAACATATTATTAAAGGCTAAATAGTGAGTAACATTATTATTAACACGTCTGATAAAGTATTATTATAGGCTGATAACAGTATTATTAACAGCTGTAACAGTATTATAACAGCTGATAACAGTATTATTACAGCTGATAACAGTGATTAATAGGCTGTAACAGTATTATTACAGCTGATAACAATTATTATTACTAGGTGAAACAGTATTATTAAAGCTGATAACCTTCATTATATCAGGCTGATAACATTATTATTACAGGCTGATAACAGTATATTATAGGCTGAATAACAGTATTATTAACTAGGCTGATAACAGTATTTATTAACAGCTGATAACAGTATTTTTATTAATAGGCTGATAACAGTTATTAACAGCTGATAACAGTATTATTCATGCTGATAAATTTATAAAGGCTCTATACAGTATTATTACCAGCTGCTAAAGTATTATTATGGCGAACAGTAATTGCTGCTAACGTATCGGCTGACTACAGGCTGATACAGTATTATTAGAGCTGATAACATATTATTCAGGCTGATACATGCTGATGACCTTCTAGAGAAAATCATCATGAGACTTTCTAAAAAGTATTGTTTTCTAAAAGAGTGCCATCCCATGTCAGTCAGTCTGATATTTTTTCATTTGTAGGAACATAACTGTAATGTATTTCTGTATTTTCTGCCATCCGTCTGGAGTGAGATACGATGTATGATATACGATGATGATATGAGTATATATACGTAGTGATATACGATGTAGTGATCGGATGTAGTGATACGTGTAGATACTGATGTAGTATATACGATGTTATGTGAGTATAACGATGTAGATGATACATGTGTAGTGATATGGTTATGAGATACGATGTAGTGAACTGATGTAGTGATATACGATGTAGTGATACATGATGTAGTGATATACGATGTAGTGATATATGATGTAGTGATATATGATGTAGTGATATACGATGTAGTGATATCATGATGTAGTGATATACGATGTAGTGATATACGATGTAGTGATATACGATGTAGTGATATATATGATTTGTGATATACGATTAGTGACTACATGATGTAGTGATATGATGTAGTGATATACGAGTAAGTGATATATATGTAGTATACATGATTAGTGACATCGATGTGATATATGTATGGATAGACGATTAGTGATATACGATGTAGTGATACATGATTAGTGATATACGATGTGTGACGAGTGGATTACTATGTATATGAATATGATGTAGTGATATATGATGTAGTGATATACGATGTAGTGATATATGATGTAGTGATATACGATGTAGTGATACATGATGTAGTGAGATATGATGTAGTGAGATACGATGTAGTGATATATGATGTAGTGATATACGATGTAGTGAGATATGATGTAGTGAGATACGATGTAGTGATATACGATGTAGTGATATACGATGTAGTGATATACGATGTAGTGATATACGATGTAGTGACTACTGTAGTGATATACGATGTAGTGATATATGATGTAGTGATATACGATGTAGTGATATACATGTGATGACGATGTATGATATACGATGTAGTGATATCACGATGTATTGATATACGATGTATGTATAGTACGATGTATGATAATACGATGTTGTATACGATGTAGTTAATACGATGTATGATATCGTGTAGTGACATAACGATGTATGATATACGATGTATGACATACGATGTAGTATAACGATGTAGTGATACGAGTGTATGATACATGATGGTAGTGATATACATGTAGTGATATGATGTAGTGATATATGATGTACGTGATATATGATGTAATTGAATGATAGCTGTAGTGATATCTGATATATAGTGATATACGATGTAGTGATAATGAGTAGTGATATATGATGTATTGATCTACGATGTAGTATATACGATGTAGTGATATATAGTAGTGTATATGAGGTAGTGATCATCGATGTAGTGGATATACGATTTAGTGATATACATTGAGTGATATACGATGTAGTGATATACGATGTAGTGATATCCGATGTAGTGATATACGAGTAGTGCTTCAACATGTATGGTCTATGTAGTGATATCCGAGGTAGTGATATACGATGAATGATAGATAGTATTACGATGTAGTGATATACGATGTAGTGATATACGATGTAGTGATATACGATGTAGTGATATATGATGTAGTGATATACGATGTAGTGATATACGATGTAGTGATATATGATGTAGTGATATATGATGTAGTGATATACGATGTAGTGATATACGATGTAGTACGATGTAATGTGATATACGATGTAGTGATATATGATGTAGTGATATATGATGTAGTGATATACGATGTAGTGATATACGATGTAGTGATATACGATGTAGTGATATACGATGTAGTGATATACGATGTAGTGATATACGATGTAGTGATATACGATGTAGTGATATACGATGTAGTGATATACGATGTAGTGATATACGATGTAGTGATATACGATGTAGTGATATACGATGTAGTGATATATGATGTAGTGATATACGATGTAGTGATATATGATGTAGTGATATATGATGTAGTGATATACGATGTAGTGATATATGATGTAGTGATATATGATGTAGTGATATATGATGTAGTGATATACGATGTAGTGATATATGATGTAGTGATATACGATGTAGTGATATATGATGTAGTGATATATGATGTAGTGATATACGATGTAGTGATATACGATGTAGTGATATACGATGTAGTGATATATGATGTAGTGACATACGATGTAGTGATATACGATGTAGTGATATACGATGTAGTGATATACGATGTAGTGATATACGATGTAGTGATATACGATGTAGTGATATATGATGTAGTGATATACGATGTAGTGATATACGATTGAGTGGAATATATGATGATAGATGTATGCACATGTATTGTATATATGATGTAGTGATATACGCTGTAGTGATTATACTGTAGTGATATACGATGTAGTGATAGATGATGTAGTAGAATACGATGTAGTGATATAGTGATGTAGTGAATACGATTATGATATACGTGTAGGATATATACGATGTAGTGATATACGATGTAGTGATATATGATATGTATGAGATACGATGTAGTGTATACGATGTAGTGAAGATATGTAGTGGATATACTATGTAGTGATATCAGTGTGATTGATGTAGTGAGATACATGTGTGAATACATGTAGTGATATACGATGTAGGTGATATACGATGTAGTGAATATTATGATTTGTGAGTATGATGTAGTGATATACGATGTAAGTGATATACCGATGTAGTGAATATACGATGTAGTGATATATGAATGTGTGATATAGAGTGATTACGATTTAGTGATATAACGATGTAGTGATATCACGATGTAGTGAATATACGATGTATTGATTATAGGATGTAGTTAGATATTGGATACGATGTAGTGATATACGATGTAGTGATATACGATGTAGTGATATACGATGTAGTTGCCGTCAGCGCTGCCGTATAAACCGAATGTATTCAGGTGAATCATTGGTAAAAAATGAATAGCTAAAAATATCAATTCTAGGGAAAAGAATCAATTAAAAGGAATCGCGCGATACACCTGATTTTAGATTTTCTTTCTTCATAACCACACACATTTTCAGACACCTGGACTCTGATGAAGATGTCACTCTACAATTAAATGTTATGCACCTTTATTTTTTCTGTGTTTCAACTGCGATTCTGTTTTATTATTATTATTGAGTCGTCAAACTGTGGATTATTCAGGGTCCCCACTAAGAATGGGAGTTGTGTGGTGTACTCTGATGTCTCTTATTGTTTTACTGTATTTTAGTATTTATTCATTTTATCTGCGTTTTATTTTTTTTTTAAACCCGATGCTCTTATTTTGTTTTTACAATATTT
>NC_045745.1:10760691-10762645 GCF_008692095.1 Etheostoma spectabile | reverse complement strand
ACATTAATTGTTTTGTATGTTTGAGTTTTCTGTGCCGCACTTTGGTAACTTTGTGTTTGTAAAATGTGCTTTACAAATAAAGTGGATTGGATTGCATTGGATATAAATACATCCATGTTCTTTTTTATTTTTTATTTTCACTGCTGCTGGGTGTAACAACTGTCACTTGGAGGGTGGTATCTTGGCTTCCACCCTCCTCTCCACTATGTTTTACAGATAATAAAGCCTCATTGCTTTATTTAATAATGTGTGAATAAGCCAAACTCAGCAGAATCCCATTGTTTTCACTCAAATAGAATCTCTAAATCAATCAGGACTGGCACTTTGCTGCTTTAAGTACATTGTTACGTTCCACTGTACTGAGCTTCAGATGTGAGTCTTCGACACAAACGGCAAACCAGGTTTCAGTTTTGTTCTGTTTTGGCCAACCACATCCTGTGTGGACTCCACTCTCTGTGTTAACCAGAGCGCGGCAGCTACTCTAACCATGGCAGAGGGAAGAACTGTCGATCGTTGACCTGCAAACTCACGGCTAGCAGCTAATCCACTTCTGAAGTCACATCCTAGCTGTTCATTTCTGTCTGTGTGTGTGTGTGTGTCTTTTAGGTATGATAGGAAACCCCGGTCTGCTGGCTGCAGCGCTGACGGTTGTGTCGGTGGTGTCGCTGAGCGCGCTGTGTGCTCTCTGCCTGCGATGCAGAAAGAAATCCAGTAAGTGCATTTCTCTCCCAGTGTGACTGTGACACTGCGTGCGTGCGTGCTGCAGGACGAACAATTAAATCCGAGTCAAACGTGGACGGTTTCTACAATCCACAGGCACATATGCAGGGAAAACCTTTCACACTGAACCATTCATTGTTACTAGTTTTTGTTTAGTCTGGGCTCTAGTAAGTTAGATCTGTACTATCAGCAGTATAGGGATGTGCTGCATTCAGGTCCAGATGCTAAAGACAGGAAAACAGAGCTGGCAGAGGGGGTCGTCAGAGGAGCACAAAGTCTTTCACCAATGGTGGCATGTAGGGCAACTAAGGCTTATTTAATTGTCAATTTATGGGCTGATTATGTACTCGATTAATCAATTATTTGTTTGTAAGTAGGTAGTTACAAAGTGCTTCACACACATGTGCAATACATGTGAAAAAACAAGTAAGAATAAACCTACAAAATACAAAGGCATTTAAAGTACAGCATTAAGGGGGTGCAGCCCCTCGCACGAAGGCTAATGTATAAAGGTGCGTTTTTAAAAGGCAGACTGAGGGAGAAGGTCGGAGCCAACATGGAGGCACGATCACCTCTGGTGTTGAAGTTCAAACGGGCAATGGATAAAAAAAGACCAAGATTCAAGGATCTGAGTGGATGACTTATGAAAAAAAGGTCAGAAACGGTGAAAAATGTCAATCAGTGCTTTCACGCCTTCTCCGTCGTCCATTATTCCTGACGATGGACATCTCGTTAGGCACGCACGGTTTTTTTCTACCCCGGGAGTTATTTGAGCAAACATTGTGGTTGGGTCCACGGAATAAAGCTTCTTGGGTATAAAACGCTAAACCAAATCAAGTCTCGAGCAGCTCCAAACTTTATAAATGGACTGTTCTTATAGCGCTTTTCTAGTCTTTACGTAGCACAGGAACCATTGACCCTTCACACACGTTCTCACACCGTGGCCGAGGCTGCCGTGCAAGGTGCCACCTGCTCATCACACACACACTCGCACACATTTGAGTGACACTTCGACATGAGACTAGAGGGCAGAGGCGGGGATCAAACCCCCGACCTTCTGATTGGCAGGCGACCGCTTTGTACTTTACTCGGTTGCTTTCTTCTGATGTGACTTCCCACTTCTCCTCCACAATATATCAGAGGGAAATGCTTTTTTTCTTGTTACTCCAGATGTGTTTATTTAAAGGGAAACGCCACCTAAATCAAGCACTCCGACTTGTTATTTCCACTGAGC
>NC_045745.1:10745975-10760677 GCF_008692095.1 Etheostoma spectabile | reverse complement strand
CCCCCCCCCCCCCCCCCTCACAGTCTATACCTGATGTCATCACATGTTTGACACTGTACTCGTCTGGTTTCTGGCTTTGAGACAGAGACGCTCATCTTCACAGATATTGATTGAACGGTTGCGAGACGCTTGAGATAACAAGTTGGAATACTTCATTTAGGTGGTGTTCCCTTTTAAATAAACATATCTGGAGTAACAAAAACAACAACAGTTCCCTCTGACATATTGTGAAGGAGAAGTCTAAAGTAACATGAGAAGAAAGCAACCAAGTAAAGTACAAATGACTCAAATTTGTATTCAAGTACAGTACTTGAGTAGATGGTCTTAGTTTACATTTCTCCACTGGCCTCACGATCTACTGGTTGAGTCTGTTTCCATTGTCTCGTTTTGTTGTCATCGATACACACACTTCCCCTCCTGAGCCCGGTGTAAAAACCTTTTGTTTTCACCGAAACGCCTTTTTCATTGTCTGCCTTTCCACTGAGGTTAATTGTGAGTTGAACATACCGACGGACGGACGGATGGAAACACACTCGCTGCTGAAGATGTGACAAGCAGCTGCCCTGTAATATTTTCCAGTTTCTACTTTTAGCAGCTTAGACTTCACAGCTGTTTTTTTTTGTTGTTGTTTTTTTACAGTGTGTGCATGTCTGTCTTCATAAGCAGCTCAGTTCATTCATGTTGCATGGTACTGTGTGGGTCAAAGTATCTGTGAAACAAGCTTACAGTTCACTGCTTTTGTGTTTTCTCGCAGCGATCATACATGAGGAGCATCAAATATACGACCCACAGACGTTGTGAGTGTTTGTTCCACGTTCTCAAGTCATGTTACATCAGATTTGTATATGTTGTTATAGCAGATATAGCAGATATTACAGAGTAGTCAAACATATTTGGAAGAGAAAATGAGGGAAATGATTACCTAAACTGTCTGTTGTAACCACTCATCACAGTTTACACGGAGGGATTGAGAGAAAATCCCAAAGAAATCAAATGTTACATGTATAAGAATCTCTTTAAATTCAATCATTTGTCCATAACTGTGTGATATCTATCATCAAATCTCCATAAAGACTCTTTGTGACATCAATCAAAGACTAACAAGCGTCTTTATTTTACTTTTAGTCTTAAACTCAGTCAACGCTGTGGTAAATCCTATAATGTTTTGCTTTAACTTTTGTTTAAATGAATATTTTATGTATTTTAATGTGTTTATATTGAATATCTTGACAGTCAGCGTGGGGGGAGCAGGTTTGCTGTGACGCGATCCAAAACAGGTAAATGAGAATTAATTTGTATTCACCTTTAAATGTGCACATTTAACCTGTGGTGGAATGTGACTAAGTACATTTACTCTAGTACAAATTCAAGGTACTTGTACTTTACTCGAGTAGTTCCCTTTTATGGAACTTTATACTTGTACTCCACTACATCTCAGGGGTAAATATTGTAGTTTTTGCTCCATTACATTTGTCTGACAGCTTTAGTTTCTTCTCAGACGCCAGTTTTTCATCCCCTCCCTGTTTTCAGTTTTTTTTTTTTAAAAGTCTCACAAAACATGGGCTGTTGAAATAAGCGCTGAAAATGTCAACATTAAAAACATCAAAAGAACTTTGGAAAAAACACCAAAAACATTTTAAAAAAAAAGCACCCACAACATTGAACAGGTGACAAAAATGTGGGGAAAAAACGATCATATTGAAAAAAAAGTGACCACAATTTTTTTTTTTGCATGATTGACATGAAGACAACACAAGGGTTAAAATAAATAAAGTCTTTAAAAAGCTTCTCGGATCAGCTGCAAGATGCATCGTCCCAAAGCTGAAAACAGGGCTGTTATTCTGACACCATGGAAAGTTTTAACCTTTTTAGAGATGCGAGGTTCTCACAGGACATATGCACTACAAACATATAATCATCCTATAGAATATGATGCATTGCTGTAGATTAATCTATCCAAGAGTATATAAAGGAGTTAAAATGAGCTCATCCTTCAACATCTACAGCAGCAAAATGCACCATGCACCTGAATGCAGCAGGAATATTAACCCAGAGACTTGACTTTAAATACTTTAAGTAAATTTCGCTGATAGTACATACTTTTACTCAAGTAAGGTTTTGAATACAGGAGTTTAACTTAGAGTATTTCCACAGTGTGATATAAGTACTTTTACTTCAGCAAAGGATCAATACTGTGTTTAACTAATGTTTTTTTTATTTTTCATGACCAGAGCCAATCACATCGACTCAACAACAGCGTATGTTTCTCCGACGCGCGCGCGCGCAGCACAGCACACACACACAACCACACACAACACACACACACACACACACACACACACACACACACACACACACCACACACACACACACACACACACACCCACACACACACACACACACACACACACACACACACACACACACACACACACACACACACCGAGTAAAGTTATAAGATTATTTCTTCACATTGAGACTCCCAAGACATATGAGAAGTGTTTTAGAAAGTAAAATTGTTTAGAGAGGTTTTACATATGTCTGTGAATCAATACATATCGGAAGATAATTTATTATCATTATCTTAAAGGCCCTACAACCATTTTAACATGCAAGTGACCTCACGCAAACCCAAATATCCACAACCCAGTTTGTCCTAAAACAACGATGTTCATATCTGACTGTGACAACAGGGTTGATTGTTTACAAGTTATTATAAAAATAAATCAAGACGGAAATTAAACTGTAAAAAGGCCTCAGGCCCCCAGGGTTAAAGGTGGGATTTAAGTGTGGTGTGTGTGTGTGTGTGTGTGTGTGTTGTGTTGTGTGTGTGTGTGTTTGTGTTGGGTGTGTGGGTGTGGTGTGTGTGCGTGTGCGTGTGCGTGCGGCTGTGGGGGGATTATTTCTTTACAAACACAGAGTATCCCTCCGCCCAGCACTATCGACCAGTGTTTGACTGCTGCTTCTCTTGTGAGAGATCAAAATAGACATTTTACACTAAAATAACACTACTAATTTTTTTGTTTTTCAGACAAATTCGTGAGAATTTATGGACTTCTAACAGGTAAGATCGTTATGGTTTTTAAGCCTTTTTTATGTCAAAGATTACAAAGATTTCATATATATATATATATATATATAACTAATATATATATATATATATATATATATATCGAATCGAAATCGAATCAAAATACTTTATTGATCCCCGAAGGGAAACTCTGTGTTGTAGTTGCACAAATATTATAAATAGAGTAGAAATACAAGAAATAAAGAAATAAAGAAATATAAGAAATATAAGGAATATAAGGAATTGGATATGTACGGTATTTACATAAAGGAATGTTATTATACATTATTTACATAATTAACATAATTAAGGATTTGGAATGGTGAAGTTAAATAATAATAATAATAATAATAATAATTGTAGTATTTGAAATTGCACACATGTCAGGCCGGTGTTTTTGCACAATAACACATATATTATTATATTATAATTATAATATATAATTTCCTATCTAATATTTCATGTATTACAGCTGCAAACAATGACCAGTCAGACTATGAAAACGTATCAGACGGTAAGTTCACGCATACATAATACACAATGAATACATTTAACTTAAAGTGTCAGCCATTTTTCACACATTTCTATAATTACTGTGTTGCTGCAGCTCAAACAGGAACTCCAGAACACACATATGTGTAAGTAGTTAAGCTGTTTTTACATTTTCTCATTTAAAAACAAAAATATACATAGAAGAGCAATTACTGCAAAGGTTTAGGTTCTTTTTATGCAAAGAGTTAAAATTCGGCGTTCAGAAGTGGAGTGATTTACTGTTAATGTTGATTTTAAGTAACGTACGTATACGGTACATAGATTTTTAAATCAAGAGAATCCGATCATTGGTCTTACAAATATTATCCAGATGTGTTTCTTTCAAATGGAAAACAAGATAATAGGAAATAATTTCCACCAGGAAGGGATGTAACTAAGTACATTTACTCAAGTACTGTATTTAAGTACAATTTTAGACACTTCCACATTTTATGCAACTTTATACTTCCACTTCACTACATTGTGGAGACAAATATTGTTCCTCACTACATTTAACTGACAGTTTAGATACTATTCAGAATCAGAATGTAAACACAACATATAATCAACTAATAAATGATGATATATTTACAGATTAAACTACACTGACACTTATAAAGTAAATTAAAATGAGCTTCACCTTTACCAGCTGCAACATTGAAGTGATGAACACATTAATGCATCACTCATTATAATCCAATAATGTAATATATATTATTAAACATGAGCAGGTTTACTTTTGGTACTTTACGTTTATTTTGATTCTTGCTCCTGTATTTTAACATAGGGGGGTGTATACTTATGCCCCCTGTATTTTAGCCCTAGTGTGTGTATACTTATGCCCCGGTATTTTAACAGAGGGGGTGTATACTTATGCCCCTTATTTTAACATAGGGGGGTGGGTATACTTATGCCCCTGTTTTTACCATAGGGGGGTTTATCTTATGCCCCTGTATTTTAAACATAGGGGGGTGTAACTTATCCCCCTGTATTTTAACATAGGGGGGTGTATACTTTTGCCCCGGTATTTTAACATAGGGGTGTAGACTTATTGCCCCGTATTTTACACATAGGTGTTACTTATGCCCCTGTATTTTAACATAGGGGGTGTTACTTATGCCCCCTGTATTTTAACATAGGGGGTGTATATTTTGCCCCTGTATTTTAACATAGGGGGTATACTTATGCCCCTGATTTTAACAAGGGGGTGTATACTTATGCCCCTGTATTTTACATAGGGGGTGTATACTATGCCCCCTGTATTTTAACATAGGGGGTGATACTTATTCCCCTGTATTTTTAACATAGGGGGTGTTAGACTTATGCCCCCCTGTATTTTAACATAGGGGGTGTATACTTATGCCCCTGTATTTTAGCAATACGTTATTCATTCACAAAGAAAATTTCCTTAAAAGGTTGGATTTTCCTATTTTTGTTTTAATTAAGGCATTAAGATAATTTCCAAAAGATATTTTATTTTATTCCTCTTTTTTCTCTGAGTACTTATTCAACCTCTTTTGGGTCGAAAGAAAGAATTGCTGGGATGTTCTAGAGACCACAGGGACCCTAGGGACCACAGGGACCATAGGGACCACAGGGACCACAGAGGCCATAGAGACCATAGGGACCATAGGGACCATAGAGACCATAGGGACCATAGGGACCATAGGGACCATTGGAACCATAGAGACCATAGGGACCATAGGGACCATAGGGACCATAGGGACCATAGGGACCATAGAGGCCATAGAGGCCATAGAGGCCATAGAGGCCATAGAGACCATAGAGACCATAGGGACCATAGAGGCCATAGAGACCATAGAGACCATAGAGACCATAGCAACCTCTGTAACTCAGGCCTCGAAGGAATTAGGATGTTTAATAATTAATTTCCTGTTGTTTTATAGAGCTCCACTCCCGATCTCAGTGTATGAAAATGAACAGCCTAAAGAAAGAATAACTGGTGAGTATCTGTCTTTTACCCTTTAAATTTAAAAAACCTCATGACCTAATGACCTTATGACCTTATGACCTTATGACTACTTGTTCTTGGCTTTAACATCGATTGCGTTCCTATAGATGCCGAGGAGACTCCGGGTGTCTACGCCAACATCATCACATCGTTGCCAATCACCGACGGTACAGTATGTTCAATCATCGGATCAAAACACTGAAGCTGAAATAAAATATCTAAACATCTAAACATCTAAATATCTAAATATCTAAATATCAAACCGCCGTTTCACCAAAACAGACGAGGACGACTACGAGAACTCGGAATTTCTGGACAAAGTTGTGCAGAAGCGAGAAGACGGTGAGTGCCATAAATAATCTTTATTAGCATTAACAAAGCGGTGGTATATTCTATATAGGTTGGGTTTTTTTTTTATCAATAATTGGGGAAAAACAAAAATATCCTACTTACACAGAAGCCTGTTTGTATCCTTCATTATTACATGAGTACCGACAGACAGAGCTGCAGCATTAAGTCCAATAATCAATAAATGGATCAAGACAGGAAATGAATCAGCAGCCATTTTGATTTAACCCTTGTGTTGTCTTCCTAGTCAACCATGGTTACTTTTTTTCGACATTATTATCGCTTTTTTCCGACATTTTTGTCACTTTTTCACTGTTTTTGGTACTTTTTTTTTTTTTTACGTTTTTGGTGTTTTGTCCGAAGGTTTTTAATATTTTTCATGTTGTCTTATTTTGACGGCCCATTTTTGGTGACAAATAAAATAAAAAATTAACTGAAAACGGGTCAATTTGACCCAAGGACAACACAAGGGTTGAGTAATCTATTGAAGGGAAAATGTGTCACCTTTAACGCTAAAACATTACTAAGTGGGTTCCTCGGGACACACAGCGAAGCGACGCCGATTTGAGAGAAATCTGTATTGTCGCCCAAAGAATGAAAACCGGCAGCTGATTGGACGAACGCGTCCCGTGGGTCCGGCTTCTCCGGAATTTCAAAGCTGAACCATAATGGCAGCTCGTTCGGAATGCGATCTCAAATTTTAGGAAAATAGGTCACCAAAATGTGTGTTTCTGAAAACATGTTAAGCGAGAAATAGGCCGTGCAGTCGCTGAATCGGTCTTGATTTCAATCTACTTTCCGATTCAACGTGTCAAATCAGACAAAATGGACGCCGAGTGTCCTCGCTGACTGTCCGACGGCCGGTTATCGGGTTGGTGTGTCACCACCTTTATATTGACCCAGAAAGCTGCAGTTTGCTAGCCCGACCCACATCATCAAGATCTTGGGTCTGGGAACTCCCCATTAGCCGGGCTAAATCCGAGGGGCGGGATAAACGGTTGTCTTTCAAGTTCCCTCTGCACGCAATAGGACAGAGCTACAACCAATCAAGCAACGCTGGTTGATAGATTCAACTTTTGCCGAATCCGGTCGGCAAAACACTGAACACATCTTTCTTTTTTAAGAATGGCTTCAGTGCTTAACTCCAAGTCTTCCAGAGTCACGGACATATTTCTTTGTTGTCAATAAGCAGGACATTCACGCGGAACCGTCGCAACTCTGCCGTCCTTCTGTTAAGCCCCGCCCACCGACTCTATACACGATGTGATTGGCCGGACCAGAATATATTTTTTTCCAGCTCGCAAGCCAACTGAGAGTTGCTAGACTGTCCCTAGCTGCAAATTATAGTTGCTGCCACTGGGGTGCGTCTAGATTTCTAGGCTAGCCGCGGGCAGATGCCGAATCGGTCAATATCCAGAGGCATGATTTGACGTGACGTAGTTGGAGGCAAGCAAGAACTGCTAGCTAGTTCAGCTAGGATTTCTACTAGGGGTGTCATGATTTTGATTTTAAATTGGAAATTGATCCAAATGACCTTTCATTGTATTTTTTTTTTTATTGGAACAATGCAAATTAATCAACATTTATGTAAATGCACAAGTGTCAACTGTAATCCTAGTTACCAAGAGTGCATGTCTTTATGGTGGGAGGAAGCCCACGTGAACACGGAGGAGAACATGACAACTCCACCCAGTAAGGCCCAGTCCGGACCAGGAATCAACAGTGCTAACCACTGAGCCGCCATGCTGTAACTCAGGGAATTTTTGTTGTTGCTCTCTTACCTTTTGACACGATCGAAATCAAGAGCAGGATTGGTGATTTCCCCTCAGTGTTTTTTTCTCTCTCCGCCCTCACGCAAGTCTGAAAAAACCACAGGCACAGCTTGCTTACCAGATGGTAGCATGCAGCTAAAGACACAGGGTAACGTTAGCTTACTGGTAGCATGCAGCTAAAGACACAGGGTAAGGTTAGCTTACCGGTAGCATGCAGCTAAAGACACAGGGTAACGTTAGCTTACCGGTAGCATGCAGCTAAAGACACAGGGTAACGTTAGCTTATCCGTAGCATACAGCTAAAGACACAGGGTAACGTAAGCTTACCGGTAGCATGCAGCTAAAGACACAGGTTAACGTTAGTTTACCGCTAGCATGCAGCTAAAGACACAGGGTAACGTTAGCTTACCGGTAGCATGCAGCTAAAGACACAGGGTAACGTTTGCTTATCCGTAGCATACAGGTGAAGACACAGGATAACGTTGGCTTATCCGGTAGCATGCAGCTAAAGACACAGGGTAACGTTAGCTTATCCGTAGCATACAGCTAAAGACACAGGGTAACGTTGGCTTATCCGTAGCATGCAGCTAAAGACACAGGGTAACATTGGCTTATCCGTAGCATACAGCTAAAGACACAGGGTAACGTTAGCTTATCCGTAGCATACAGCTTGAATATTCCAGACACCCTGGCCACAGCTGGAGTTGGCAAAACCGAGCTGGAAAATCCTATTGCTTCCCTGGAGTCACCGGTGTAGCAACACTTTGCCTTTCCGGTGAAGGTTTTGGAAACAAACAGCAAAGGTTAAAAGCATGTGTGCTCCGACGGGACTCCATGGTGCCTTCAGGTACAGGTGCATTCACAGCGTTAATTGTGAGAAACTAAAACGTTTGTCGTTAAACACCCTATTGGCACAAAGTTTGTGATTTCCTGAAGCAAACCGTTTGAGAAAATGTACATGATCCAGACTAGCTAGCTCGCTGTTATTATACTAATGTATTACATAAGCATTCAATAACACTTCTGACACGTTCTGTATCTCATGGCTCAAACATTAAATGTTCATTCACATTCTTTTGAAACAGATGAGCCGGACTATGTAAATGAAAACGAATGACTGCACCCGACGTGGACGCCAGCAGAAAACACCAGTCACACTCTGAACTTTGTTAAACTTGAATTTTTTATTAATATTATTCCTGCCCTGTGTCATATGGTAATGATGTGGACGGCTTTGTGAATAAAATTTCGATTGTGTGTGAAAACTGAGGCTGCCATCTAGTGGTGATGAATACAGAACAGTGAATACATAAAATAGTGTTTCTCAAAAGATTAGTTGTGAAACTGAGTATTGAGTACTCCTAAAAGTGACACTTACTATTTAAGTGGCTTACTCCCACTCCCAAAACTAAAATCTTTAAATCTGCCACTGCCAAAGGCTAAAAATATAATTCAAAGGGCAAACATTGCAGTGTGAATTGAACCCAGATTTCCTACACAAATGGCATGTGTCATCCACTGGGCAACACTTTGGACGCAGAAATTAGTAATTAGTTTAGACTAAAATTAAAGGAATGTACTTTTATCCAATGCCATTTTTTTCCAAATGCTATAAAATTGAATAAGACACACCAAAGTTACTCATCAAAATCCCCCCCCCAAGAGCGTTGCGTGGAATCAATCATCTCATTTGGGGTAATTTCAATTGGGTAGCTAAAAAGAACATTGATATAGATAGAAAATAGGTCAATTTGACCCGAGGACGACATGAAGCGTTAGTTTTTCCAGTGAGTTGACAGATGATTGTTTGAATATTAACCTGTGTTATGACCCCATTATATTGTGAGTTACCCTCTGATTGAGACTTAAAAATAAGGAAACTGACAGTAAAGTTTTTACAGAGATGGTTTTATTGATCTGAACAGATCCGATGAGATCTACACATGTTTGCTGAAGCTGCTCAGAGACCAGATTTAAAGACATAACGTCTACGTACACACAAAAGACATAAACCGTTTAATATATATTTATATATGTATCCTTTGTGTATACGCACACACACACAGAGGATGGTGCAGTGACGTTTCCAAGGGTAAGTATGCAAAAGTGACACAGCAATTACACACACAATCCCACAGGAGCCAGTGTTTAAAGGGCCTAAGGCGTAAAGGGTCAGAATAAACCCAGATTCAGGGGACAGTAACATGATGCGTTTCAGCCGTTTAATTTAGCAGGTCAACAGGAAAATGTGTCATCTGAGCAAACATCTGCCTTAAACCATTATATCTAATGATTTCTATTTCCAGCTGTTGGACTTTTAGAGTTTCCTCTGCCTGTTGAAGTTAAGGCAGAACTTGTTACACACAGCAGCGACAGTAAATTAATCTCTGGTTTTCCTTTGAAAACAATCACCGGATAGATGATTGAATGGCTGGTAAAGCAGGTGGTTTTGTTTTGAAGGTTTCAGGAGTAAACAGGAGTAGATACACAACTCTCGCGCACACACACACACACACACACACACTTCCACGCACACATTCACACAAACACCAGCAGGCTGATGGGAAGTTTAGACGTTGCTCAGTGCGTCCACACCTGGCAGGACTTTACCTGAAAAAGAGAGCGAACACAGTCAGATTCAGGCTTCACTGACAACACTACAGTCATGTTGGTGGTTTTTTTGTGAATGACCCCGTTTCTGTGCCTCACCCTCCAGCAGCTCCAGGCTGGCGCCGCCTCCTGTGCTGACGTGGCTGACCTTGTCTTCGGTGTTCCACTTGGCGCAGCAGGTGGCGGTGTCGCCCCCGCCTGGACACACAAACACAAACCACACACACACACACGACTTAAAGGTTAAATCACAACAGCCTTTAAAAGACCCCTGACCTCAGGTTGGATTTCTTTTCTGACAATATAAGCGTGAGTTGTGTTTAATTGGTGTGGTCGCCGAATGATTAAGACAACAACTAAACTTTAAATGCGACCGGGCCGGGGTCGAATAGATATTTAGGAATACTGTTCGGGTCGGGCTCGCTCACATCAGCGCGATAAGGCATTTGTTGTAAAATGGTGCTCCTTTAAGAGAGCTCAGTGCGTATGGGTCTCTGTGTGTGTGTGTGTGTGTGTAAAGTGGGCAGAAGAGAGAAAGAGGAAGCAGATGTGTTGTAGCAGAGTTGGTGGAATAAGTTTTGTACACAGTGTGTGCGACGTCCGATATAAACCCCAGACTGAAAGCCAAGTTCAGTCATTTGCTCACCAGAAACGGGGTTTTAACCCCGACGTTCTTTGTTTTATTTACAACGTCGGCCCTGGAGGTAACGAGTCTTCCCCGGTTTTCTGACCGCATTCAGAAACAAAAGCAATCAGGAAAAGGTTGTGTTATGTGTCATTAGTTTGATAATTTTTATTTTATCTGAGTTACGCATAAATATCTCAATGCCTGTCGGGCTCGGCTCGGACTCTGACAGAGAAATGTATTTTTTGCAAAACAGATGTTGACAAAATTTCCTTTTGGGGAAAAGGATTTTAAATTGGGAAAAACTTTGAAAAAAAAAAAAAAAAAAAAGTGTAATAAAATTGTAATATATAGCAGAATATTGCAACATGTTAAAAATCGCAATAAGATCGTATCTTGACATAAATATGATAATATGATATCATGAGGCCTCTGGTGATTCCCATCCCTAGTGTTTTTTGTTATAGTCTCTCCACTGCAGCACAATAAAATAAATATTATAATAATAGCCTACATTTTGTCTACCTTGATTTGATAACGTGAGGTGTGAACGTGACCAAGGCCCGGATCTCATATTATTTAGAGATGATCACTTTTTAAGACATTTCAGTGTTTAAGGATAACAATTTTTATGGATTTTCCATAAACAACGCGCATAATGGACCAGATATATAACATTATATGGCTGTGTTATGATTAACTAAGGAGGATGTTTCTGACCGTGCCAGCCAGGGGAGAAGATAACGTCTTTCTCACCGATGATTGTGACGCAGCCTGATTTGGTCACCTCGACCACTTTGTCCATCATGCTCTTCGTCCCGTGGGCGAAGTTCTCCCACTCGAACACGCCGACGGGGCCGTTCCACACGATCTGCTTGGCCCGGCCCACCACCTCCGCGTTGGCCTTGCGGCTCTCTGGTCCACAGTCCAGACCCTGCAGAGGACACCATTACCCAAACAGAAGCAAAAGAACAGTGACAAGAGAACGAGATAGTTGTTGTTGTTGTTGTTGTCGTCGTTTTCTCACCATCCAGCCGGCGGGGATGCCGGCGGCGACGGTTGCCGTGCCGGTGGCCGCTTTCTCGTCGAACTTCTCGGCGGTGATGAAGTCGACGGGCAGCGTGATCTTGACGCCGTTCTTCTCCGCTTTGGCCATCAGGTCCTTGACGATGGCGGCCCCCTCCTCATCGTACAGGGAGGTACCGATCTGACAGAGAAGGGAGATAATATTTATCACATCTCTTTAATCTTGAAGCAAAACGTCTTCAGTTGAGAGTTTAGAGGTTGGCAGATTCAAAGATATTCAGGAGGAAAACAGATAGATTGAGCGGTCTACTGGATAGCTATAGTTAAATAAAATATTCTGGTGTGTACATGATCAAATAAACTAAATGGTTGTTTAATTTTGAGGTCTTTAAAGTCTGGAAAAATGGAATAATGTTAGCATTGACTTGGATTACTCCAGCAGTAACGGATGAAGTTTGTTGTAGACAATAAGGGCGCTTTCACATCTAGTTCGGTGCGATTCAAATAATAAAATTTGTAACAATGTTGCGTTTTTCATGTTGTTTGGTTCGTTTTGACACTGCACTTTGTTAAATGCACCAAACGCTGGAAACACACGTGACGCGGTTGCTTGTTTATTAGGACAGAATATGCGAAACTCACAACACTTCTGGTCTCAGAAACAATGGAGCAACACCACATTTATACCGTCGCGGGTTTCCTGGTTTTGCTTTAGGGTGTCTAATATTTTAAAAGAAGGTGAACAATGAACAGCTGACAGACAGCAAAGAGAGAAAGAGAGACACACCAAAAGAGAGAGAGACAGCGAGGGACACAGCAAAAGAGAGAGAGGGAGAGCAAGAGAGAAAGAGAGACACACCAAAAGAGAGAGAGACAGCGAGGGAGACAGCAAGAGAGACACACCAAGAGAGAGAGAGAGACAGCGAGGGAGAGAGCAAGAGAGACACACCAAGAGAGAGAGAGAGACAGCGAGGGAGACAGCAAGAGAGACACACCAAGAGAGAGCGACAGCGAGGGAGACAGCAAGAGAGCGACAGCGAGGGACACGAGCAAGAGAGCAGAGAGACACACCAAGAGAGAGAGACAGCAGGACACAGCAAAAGAGAGAGAGAGAGAGAGAGAGAGAAGAGAGAGAGAGAGAGAGAGAGAGAGAGAGAGAGAGAGGAGAGAGAGAGAGAGAGAAACGACAGACAACACCAAAAGAGAGAGACAGCGAGGGACACAGCAAGGAGCCAGAGAGACCGCGAGGGACACAGCAAGAGAGACACCAAGAAGAGAGAGCAGCGAGGGAGACAGCAAGAGAGGCCAGCGAGGGACACAGCAAGAGAGACCCACCAGAGAGAGAGACAGCAAGGGACACAGCAAAAAGAGAGAGAAGAGAGAGAGAGAGAGAAGAGACAAGACGACCACACCAAAGAGAGAGACACAGCGAGGGACACAGCAAGAGAGCCAGAGAGACACACCAAAAGAGAGAGACAGCGAGGGAACACAGCAAGAGAGCAGAGAGAACCAACCGAGAGAGACAGCGAGGGCACAGCAAAAAAAGAGAGAGGGAGAGAGGAGAGAGGGAGAGAGAGAGCGCGCAATTTGTGCTCAGAACAGCTTATGGATATAAAAGTTATAACCTAAAATCATCATTTACAAGTCAATAAATTGTGTGCAAGGTTGAAATTGCAGGCTAGGAAATGTTGGGTTTTTGGTTCCCTTCCTGTATTTGGGGTCGGATCGTGTGAACTGAATTCTAGTTCACTTGGAAGCGAACCGAGACCCGTTTTTAAGCAGCCCAAACAAGGCCGGTGTGAAAGCAACCCCATAAGGTCTGAGGTCTGTTTTTGGTGAGTTCTGGTGCTAAAGGTCTACAAGCATGTGGGGACGTGCATGTCTCTACAACAACCTGACAGAAAGATAACTGGTGTATTTTCACATAAAACGTTATAGTAATGGCAGCTTCATTTTTTTAAATATTCATTTTGTTTTGAGAAAAAAAAACAAACAAAAAAAACAGAAAATTCCCTTGCCAATGATAAACCTTTATCATACAAATCTAAATGCTTAAGTCAAAGTGAACCTTCCCAACACCACCGCACATGGTCTGGATGGAAGGGAAAAGTCCCAGAAAACCAAACCAAACCACCTTCGTCCCCTCCAATCAGAATGGATAGTTGACTAGTTGCTATGTAAGGAACAGGCTGGGAAGCTCCGTGATTGGTCGTCTTTCTAGAGACATCCTGCCCCCCCCCCCCCCCCCTCCCCACAACAAAGGGGTAAAGTTTTAGAATCACTACTTTAATGATTCACTGTAAGAGTTAGTTATCCATAATGTGTTTGTCTTTGTTAATCTCCGTCTCACACTAACGGGGGCAACAAAGCGTTTCACTGCCCAGTGTAGTGATGTTTTGAGAAGGCTGAGGAATAAAAGCCTCTCCCTCACCTCCATGTTGTTGAGGACTTTGAGGAAGGTGAAGGCCATGCCGCCGCCGATGATCATCTCGTCGACCTTATCCAACATGTTGTTGATCAGCTGGATCTTATCTTTCACCTTCGCTCTGAAACAGACGGAGGCGGCACACAGCGGCTTAGAGAAGTAACTGACAGCAAAAACAACACCGTTGTATTTATGTTCCGACAAGATAGGCATGCGTTGTGTACAGACTGATCTGTACATGCAGTACCAAACTGGTTTAAAGTGCCCATATTATGCTCATTTTCAGGTTCATAAAGTTGTATGTATGTATGTATGTATGTATG
>NC_045745.1:10744385-10745964 GCF_008692095.1 Etheostoma spectabile | reverse complement strand
GTATGTATGTATGTATGTATGTATGTGTATGCGTCCTTGCCAAGAAAGGCGCCTTTAAAATAAAAAGTGTGTTACTTTTTGTGTAGGACCAGCAGACTCAAGGACTCCTTTGTCCCTAATGCCATTATACTCTAAAACTCCTCACTTGGGGGAAGGAAATAGGGTAAATAGGGTAAAGACAGTACATACACATACATACATACATACATACATACCTGGACTCAAATACTTGGTCACTTTAACCGCTCTTAATAATTTATGGTAAATGTCTTTTTATAGCCAAAAGGTTTTATTGTTATTATAGCTATCTTCATACGGTCTTCTTTCTCTCTATACTGCATTTTGCTGAACACTGCTGCAGGAATTTTCACTTTCCTTGTGGGAGTTATCCCAAAAAAGGATTAATAAAGAGAAGTCTAAGGTTGTGCCAGAATAGGTTTACATGGTTTTATTTAAAAAAACAAAAAAACAAACAGATTTTTGTTGTACCCCAATCGTCGCATCAAAAAGATAAAACTGTTGCCGCTAGAGTTGTAAAATGCTGTCTCATGGTCTTATAAACGGTTGTGTAGTTGGGTTTTGCTTTCAGAGGAAATAAACTTATTTACACCGACTTCAGGGGTCAAACATTGTGTCTTTCAGTTACTAATAACCATTTTCTTGGGATCGTAAATACGGTGACATAAACAATTCCACAAAAAAAAAAACCTTTGCATTAACAAATCATTGATGAAAACATCTTGGGCGTGAATTACAGCCATCGAACACATGATTCATCAGTTTCTCAGTGATCATTACACACTAATGATCAATGTCCGTGTGCTGGAAAAAGGGGATTGGCTGCGCTGCTCGACGCCGAGCAGCAGCAGTGACGGTTACACAATACACACTTTGAAAATACACACTTAAAAAAAAAAAAAAAAGGACTCTGATACGAGGCCAAAACCCACATGTGGCCACGGGCAGCTCGGTTAAACCGAACGTCTGCAGCAGCTTCACGCGCTGCTGCGTCTGAACTCACCCGACTGGGACGCCACAACTCAGGGAAACAAACATGAAACCACAGAAAGTTGTATAAAAAGGTGCATTTTGTTGCATTAGAACGTTGAGATTTTTGTTATAAACCTCCTCATTGATTACAGATGTATTCTTGATTGTGAATTCTAACATATTGTAATTTCTGTCACTGAACTTGTGCAACACCTGATAAAATAGGATGGTTTCAGCTAAATTGCTATGGAGACATTGAAATTCTATTAACTTTATTCGCCCCCAAGGGGCTATTAAAAAAATAAAATAAAAATAAAAACACAAAGGGACAGAGAGTAGCACATAAGGACGAATCAAAGATACAGTACAAATATGAATAAATAGATAAGTAATGCACTGCGTAATGCTGTGCATAAGTCAGTTTGGGCGAATATGCTCTTTTTACTAAAGTCCTGCTTAATGATAAACATTGGCTGTAGTTTTATGACTGCGTATATACCCAATATTTGTAATTTATATCAAACTAAACTGCCCTTCAGTATAACTGAACAAGTGAGACTGTCTGAAAAGTTGAGCTCATCTGCTTCTT
>NC_045745.1:10741959-10744375 GCF_008692095.1 Etheostoma spectabile | reverse complement strand
TTTTTAATTGAGTGCAACTTTAAACTAAATCATCAACCAAACAACCCTGAAAATATTCCTGGCATAATAATGCAAGTGTTACTAAAAACACAAAAACCCGTTGCGTTGCTTCTCATGTCTGCTGCTCGCCATCTGCACTCAATGCTGAGCAGCGATCGTGTATTAAAGAGAGCAGCTGTACCGTGACACCGCAGATTACATAATGTGTTTATGGTCTCCATTCCTGGACGGCCAACTGGGTATTTTAAGAAACAGACGGCAGTGTGATATATGTAAAAACCGCAGGAGAGGAGGGAAGACGCTGGCAAAGAGGTTTTTACTTTTTAAAAGGCAAAATGGTCCAGACAATAAAAACAGGCAGTGCTTAATGTTGGTAGCCTGGTTTGGTTTGGAGGAATCCAGTCAGCCGGTACACAACGTACCACACAGCGTTCAAATTATACGCTCTACTGGGGCTGAACAGGTTGCTGTGAGGCAGCGTTCAAATTTAAAAAAAAGAAAAAGAAACGCAGCCCTCTTATTCATTTCAAGCCAACATGGTGGGTGGCAACTACAGATGCCAAGGTTCTCTAAATTTCAGGAAGATTTGTCATTACAATAATAAGTCCGGTCTCATTTCAGGTAAAATATATCAGTGACCAGCTGTAATTTAGAGGCATTGGTCTGGTAGGTGGGTGGGTGGCTGTTTATATCTACCAAAGATCTTTAATAAACAAACCTTGATCAAAATAAAAATTAGAAACCTCTGTGCAGTGGTTAGGAGTCTGATAAGTCTTTAAATTCATGGATCTGATGCTTAGACTGGACTTCCTAGATTGTATTTCATGTCCTTGCATAGTTTCTTTAACGCAGGTCTGTTTACAGTCTGAACTCTTAAACTCCAACTTAATGAACCCTTCTCACCCTCCAAGGATGGCCAGGAAGGGCCTCTGAGGTTTCTCCAGAGCCATGGCGAAGTATTCCAGCTCCTTCTTCATCAGGAAGCCAGCCGCCTTCTGCGGCAGATTGACTCCCACCATGGAGCTGGGAGAGAGGAGGAGGAAGAGGAGTAGGAGACGTCACCATCACATCGTCACAGATACCACTGCTGCCGTCCTCCATGAACCCCCACCCGGCTCACCTGTGGGCTCTGTGAGCCGTGCCGAAGGCGTCGTTGATGTAAACGTCCCCGAGTTTGGACAGAGACGCCCTGAAGGAGTCGATGTCCCCCTGGGAGGCCTTCGTCTGAGGGACAAAAACCAGAGAAGAAGAGTGAGAGATGAAGAGCGGCGGATGGAGTACAACTGTGAAGAAGTGCCAGAGGGAAACAACTGAAAAGGGCATTTGATTTCCGAGCCAAGGAGGTTGTCCTTTATATAAAAAGGAAAAAAAATATTAGAATATATATATATATTTTTTATGATAGATTTCAACAGTGTTGAACATTGAAATTCACTGTGGTGAGCAGCTGCTGCATAGTCATCCTGTTGCAAGATCCAAAGCATGCCTGCAATGGCTTTGTTTTCCACTAAACCTAAACTAACGTCCATATTCACAACAGTTGCTAACAAGACTACTAAAAAGTTTCAAACTGCAATCAAATCAAACAAAAATGGCAAAAGAAAATCTGAATTCCTGTGCATTTAATTTGGATTTATGGTGAAATAGCGCCACCGGGAATCCCCGATCCTACTCTTCAATGTCAGTTGAAGGCGAAAGGCACCATTTGTTCAATTTTAGATTTTAAGTTAAGAATCGGGACACCCATGGGAATTTATCAAAGCAAATCACAATGTTGGGGAAACTGGAGCCAGCAAATGTCTCCAGCTTCCCGCCCCCCTGATGTGGGTCTGTATGAGAGTCAGGTGGGTCATTGTGGATCAGGTTCCTGGTGCACTTTAAACAGTTAAGGCCATGACTGTGTGACTGGAGGAGAGAGAAAGGTCAAGAGATCTCTTCGGTGTCATTCAAATGTCAGACGAGTGCTGCACGCAACACTTCCTCCTTCAGATTTTACAGTTAAAAGTCAACTGCTGTGTTTAATTCAAAAAATAAAAACACTTGCACACAACACTTTCATTTGTTGCATTATGCACCTAATAGTATCATGCGTGTGGAGCTGGGACACAGATTCTTCTGAGATTATCTTCCATCTCTAAGAAATGTTGGTATAATATGCTAAAAATAAAGTCTGATACAGTAGAGCAGTACAGTAGAAACCAACCCACGCATACCAAGCATGGCCGCTCAGGACAGGAAAAGCAAGACGTCCCGCGAGGACCTTCAGGGTAAATGTCAGCAGGTCAGAGCTGCTGATCCACCACAGACAGGCCTGAACCTGGATCTGTAGTAGGGTATCGGACCTTCTGCATGTCAGCTTAACGTATGAGAAAGTCTCTCAAGATCATAACAGATCCACTGCACCCTCTACGAGGGG
>NC_045745.1:10740237-10741949 GCF_008692095.1 Etheostoma spectabile | reverse complement strand
GGGGTCGACCAAGGTAAAGCATTACCAGGATGCAGACTTAAAGAGACATCACATCCTTGTTAGGCAGCAATCAGTTAGAAAATCCTAGAGCACCATGGAGCACTCATTTAATAAAGGAAATAAAGCAGTTGACACGCTATGGGCACAACTTATTGTTCGTTAAGATTTATTTTACAAATAAAACAATGTAAATCAAACATTTTATAATAAAATCAGGTTGAGAATTAAAAGGTTTTCAGACACAGCCAGAGTCCCTGCACCACTCCCCACTAGGTCATCAGACAGTGACGCAGCTATTTTAGAAGGACGCTGCAGCTGGAGTGACTGACGTTTTCCTCCAGGTGAACCAGCAGAAAGAAAAGCAGATTTAGCACCAAAAACTGCCCAAAGTACATAAAACCAGTCGAATTTTAGGAGTCTATACTTCCCATTTGTTAAGTCTGAAATAATTGTATTTTTTTTTTTTTAAGTGTGAAATTAAATGTGATATGATATTTTGTTGTTGTTGAAATAACCCACCCAGCTTTCAGCCCCTCAGAGCCTCTTTGTTACGATCTGTGGCTCATTATGAAAACTAAAATAAAATACAGTGATCAGAAGATGTACATCTGGTCTTTAGGGCTGTACATTTAAGCGTCCCAAACCACTGTTATGTTATGGAATTGAAAATATTTTGAAGGCTCTCCTGCAGTGACTGAGGACCCCCTAGGGGCCCCATACCCCCTGTTGAAGATCTCTGCTCTATACTTATTAGAGGACAGAAGGAGCGGATATATTGGGAGGTATCCTTTAACTTTTCTTTGGGTTAGGGTTAGTAAAGTCAGCTGAATTATCACAAGTTGCCCAAAACCATTTTGAACTGACAAATCCATTACCAAAGTTGCTCAGTGGGGCGGAAAATATCCCAATCTGGCAAAACAGAGCCCCAGTACTACTTCATGTGAAACATCCGTCTCCACATAGATGGATGAATGAGAGACCGGTCTGCTAACAACAACGTTGTGTCGCTGTGTCCCAAGCAGACTGGAAAACCACCCAAAACCTACAGCTGATGTAATTTACTGATCTGAGACTGAATAAGATAAAAGTATAAAATTGCGCCAGATTCTGCACAAACATCTTCAAATGTGCCGTGAATCAGAGCCGGCTGGGAGACACCTCACCTTGTTCCCGGAGGCGTCTTTGCCTTTTCCCTCCTCGGCGACGTGGAAGCGAAGGTTCTCCAGCAGGATGACGGACCCGGCGGCGGGGTCGGCGCAGGCGGCCTCCACCTCCGCGCCCACGCAGTCCTTCAGGAAGGTCACGTCCCTGCAGAGTCAGAGGAAACCGTCAAGACGCGCGCGCATGCAACAATTTGTGATGCTTCCTTCTCCTCAACGTGTGCATGATGACGCACGTGATCCAGTGTGCTGTTGTAATTATATCTCATTGCTAAGAGCTCAAGAGAGATGCTGTACCTCTACTAAAGTTACACGGTTAAAGAAAACTCAACATTTCCAACTTTCCGCTGCTTCACATTAAAAGTGTTCCAAGTTTTAACCAACAGGGTGGCTTTTATTGTGAAGAGGCCACAGGAAATCCAATGCTTTGGTCACAGATGTTAGCATTGTCTGGTTATTGCTCACTTAAAATAAAAAATAAAAAAGTGATTACAAAGTAGGCTTACCGTGGTGGTCGGTGTAACCGGTTACCATACCTGCCCCGACCAACGC
>NC_045745.1:10738319-10740227 GCF_008692095.1 Etheostoma spectabile | reverse complement strand
CTTTTAAATAAAATGTTATCCATTTAGATTATTTTTGCAAGCAGGAGTCAGATTTCACTCATCCCTTGACAATATAGAGGATTTGGTGTATTCATATAATAAAGAATATATATTGGTATTATTTATAATAGATTATCAGTGTATTCTGTTGCCAGATTCCTTAAAGAAAAAAAAAACTGGAAAATACTTATAACTACTTTATTATAGTGGTTTATAACTTTCCTTTCTTCAATAGAAAAATATAAATATTCTAGTCATGAATTTGATGTATAACGTATTCCTACTTTAAGAAATTAAAGAAGGAAAACGTGTCATTGCGTCCCAGAAACTGACCTCCCCAGCAGGGTCTTGAGCTCGGCAGCGACGGGCTGCAGCGAGTACTTCTCCGGCACAAAGTTCCCGTCCGGGCGGCCCAGGTGGCTCATCAGCACCACGGACTGGGCTCCATGGTCCAGGCAGTGCTGGATGCTGGGAACGGCCGCCTTGATCCTGAAAAGCAACACACTCTATCCTTGAAGAAAACGGTGTGCCAATATAAATCTCTCATTGTCATTTAAAGAAGAGATGCTTTAGAAGTGAAGTGGACGTTACCGCTGGTTGTTTGTGATCTGCTTTTCCTTCATTGGAACATTGAAGTCCACCCTGCAAGAAGAAAACTTGATTACAAGAAAGAACATGGCCTACTGAGATGTCCGATGCATTGGTCTCTTTGGGATTTCCCATGTTTCCTCTTTACAACACACATCTGGTGTTCTCCAGCTGTGAATTAAACCTGTAGTCAAACACCATCAGCGGATAGCGAGGCCTTTTGTTGACAATTTAAATCAAAGGTCTACTAAAAAATATTCCTAATTCTCCAAAAAAAGGGTTTAGTTAGCAGTTCATCTTGAACAAAAATTAACCCCCAATCCAAAGACAGGGAAACACTTTTTTTTTTTTTTATTAGAGGAAATGGGTCAAGGAGGGAGTTTTTAAACAATAAGAAACCTGCAAAAACAAAATAGAAAGTATTAAATCTTTGAAGGGAAAGAAATTTGGTGCCACGTTCAAGAGCATTTTACCACTAATTTCAGAGCAATTGCATTTAACTGAACACGTCCATTTCAGAAAAATAGCCACCTCTGCCATCTTGACTCTACACAACTGGTTTTGTTGCTGCATTGCATTCTGGGATCTGTATGAATATTGGGCAGAAGTACAGAATGCAGTCAGCACAGACTCGTTGAGATACTTTTATCCAAGGGGACTCGTGACGCCACCTTTGACAGTGAAGAATATAAAGTTTGGTGTTTTTGTTGAAGATAAGAAGGTAGACTTTGTTCTCAACATTTTGATGCTTTTTAGGAAAACATTTTATACGTAAATGCAGATATTTTAAGACCAAAACCTCCCTGGTCCATTGGAAGAATGAGCTAAACCTTTTGTACATGTCACTGAAACGGGTGAAGGTTGGAAAAGCTCCTGATTTGGTTTATCTACTTGAAACTTTTAATGTAAGATAGACCCCTTTTAGTTATTTATTTATTTATATTTGTTTCTTTAGTCTTATTTCTTTTCTTCTGAAGGTAGATTTGCTATGTTTATGCTCCTATGTTGCGTTTCTTTGCTCGACCCGAGGCAAAAGTTTAATTTTGAAATTGGTTTTGTTGTATTTAATGCCTTGTTTGTATATTTGTATTCTGAATAAAAAAATATAAAATAAAAAAATTAAAAAAAAAAGATACATTTATCCAAAATGTCTTTTGTCTGGAGCGTTGCTCTGACCACTCAGCTGGTTGCACATGCAGCGCTGCACGCTGGCCCCCCATGGGAACATGCTGCGTCCCCCGTACTCCAGGCCGTTACGTAACCAGCCCCTCCTTCCTGCCTCTGTCCGAGGACCGGATGCACTGAGACACACGGTCAGCG
>NC_045745.1:10734952-10738307 GCF_008692095.1 Etheostoma spectabile | reverse complement strand
CCCCCCCCCCCCCCCCAACTCATTGTCTTTATCCTGAACCCCGACAGTCAGCGATTCAGTGGCTCCGAAGCTCCCGTGCCATCCAACAACCGCAGTAGTTTTCCGCTCTCTACCTTCATCTGTTGCTGCATCGTTTAAACAAGAACACACTTGACTCACAGATTAGTCGGAGGCAGAGCTGCACAAACAAGCTCAGCGGATGATTTAAACGTTGAAATAACTTTAACGATTGTTTTCATAGTCGATTAATCTGTAGATTGTTTTCTCGATTAACGGATCAGTTGTTTTGGTCAATAAAACGTGGATCGGTGGGTCCCAAAAGCCCAAGACAACGTCCTTAAATGTCTCGTTTTGTCCACAACTCAAAAGATTTCAGTTTACTGCCACAGAGGAGAGAAGAAACTAGAACATAGTCACATTTAAGGAGCTGGAATCAGTGAAGTTTTACCCCCCCCCAAAAAAACAATTACTCATACATACAATAGTTGACAAATCAATTCATCTTTGCAGCTCTTGCTGGGTTAGTTAACGGCAAATCTATGATCCCAAAAGTTATTACGTTCATTTGTTCCTTCTGACGTAGACAGCTATTGGGTATTATTGGGCTTAATGTGTCTGGGCTTCGGACAGAAAAAGAAAACCTGTTTCGGCTCCATTTTTTGTGATTAACTCAACCAATAAGATTAGTTTTTTCAACTTTAGTCCTGTTGTGCTGCAGAAACCACATGTGTTTAATGCTGTTCCATTGACGGCTGAGCCGGTGTGATGCCTCTCCAGGAAGTCAGTTCACTGCCTCTGTTGGATTTGGCGTGTGAACAGCTTTCTGTCAGACACCTCCGGGTCTCTACAGCTACATCCCGCCTTCTTCCTTTTTAAAAATCTGGCCCAGCAGCTGAGAAAACGCCTCCCCATCTAGAAGTTCCTAAAACATACACAGCATGCTGCGACAGGCCCTGGCTGCGATATGAAGTAACTTTTTGTATAATTGTTCGTCTCTACACGGAGACTAACTCAACACGGAGTGAGTTTGACCTTTCAACAGTGAGCAGTGTGAACTGGAGGCTGCTGCTGCCGGTGAACCTTGTCCTATGCGGCCTGGCATTGCATCACTGAGCCAAACCAAAATGGCCCTCTGACATTTCCAGAGGGTGTTGGTTTCAAGTGCATTTCCATCGTCTACGGCCATCGCACTCAGTAATAACATCACGCAAGAAAAGAGCAAAAGAAGCTTTGCTAAAATAGGTATACGTGCAGTTTAGTGTCCCAAATTCCCCATAAAATCCCCCCACCCTACTAGCTAACTAACGTTGCATGCCGGACGTAGGCGGTTACATCGTTGCACCCATGCAGCAGGTTGCACCCATGCAGCAGGTTGCACCCATGCAGCAGGTGGCACCCATGCAGCAGGTTAAATTTAATTTTAATCTGTTTATTGATCCCCAATGGGGAAATTACAATTTACACTCTGTGTCCACACTTTGCTAGTAATCACACACAGTCCTGAACTACACACACATGCTCAGGATCTGTACATGCACTAATGGAGAGATGTCAGAGTGAGTGGGCTGCCAGCCGAACCAGCGCCCTGAGCGGTTGGGGGGGGGGGGGGGGGGTACTGTGCCTTGCTCAAGAGCACCTGGCAGTGCCCAGGAGGTGAAGTGGCATCTCTCCAGCCACCAATCCACACTCCGTACTTTTTGGTCCATACGGGGACTTGAACCAGTGACCCTCCGGTTCCCAACTCCCTACGGACTGAGCTACTGCCACCCCCAGGTTGCACCCATGCAGCAGGTTGCACCCATGCAGCAGGTTGCACCCATGCAGCAGGTTGCACCCATGCAGCAGGTTGCACCCATGCAGCATCTCCCCACGGGCACGTACTGTTCACATGCACGGGCCCAAACGTGACAGCCAGCAAGTAACACGGTTGACCGTCAGTGTGGCGTCACCGTGAGAACACCACGCAGTTTGTCACGTGATTTAAAGGTTTGCAGAGCGGAGAACCTCCGAAATGTCAGGGACCGTTTAGCTAGTTTAGCAAACGTTGACTAATCCAATTTCCGCTTTGGCTAGGGCAGCTAGGCGATATCCGCTTACCTCATAATGACCCGCTTCCCCTTGACGTCCACCTTGTCCATGGTGAGTTTGTTAGACAGAGACATGTTGACACGGTTCTGGGTCTTTCCTGGGTCTTCCTTCGCTGGTACTCCTCCGCTTCCTTGGGCTGGTTAGCTACCGAGTGACAGCAGTGACCTTAAATGCGGCGCAGAGGGATGACGACAGGGCGGCGACAGTTGCAGAGCCCGCCCCCCGCCCCGCTGCTGATTGGCTACAGCGGGATGACAGCCTTGTATTCGATTGGATGTGGTTGCTGTCTGTTCTCCGACGTTTCTCTCACATTTTGCTGTGAAGACTATTTTGATTGGATTGTGGCTCCTCCAGAAGACTTTCATCAGCTCAATGATGGGAAAGGTGTTTCTATTTTCTGATACTTTATACTTCACTACATCTCAGATACAAAAATTGTACTTTTTACTCACCTACATTTGACTTTTATAGGTACTTCTAACATCAAAACCTGTTTATACGATATGTTGCAGTTTACTACACTACTTTTCCTTCTTCACCTGACTAGACCGACAACACCATAGGATTTGTGAAGCATCTTAAATCAGAAAACTGCCATCTTCAGAAGTTTTCTGATGACTCTGCTGTGGTTGGATGTGTCAGCGAGGGGGACGAGGCTGAGGACAGAGCTGTGGGGGGGGGGGGGGGGGGGGGGGGGGGGGGGGGGGGTGGGGGTTGGGGGGGGGGCAGGGGGGGGGGGGGGGGGGGGGTGGGGGGGGGGGGGGGGGGGGGGGGGACTTTGTCACATGGAGTGAGCAGAACCATCTCCAGCTCAACGTGACAAAGACCAAGGAGCTGGTGGTGGATCTAAGGAGAGCCAAGGCAGCAGTGAGCCCTGTGTCCATCCAGGGGGTCAGTGTGGACATTGTGGAGGACTACAAATACCCGGGAGTGCACTTGGACAATAAACTGGACTGGGCCAAGAACCATCAAGCCCTCTACAGGAAGGGCCAAAGCCGTCTCTACTTTCTGAAGAGGCTGAGGTCCTTCAACAAACTTTATAACTCCTCCCTCTAAGTGTCAGACACCTACACACTTAGAGAGGTTGAAACTGGACAATATTATCTGTATTATCTGTCTGAAATGTGTGCAATACACAATTGCTACACTTATTACTTTTCACCATTGCAATTCCTTAATAGTTAATTATGTAAATACTGTATAATACCATTCCTTTGACTATGTAATTACCGTACATATTCACACTCCTTATATTTCTTTATTTATA
>NC_045745.1:10732297-10734942 GCF_008692095.1 Etheostoma spectabile | reverse complement strand
GATATTTCTACTATTTGTGCAACTGCAACACGGAGTTTCCCTTCGGGAATCAATAAAGTATTTCTGATTTTGATTAACTTGGCTCCACATTAATGAACGACATTAAACTCTTAAATGTGTTTGTGATTAATTAGAATTATAATATTCTATACATTTGGCTGATTGTACCTCTGTACTTTCATTTAAGTAAAACCTTGAATGACTGGCTTTCAACTCAATCATCATCTTAACTTATGATGATCTTATGTCAACGTAGGGAACCAAAACCTACCAGGAGTTTTATTTCAGAGCTGCGATAGATAATTATTGCTTCTTTATGTCGGGAATTCAAACAGCTTGAAAAAAAAAAAAGTAAAGAAACAATGACCAGTAGAATCACACTTAATTTATTTGGACAAAGTAACACGTTGGAATAAACACAGGCATTCTCTGTTATTCATCTGTACAACCAGAAGGTTCAGTAGGCGGGGCGCAGGGTGTCATGGCGGCTCTTTACTCCTCGGCCTCTCTCCACGCTTTGGGCGTGACCTTCCCGACAGGTGACAGATTCCAGGTGATGCCCGTCTGAGTCAGCACCTGCACCGAGACGGGAACATGTGGACTCTTAAAAAAAACCTGTTATTACTATAAATCCAAGTTCACGCGAAAGTTAAGATTAAAGAAACAGTATGCGACCGAAATGTCCAGAGAAAGTGCACTGTGCACTAGTCCTGCATGGCCAGACCTTCCTCCACAGCGCTGCGGAGGAAGGTCTGGATAATCCACACAACATTTCTGGATAGGAGGAAAACATGCTGTTTTTCTTTTTTATATTTCTTTAAACCAATCACGATCGTACAGAAGAGGATTAGGGCCACGGGTGAAAAATGTATGTGTGTTCTGACTTTAGAAAAAAGTCAGAATTCTGACATTTTGTTTTCAAAATTCAAATTCTTTTTTTCTCAGAATTCTGACTTTAATCTCAGAATTTAAAAAAGTCAGAATTCTGACTTTAATCTCAGAATTTAAAAAAGTCAGAATTCTGACTTTAATCTCAGAATTAATAAAGTCAGAATTCTGACATTTTTTTTTCAAAATTCCAATTATTTTTTCTCAGAATTCTGACTTTAATCTAAAAATTAAAAAAGTCAGAATTCTGACTTTAATCTCAGAATTCTGACTTTAATCTCAGAATTCTGACTTTAATCTCAGAATTCCAATTATTTTTTCTCAGAATTCTGACTTTAATCTCAGAATTAAAAAAAGTTAGAATTCTGACTTTAATCTCAGAATTCTGACTTTAATCTCAGAATTCTGACTTTAATCTCAGAATTAATAAAGTCAGAATTCTGACATTTTTTTTTCAAAATTCCAATTATTTTTTCTCAGAATTCTGACTTTAATCTCAGAATTAATAAAGTCAGAATTCTGACTTTAATCTCAGAATTCTGACTTTAATCTCAGAATTCCAATTATTTTTTCTCAGAATTCTGACTTTAATCTCAGAATTAAAAAAAGTTAGAATTCTGACTTTAATCTCAGAATTTAAAAAAAGTCAAAATTCTGACTTTAATCTCAGAATTTTGAGAAAAAAGTCAGAGCTCACATACATTTTCCACCATAATCCTCTTCCGTACAATCGCCTTGGTTGCTGGACGCAGCAACAGAGGTAGGACAACTGGTGGGGGATTGTAGTTTATGACGCGGGAGGTTTTTATCATTAAAAATATGTAATATTTGCAATCTTCCACGCATTTTGTTTGAATTAAACTGAGTGTTTTCAGCAAACTGGAGTCCCAGAGTTCCAAACTTCTTTTTCCTCCACCACTAAAACCCTGGAGGTATACTATCATTACTGTTGTTTATTCTCATTGCCACATTATGTTCTTTACAGTAACAAAGTCTCTTTTCATTATAAAAATATTACTGTTTGGTTGTGCAGCTCTGTGCTTTTTGTATGTCCGTCATACATATGTTAACCAACAAAAATGAAAATAAAGTTACATTTAAAAAAGAAAAAGAAAAACTGCACTCGTGATGTGCCATGTAAACCTTTGGGACCGAGCTGTGTGTTGAGGTGATACGTATAAATGAACGTGACGTAGCGGGACAGCACTACTTACGTATGCCCACACAGCCGTGCAGAAGACAACTCCACCCACCATCACGCCGTTGCCGTACTTGGTGTGGAAGGTCCCCGTGGCGGAGGAGCCATGCCTCACCTGCCTGGCGGCGTGACCTGGACGACAACAAAACACAGTACAGTATCCTGTTAGTGTACCGTTAGTGTACCGTTAGTATAACGCACTACTGCCATTTAACGTCCTCCGCCCCTTCTCCACATCACAGCTATCACACGCATTGACAATATGATTTTTCCGTAAAATAAAACATTTTACAACACACTGACTACAAATGCCTTAGCCTTTACTTTAAAAAAAACAAGAGTCTCTAAAGAGTCTCCTTTTTTTCTTGATGTGTAACTGATGTTTCCTTTTCACATGTATTCACCTGCTGCAATGTTGTTTTCTTGTACTATGGCAACTGCACTTCACTTTACAAAACCTTTATGTGACGCCACTTTACTTCAGTCTATACCGTCTGCACATTGTCTACGGTTTGCCTGTTTTTCTTGTGTGTTTACTTGTTTGTTTGTTTTGCTTTCA
>NC_045745.1:10723719-10732287 GCF_008692095.1 Etheostoma spectabile | reverse complement strand
TGCTGCTGTAACAAGGGAATTTCCCCGCTGTGGGATGAATAAAGTATCACCTAATCTAATCTGTGCAATGGCTGATCTGTTTGATAAACTCAAGATATTTTATTAATAAAAAAAGTGCAATAATGTTGTGTGGAAATTAAAACTGGGAGACACATAGTCACACAGTAAATCCTAATAAGGACACAGGATTGAATCAGAATCAGGTTCATTTACAAGTAGATTTTCATAAAAAAAAAAAAAGAAATAAAAAGTGATTACTGCAAAAGTTAAGCAGCAATGAGAAAAATAGACAGTAAAAATACAACGTACAATATTTATTATTTTAAACAAAAGCTGTAACGTTTTGTGCACAATGTGCAGAACACATTGGCCACCTTTGCACAATCAACTTGTTTTTAAAAAATGCACATCGTGAAGCATAAATACTGATTATGTTCAATGCACAGAGATGATAATTCAAAATGTGTGTAGACTGTAAAATGCAGACTGTAAATGCAACAAAGACCTTTTAGGGGCATGGATTTAAATACTGTTTTATCTATAAAACCACACAAATTTCTGGGTTGCGATAAATTGTTCAAGTCATGAACAACTGAACATTGTGATTGAACCCCATCTTAAAATTATGAATGACAAATCTGAAAACGCTGCAAGATAATAATTATATATGAAGTAATGTATGTAAGTATATGTCTGTGGGTATATATTAAGTAATTTAATTAAAGGCCGTAGATAGTTTACAAATATGAAGATACAAAGCAGTTTGACTGACGGATAAAATGGGATTATAAGGATAATTCGGGGAAATTAATGAGATTAAGAACTGTGTTTTTAAGACATATCATGACTTTTGCGAGAGTTGCTAATGTTAGCATGGTTAGCTACTTCAGCACCCTGACCTCGGTCACCCACCAAACAAAGGCCGGTCAAACTTGTAGTCGCCGGATATTTAAACTGTCGAGCGGCATACATATTCACAGATGACATACATTTACATAAACACTGGTTTTCTTACCGCTGATGTTGACTGCAGCTTTAGCAAACCGGTACATGTTGTCTCGCCTGCTGCCTTCAGATACCCTTGAAGAACGCTAACGGAAGTGTAACAAAAATGGCCGCCACACGTAACGTTAGCGGAAATTACGATTGCGATGCCAATGTGAGCATGCGCCGACGTAAAATTTACATTGAAAAACGTGAAAACCAAAGTGAAATACGCACTTTCAGACATTAGACAAAAATAAACACATACACAACGCAATTCATAGTCATTACTGCTAAAAAAAACATCAAAACATACGATGGTTGTGGTGGTTGTATAGCGGATAAAAGACAACTGACACCCGAGATGAGCACCGTGTCAGGATGGCCGAGTGGTCTAAGGCGCCAGACTCAAGGATTAAGCTCCTTCCGCTGAACCGGGACTTCTGGTCTCCGAATGGAGGCGTGGGTTCGAATCCCACTTCTGACACATGCCTTTTTTTATCGTTTTGCTGTCGTTTATAGTTAAACATATCAACAGCAATAGAATTAACCTTTACTGATCCGCAGAGGAGAAATTAGATGTGTAAACATCACAACGACGGAAATAAGGACAGGAAGTAAAAACAATAAAAAGAAGACAACTAGAATAAGAATTAAAGTGCAAAAACTACACAGAGACATAATAAAAGACAATTTCACGAGGTAAAGTAACAGTAGTGTGCTTAGCATACGGGACAATAATATATATAATGTGTAATGATACTAGTGTAGCAACATAATAATACTATAATGTGGTAAGATATTACCACATAATTGCCAAATACATACATCACCAAATATTACGTAATATTAAAAACATTCACATAATTTACATAACCATTGCAAATCCTTAATTATGTAAATACTGCATAATAACATTCCTTTAACTATGTAAATACCGTACATATCCACACTCCTTATATTTCTTAATTTATATTTCTACTCCGATATTTTTGAAATGGCTATTTGTGCAACTGCAGCACAGAGTTTAATATATAATGTGTAATATATAATGTGTAATGATACTTAGTGTTGCAACATAATATTACTATAATGTGCTAAGTTAGACCTATAACATATTAACACAATACGATGTAGGACAGTATAATATGGAATATTAGATATAGCATCAAGTGCAATTTAATAATAATATAACACAGCAGCATGACACAGAATAACAAATGTTAAATGGTCTGATATCATATAATATGAATAATATATTACAAAACTAGTCAGTTTACGCAAATACAAGCACAAAAATATTACTTCTTTAAACGTCAAAGGTCATATTTGATTTTTAATTGTGTGGAGAAAAGTTTTACGGCTACTATTGCTCATATTTTTTTTAAGGATTTCCTAAATTTAAATTAAAGGATGTTGTCTTTCTAAATTGGAGATGTTTTGATAACATTTTGTGAAAAGAAAAACTCCAAACTAGTTATTAAATACTGTAACTAACATCAGTTACACAGTTGTATATACTACATAAAAGCAGTAACACCAGTAAAAACCAGTGGTGTAGTCTAATGTATTGTAATGGATATACTGGACTGGATATTCACCAGAATCTGCATTTGGGGAAGGAGGGAAGGAGGGGGGAGGGGGCATATCATAGTGGGGGGGGGTCAAGGTGTCCTCCCCCAGGGAAGTTTTGACTTAATTTCCTGTATTCGGATACACTTTAATGCAGCAATTTACAGGGGAAATACCTTTATTTAGCCTGTGTGAACAAGAAAAACACAGATGAATATTCAAAATATATCAAAATTCTAATAGAAAGTATGTTGTTGCGTGTCATTGGGCGTTTATAGGTGGGTATATGGAAATCCTGGAGCTTTCTTAGTGGGTATACTGGTGCATCACGTAGACCAATGTTTCCCAAACTTAGGGTCGGGACCCAAAATGGGTCGCAGACCCGTTTTATTGGGTCGCCAATTGGCAGAGTAAGATGCATATCAATCAAATGTGAATGAGCGTTCTTTTTTGATGCACTGGTCTGTTCAGCTCAGATGCTGTGGTGGGTGGGGGGGGGGGGGTTCTCTCTCTCTCTCTCTTATCCTGGGAGGGGATAAGGACATGAGTTGAGGACGGGGTGAGACACAGAAAGGAGACTAGACCTTTTCTGTTTTTGTTTACTTTTATAATGGAATAAATATACTTCGTATACATTTAAATTCATGTTTTTTTTCCGTCTTTTGTCCACAGTTTAAAAATGAAGATGTTACCATGATTCACGGTGTATTTTTGTAAATTTGGGTCCCGCCGGGAGACACCAAATGTCTCTTTTGGGTCTTGGGCTGAAAAAGTTTGGGAACCACTGACGTAGACTACACTACTGGTAAAAACACTGTTACAACTACATGTACTGTGTGTAAAATTGTACTTAGGGAAAAGTATTGGAATCAACACAAAGTACGAGTACTGTGCAATCAAGCCAGAATATTGTGTGTTCGCTGCATCAACAGGTCATTTAATTTCATTCAGTTTCGGTCATTACATGATAAATACAAATCTTATAAACATCTTCAAATAAACACACTGACTTCATATTGTAGTTTTCTTTATTGAATCAAAGTTGACATTGAGTTATGTACTGTATGTACACGCATACTGGATATATTCCCTCACTTTGTGTGTTTTAATGGAAAGTGTCCAGTGGATGATGGTGGTAAAGAGAAATTATTAACAATTAAAACACATTTAACATCTAAACTAACTTCAGGATTACAAATGAACAATATTTTCTCGCAACACAAAGATTCTACAGCACTTTAAAGAAAAAAAAGAAAGTTCCTGGTTTATTAATATTTGCAGCCTGGGAACACGGACTGGAAAATAAAAGCTAAAAGGAAAATAAAAAATTCTCTAAATAGCAACAACTGTTTTTAATTATCATCTAGTTGACGAGAATTTGGAAGCAACAGAGGCCTCGTAAATGATTCTTTTCCATGATTTTAGTTTCAAAACGAATGTAAACAAACCATTAACTGAACGGGGAATAAATGAAATGATGATTTCGGGGAATCCCACTTCTAAAGTTCCCCTTTAGCGGTAGCAGCTTAGCTTTGTAGCGTAGTGTCCTTTGCACCGTGTAGTACAGCTGTGAGCACCAGAGACAGCGCTGCATCATATTTCATCATCTTCTGCATCCGTTTATTTCTTAAAGAAACCATTGCACATTATGGGTTCAACCTACAATCGAAAATAAATCTGAAAGGAATTCACATTATGTAAAAGCAAAGAAAAGCAAAACATTGTATTAATTGTGAAGCTTAAAACCGGAGAATGGTGAATCTTTTTTTCTGCTTGATAAATGACTTCAATGGTTAATGGAATTATCCAGTTAGGATCTGCAGCAAACTACCTGGATTGTCGTCGTAATACACTCAATCTGCCACGAAACAATCCCAGTTTTAGTTAAAGAAGCGGTGAAGAGGCTCAAATCACTCCACACTTCTCAAAAGAGATGTATCAACAAACAGGAGATCTCAGAGCAGCAGACACACGTGACGGGTTTACAAAACATCTGTATGAATGTATGAAGACTCAATCATATGTATGAAGACTGGGGACAGCTCACACCTCATTTATGTCGGTAAATAAAGTAAATGTGTATCAAGGAAAACAAAACGGTGAAAAGAGACGTGTTTAGCAGTGTTTATGTGTGGACATCTTTAATATTTGAGCTCATCAGCAGCCTCGTAGAAACATAGAAGTTCCTGTGTTTTTCCGGCTGCGTTCACAGCCAATCAGACGTCGCCTATGTGTCTCCGTTGGGTTTTGTTTGATTGCAGGATGCACGGCCAAGTTGCTTTTCCTTAAAAGATGATTTTTGTTTCAACTTCTCTGCGTCGCTTCAGTCCACGCCGCCGCCGCCTAAACGCACCGCCAACAGTCAAGTGAAATGGGAAGACTGGCGTTTTCACCGTAACACTTATTTGGTGTGAACGGAGTCTTACTCTCCATAAAACGTATATTGGGGCAGCAGGCGATGCACGCCTACTGAAGCTCTCCAAATAACATTTTACATGAATCATTTCCAACACTTGTTGTAGTCTGAACCAAAGTTAACCCAGAAACCCGTCCCCTGGATTCAGAGAAACTAGCTAAACCAAAAAACTAGCTTTTGGTCGGACTCAAGGACGAGCACTTGAAATTATTCCTGAAGTTTATTTGGAAAGACCCAGGTTAAAAGGCTTCACACCCTCGATTTATTTTTTTTAATTTTGAGCAAAACTACTTCCTGAGATAATTTATTTCAACGTGAGCTGAGCCGATACTTTGGAAGAAAGGAATGTGTACAACCTGTAGGAGGTCAGCAGCGATGTGAACGTGTACGACAGAGCCGTGGATCTCCTCTCTCTCCTTCAGACACCAACCAGTCTCAGCCTGCAGGAGATGTCTCCTCTCTCTCTCCTTCAGACACCAGCCAGTCTCAGCCTGCAGGAGATGTCTCCTCTCTCTCCTTCAGACACCCAGTCTCAGCTGCAGGAGATGTTCCCTCTCCTTTCACACCAACCAGTCTCAGCCTGCAGGAGATGGCTCCTCTCTGTCTTCAGACACAACCAGTATCGACTGGAGCGTCCCTCTCTTTCAGAACCAGCCAGTCTCAGCCTGCAGGAGATGTCTCCTCTCTCCTTCAGACACCAGCCAGTCTCAGCCTGCAGGAGATGTCTCCTCTCTGTCTTCCAGACACCAGCCAGTCTCAGCCTGCAGGAGATGTAGACCCGTCGGTGGAACTGGTCCCAGTTCTTGATCCTCCACAATGTAGAACCGTTGGTGGAACTGGTCCCAGTTCTTGATCCTCCACAATGTAGACCCGTCGGTGGAACTGGTCCCAGTTCTTGATCCTCCACAATGTAGACCCGTCGGTGGAACTGGTCCCAGTTCTTGATCCTCCACAACAACCTTCAAAACCGTTTTACATTAACTGATAAACTCTCCCAACACTACAGCTCTACAACAGAATGCAGCATCTTTATCTGGTAATGCCGTGAGATACATGGAGATAAATGGAATAATAAATGGAAACAGTAAGGCATCGAGCATTCCCCCCCCTCTCCTCCCCACCCCCCCCCTTGACGTTTCATTTTCTAGTCAGTCTTTTTGTCTTTTCCCTCGTCCTCGTCGGTGTACTCTGCGGGCTCCTCTCCTGGTTTCAGGAGCTTGCCGACGTAGTCGTACTTCACTGTAGGAGAGGAGGAAAAGAAGAGGATTTAGTCTCAATGAAGACAGAGTCTCAGGCAGAGACACCGCTCTATGTCCTGTAACTGGATCCTGGGCATGTGATTGGTCACTTGTCTTGTGTCTGTTTGTGTGCGTGCGTGTGTTTTGTCACCCTCCCTCCTAGCTTTCCCATTTTGTTTTTCGGCTCAGTGTATTATTTCCGACTGTTAATATTTTCTGAATATGAAAAGAATTTGATCTAAAAAAAAAAAAGAAATGTTTTGAAGCTTTCTAACTTTTTGGGAATTTGTTTTTTAAGACACCACTTCCCATCACCCGAGTCATACCGTTAAATATCTAACTTGTTGTCTGCCGCTTCAACTAAGAAGTCACAAATGTCTGTTAACCATCAAGACCATTTGTTGGAACTAGATCTAAAGTGAGTTATTATCTTCTTTATTATTATTTAGCCTACAAATGTAGTCATCCCGGTCCAAATACAGGTCCTCGCAACTCTGGGGGCAACCGGCTGTTTTCAGCTGGATGTTTTATATAAATATAATAATCTTCAACGTTATCACTAAGACTTGTCTGGATATAATATGGTTCAGGTTACATCATGTACCTGCAGGTCTGGTACATATCGAAGCTGAAATTATAGTTCGATTTGCAGCAATTCCCGAGCGACAGAGTTTTTTTGCTTTTTCTCCGCCAGTCGTCATGCCTCGGCGTCACTGCCAGGGTCTTTAACGTAACTTATCCGCATTCACGAGGTGCTTTGCATCGACTACTTATGGTTAAAAACGGGCGCGTACAGGGCGGGATACAATGCTGACTCACGTATGTACACTTGTGGGTAATCTGTGATTTATAAAAGGGAATCTTGCTTTCAAATGTGCGTGCGCACGTTTTTATAAATCTGAATTTTTTTTGGCATACGCCATTTTGGGTTTTTGGACATACATAAACTTTTAGTCAGGATCCTACGCACATGAAAGAAAAATCTGATGTGTTAGCTCTTCAGTGGATGACAGGTATCAAACCCAAACATGGAGTGAAGTCATTTTACTACAGTGTGATACACGTTGGTGATATAACCGCGTCTCCTAAAATGTCTTTTGGACCACAATAAACTGCAGGATTTAAATGTGCTGGCGTCACGTCCGTACTCACTGGTGAACTGGGACTCCCACTCAGAGAGGCCCTCCTGCTGCATGGCGTTCAGGTCCGACAGGTCGTCGTGCTCGTCTTTCAGGGCCTCCTTCTCCAGGCAGAACGTGGCCAGACCTCTGGACGCGTCTCGGCCCGCAAACACGCCATACGGCCCGTCTGCAACGCCGAAGAATGGTAAATGACATATAGTTTTAACCTGCCGGCATCCGTTTTACATTATAATCTCAAGGAGTAAACCGTGTTTTCAAAAAAGTCCTGAGTGCTTTTTCTTAATAACGGCGAGGCCGACGGTTTTTCTGCAGCGCCTTTAAGTTGAAGAAAGTTTTAAATTACAAAAGCGCCCTAGTCAACTCTTTCTTGTCAAAAAAGACGCAAAGTGTGAACACAGCCTTAGACTACGTCACTGCTCCATTATGCATCAAATCTACATAATATACATACACACACAAACACATATCTATACACACACACACACATATACATATATATATATATATATACATATACATATACATATACACACACACACACACACACACACATATATATATATATATATATATATATACTGATAACAATTTACTCTACAAATTGATAGAAAGCTGAAGATTATTTTACTTCTTTTAATAAATGAAAATCTTTGATCACCCATTTCCTGATTTTGATTAAATATTTTGCCATTTTAATATAGTATTCATATTAAAGTTCTTGTATGGTTGATTGTGTTAAGATGGTATTTAAGATTTAAAGCATTTGGTTTCAGAAAAAAAGAGATCACTGTGTCATTCTCTATGTTTACCAGGAGAACAGCCAGTCCTAAAGGGTTCAGCAGCCATGAGCGCTATCTTAGTGCCCTTGAGCGCCGAACCCTTTCCCCCATGGACACATTTTAATGATTCTTTTTATTAACCAAAAACCAAAGCAGGAGTTCAGGCACAAGGACGGGGCGTGCATGACAGTGAGATATGTTGGTCAGAGGTTACAGGCAACAGAGGTTGCAGCTATCTCTGAGATAAGATAAAACAACAAGGAGGTCACACACTGTGAAACTGAGGTCTATATCTACGGCGTTCAAATTCCAGGATCGCTCCAATGCCGCAGGGAAATTACGCCAGATGTCCGTCCCTTTCCTCTTTCTTTGTGTGTATTGCTGAGGACTATGGTTACCTGGTCCTCAGGTCTCTGCAGGGTAAATCCAGACAGCTA
>NC_045745.1:10690669-10723694 GCF_008692095.1 Etheostoma spectabile | reverse complement strand
GCTAGACATCTGTCCAATCTGAGGACTATGGTTACCTGGTCCTCAGATCTCTGCAGGGTAAATCCAGACAGCAGCTAGACACTGTCCAATCGAGGACTATGGTTACCTGGTCCTCAGACCTCTGCAGGGAAATCCAGAAGCTAGCTAGACTACGTCCAATCTGAGGACTATGGTTACCTGGTCCTCAGACCTCTGCAGGGTAAATCCCGACAGCTAGTAGACTATCTGTCCAATCTGAGGACTATGGTTACCTGGTCCTCAGATCTCTGCAGGGTAAATCCAGACAGCTAGCTAGACTATCTGTCCAATCTGAGGACTATGGTTACCTGGTCCTCAGACCTCTGCAGGGTAAATCAGACAGCTAGCTAGACTATCTGTCCAATCTGAGGACTATGGTTACCTGGTCCTCAGGTCTCTGCAGGGTAAATCCAGACAGCTAGACTAACTGTCAATCTGAGGAATGGTTACCTGGTCCTCAGACCTCTGCAGGGTAAATCCAGACAGCTAGCTAGATATCTGTCCAATCTGAGGACTATGGTTACCTGGTCCTCAGACCTCTGCAGGGTAAATCCAGACAGCTAGCTAGACTATCTGTCCAATCTGAGGACTATGGTTACCTGGTCCTCAGATACTCTGCGGGTAAATCCAGACAGCTAGCTAGACTATCTGTCCAATCTGAGGACTATGGTTACCTGGTCCTCAGACCTCTGCAGGTAAATCCAGACAGTATAGCTAGATATCTGTCCAATCTGAGGACTATGGTTACCTGGTCCTCAGACCTCTGCAGGTAAATCCAGGACTAGCTGGACTCTCGTCATATCTGAATTTTCTGTTGCACGACTAAAACTGTTGAACTCACATGACGATAGTGATTGGTTTAGAGAAATGCCAATAAACCAGAGCACGTTTTCCTCCCATCCTTGAATGCTGTGCGGAGTAGCCAGACCCTCCTCCAGCGCGCTTTGGAGGAGGGTCTGGCTACTCCGCAAAGCGGGACTACAGAAACTATGAAGCATGATAGGGCTGATTTTATTTCAGAGAACACACGGCCAAGCGATCCGCTGCAGGAGTGTCTTAGAATACCTCTCAATGTAGCACACACAGTTTATATATGCATATTTCTATTGATAGTTCCCATTATTGTTCCGTCAGATTGTTTTAGATCTTAACATTCCCAGGCGCACTTGAAGGAAGCTTCATTTCAGGAAAGAAAGAGACAGAGCGTCTGTGCTTCGCTGTTACAGGAAACAGTCAGCTGTTAAACTAACTCCGGGCAGTTCAGTGCTTGTGTTTTAATGTTTAACTCAGTAATTTAAACCCTTCTTGTGGCAGAGATAGAGGCAGTGGTTGTTCCCGTTTACTGTACGGGACACCGCTTCGAAACGGACTGACATTACTGGATAGATGGACAGATATCGGGTTGCGTTTCTCTAAAAGTGGAATCCATCGCAAACTTTTTCCGCAGGCCGCGGGGTATTCTCCCCCCCCCCCCCCACAGCAAAAACGCACTACCCCCATTCAAAATGAACAGAAGAGCGTGTGTTTCTCCATGTCAAATTTCTGTCTGCCTCTTGACTAGAGCCCGACTGATAAACCGATAAAGGATTTTAAGGTCAATACAGATACAAATATTTGGTATTAAAAATCTGATTTCCGATAATTAAAAAAACAAACAGAAACGTGTTACAAAAACAAACACAGATTATTCTACATTAGTTATTTGTAGTTATTTATGAGTTCTCACTACAATAACATGAGAATAATTTGTTTTATTGTCACAAAAGAACATCAAAATATATTAAAGTTCTAATAACTAATTTGTATAAAAATTCCAACTTAACATATGAAACTTAAAGCCCTTTGAACAAAATCACATTAACAAAAAAAAAAAAATCAGTGTTCACGACATGGTTGACTGTCCGTTTTTGTTTATTTTTTTTTAAATATTAATTTATCACAAAGATTTATTTGTCAATATAAATGATTCTGATGATGAATATTTATACATAAATGCTGTAGATCAGGAAAGCCCAATATCGGCCCGTAATATCTGTCGGTCTCTACTCTCGTGTTACGAACCCTCTTCTTTTCCCAGTGTGGGGTTCTTTCTTACCAAGAATTAAGGACTTTTTGACCCTGTGGTCTGTACATAATCATACAGATGTTCGTCCAGCTGACCCCAGACCCCCCCCCCCCCCCCCCCCCCCCCCCCCCCCCCCAAAATGCGTTTAGCCTTGCAGCCAATTTTATTCCAGTGGCTACTTGGGGTGATAACAAAAATGTCCCCCGTGGCCCAAATAGGCCACCGTAACAGAGGCGCCTGTCAAACTGGGACCGGCACCGACCGAAACATGGCAGAATTGACTCTTACTATTCAGAAATTTTAACCGTGGGACTTTTTTTATTTAAAAACTTCCCTTTGTTACAACTGGCATATTTAGCGGGCCGCATATCATGGAGAAAAACCAAGAAGCTTAGAAACTTTTTGCCATTTGTGCCAGGCCAGCAACTCCATTGAACATGCAACTATAATTATTTATTATTATTATTATTATTATTATTAGCATTGATGAGCTGACCATGTGAAATGAAATGTGCAGCGATCGCAGAGTTACAAACATTCAGAAAGTGGACGGCCAGGGCCCCACGATAACGATATTATCACGATACTTACCTCATGATACAATGTGAAGGCTATTTTAAACATATTGCGTATTATGCGATATTGCAATTTAATACCTTCTACTTGAATTCAAATGAAGTCCCCAAAGATCTGTTTACCAAAAAAACCATTTTAACATTTCTCTTTGCCACCTCACTTCCATTCATTGCTGAACAGGGATCTACAGGAGACTAACTGAGCACCACGGTCATAAAAACTTGTTATAAATGATAAATTGTATAAGTTTAAAAATAATAATTAAATTTCATGTGCAATTTGTATAATAAAAGCTCGACCATCGACCACTTAGCATAAAACTAGCTGTGAAGAACCCCTACCTGGTACCTCGACCGGGACTCGACTCCCACGCCCTTTGGAAAACATGGCGCGGCGGTTTGTATTTCAATTTTTATTTACTACGCAGTAACTCCACTTCCCTCATAGACGACTATGGTTCCAGGCTACAGCAAGCCCTCTGTGTGAAACGGGGCAGGTAGCTCACTAAGGGGGGTGTGGCGTTGACTTCCAGACAGTTACAATAACTCGCGTTTTATCTGGTAACAATGTCGGCGAATCGCTCTCGTGCATCAGTTAAATATCACACCAACGGCCATGGGCCAACGGCTAACGGCCATCTCACGGGCCGTTGTTGACGTAACGTTCGAAACACCAGCGGGTGACGACACGAGGTCACGCCACCGTAATGGTGACTTGCTCCGTTATTCTGACACAATCCGGGGACTTGCGGGGGTAAAAGTTTACTGGCCCGTAGAACTTTTCCCTCTGGTCACGTCGAAGACTTTCCGTTGACAGCCATGAGGATACCGGGATCCTGGACTCCATCGTAGGGCTTCAACTCCGCGAGGGTAAAATCTCTCTTTTTCAGTTTAGGAAGCGGTTTTTTCCACCTCGCCGAGCTCCTGTGGTTTGTCCCGCGGAAGATTTTTGTACAAGAGGAAAACAGAGGCTGAAAGGGTCGGTTTAGGGGGAGGTGAATATCTCTGAAAAAATCACCCCACCAACTTACTTCGCTTCTTCTTCTAGTTCATCCAGACTCTGTTGGGTCCTTTTCTCTTGTGCCGCCAGCCGAGTCCGTTTTCCGTGGCGGCGAAGTGTGGTCCCCCCTCCGTTTTTTTTTTTTTTGTTGCGCTGTAGTACGATTGCTGACTAGAGCTCAACCAACTCACATCGCTGCGTGTCAGGGACGTTGCGTTATGGTGTTAACCGTTGTCTTCTTTTTTTCCGGAATCCAAGCTACAGTATCCTTCGCCGAGATCAGCCAAACCAATTAACCACGTGCATAGACCTACCCACAGCTAGAGATTAATAAATCCAGATACCTTGTATTTCTTTTTATTCACTATCTTCTTCCTTTTCCCTCAAAATAGTCTTGTCGCATAGTTATACCTCCTAGGCTTCACTATTCCTTAATTTCCCGCGGCCTGCAACATAACAGCTGGTATACGAGGGCATTTGGTTAATTTTTATTTTTATAATTCACTGATTATGTTTGTCATAACCAAGAGTAAAACAACATACCCCATTACACTGACAACATATCTTCACCATCACCATAATAATCCCTTCCTGTCATCAATTGTTATTTTGATGTCAAATACAAATATAGTATTGCTGCAATGAATGTGCACAAAACGTATTTTTCCCCATCTTGTGCCAATCCCCAAATCTCAATCGATCTCTACGAAACTTCCCTATCTAGCTTTGGTACTTGTACTTTCTATTGACGCTTTAACGATAAATAACATTTTGGTCTGGTTCCCCCCGCTTCCGGTCTTTCTTCACGCTTTCACAGAGCATAAATCTATACAATTTTAAAACGAGATAATTAGCCCTGTTTTACCCCCCAGGGACAGTAGCCCCTAGCTAAATCTACGTTGATATTTGGTATAAATGCATCACAAATCTGACAGTAGCTGGTAATAAAGTGAATCAAATCCAGTAATGGCGTTATTATGCTTATGACACTAATTGCTCATTTACAGACAGGCAATTTGAAAATAAACACAAATAAGTCCCTCAAGTTTGGATTAACAATTTGCATACCGGGAACTTCCAACTCTCTGGCTTTAACCACCTCCCAACCACGCCTAAAGAAACAGAAAAGCACATCTGACTAAAACAAGAACATTAAATCCTATGTAAGTGATCTTACTACGATTATGTAAGTGTGTTATACCTAAATGCCGTCGCGCTCTGCCACCAAGACCCCTCCTCCCCCCCGCTAGTCCGTTGGCAGTTATTAAATGATTAAAGTGTGTATATAAATATATACATACAGTAAATATGCCTAACAATGTACAAACGACGGTAGACATGTAAATCAAATAGATAGAGAGCATATGATAGATAGCATTAGAAGATAGATAGCATCGCCTCTCATTATACATGAATCATTGATGTAGTATTAGATCCAGATACTGATTAGATTATTTTATTGATTCCCCCAACAAAATGGGAAATTAACAGTGTTACAGCAGCACTAGGGAGGAAAAGAATATATACAACAGACAAATACTCGAAGAATAATAACCTAATACCCATATAAGAATAAAAATAAGAACATCACTCACGATCACACACACGTATCCCTCAACCACTCTAACAACGATGGGAAGTACAACACACTAAATCCGCTGCAACTGCTAAGCAATAGGCGAAATGTTGCTAAACCCCGTACAATGAACCAATCGTGCCCCCCCCCCCCGGTTGCCCCGGCTTGCAATAGTGTGGTGACTTCCTTAACACCGCCTCACTATCAAGGCTTTTGTACACCCAGTGACACAAATACCACCGGGAAATGCAAAAGGTTAAAATGGCTGCTGGATTACACACATGCTTGATCCTGGACCAGCCGAACCTTTACACATACCGCCACCGAGATGGCACAAGTACTCACACTTCCCCGTAGGTAAACGTAGATAGCCACAGCATCTTCAAGTGTAAGACATTACTCTGGCAAAAGTAGACCTAGAAGTACCGATTTTTTTTAAATTCTTTACTCAGTTAAAAGTAACAAAGTCCAGGCTTGGATAATTGTACTGTATGCTCAGCATAAAAGTGAAAAGTAGGCCTTGCAAATGACAAAAGCTTCACGGGAGGGATAGACGCGCAAACGTCTCCACCAGGCACCGGGTCGCCCCCTTAAAACAGAGACAACGGCTATTTTGAGCTTAATACAATTAGCCTAGTAAAACCATCGTGTCGTGTTCCGGCCCTGAGCTACTGTACCGGCCGGTTGTGTCGTGCTGTGTGTGTGTGCCCGTCTCGCGTCGTTCCCCTCGGTAGCCTCCCTGTGCTGTCTGTGTAATAAAAGAAATAACATAAATTACATTGTAAAGACTACCACATACAACAGCATATTATCATATTATTTGCCCTAGTACCAATAATTACTAAAACACACTATTAATCCTACATCTATCTTAATTGCGCCTGTAAATGTAGCATGTAATAATGACTCCCTAAATCTAATCCTTAATTCCAGCGGCGGAATAGATGTAGATGGGTTTGACTCATTTACTGCACTTCCTCCACCTGTCTCCGGATCACAAGTGCAGTGAAAAAATCTGCTGCAGGGGCCAAGACAAAAGACCAAAAGTGTGCGGCCTACCGGGGTACACGTAGGAAAAGGCACGAAAAATCATTTTCGATGCCCCATGGGGCCAGATAAATGCACGAAAATCTTCCGCTCCCAGTGGGCCCAGTAATACTGCTTACGGAACAATCTGCGGCCCAGGGGTTCCAGACTAAATCGCCACGTAAAATATGTTTTTTCAAGGGGCCACGATAACTACTGCACCCGCGCCTCACATCTGATTCCACGGGCCCAGATAAAAGATACATACGTTTGGTAAGTTGTTGCTACCTGGCCGGACACTGTTGCCGAACACACGCTGCTACTGAAAATCTGCATGCCAGGGCCAGATCAATGTTCAGTGCACGAAAACATCTGCTGCCATCCGGGGCACAGATTCTAAATTCTGCACAGAACTTAAAAGATGATTGTGCAAGGCGGTCCAGATAACACTCTTGCCACCGATAATTTTTAACTCTGTCCTCGCACGGGGGTCCAGACTTCAAAGCTAAAGTTTTAGTGTTACTTGGTACACTGCTTGGAAATTTTAGTGCACCACGGAAAAATTCTGATGACCTAGCGGCCACGATCAAACTTACACGAAAAAATCTGAGCCAGGGGCCAGATAAATGCTGCATACGTAATAAAATCTGCTGACACCGGGGACCAGATAAATAGCTAAAATTTTAGTTGGTACCTGGTGACTACCAATGTTGGAAAATGTGCACGACATAAAGATGCTGCCAGGGGCCACGATAAATCTGCATGCTAAAACTTTGTTCCAGTGGCCAGATAAAAGCACTAACAGTTTAAAATGATTTCACACTGATATTTTCCTTCTGTCCACAGGGCACCCAGAACCCTGAGTGACAGCAATTTTCCCCAATAGCGGGACCACGGTAGAGGTGTTATGAAACTAATTAAAAATTTTGAGGCGGCACTTGTAACTTTCCGAATTCATTGTGTGTTATTGTGTCCCCTACTGTTTCTATCTTGTCCCTGTTAACTGGTCTTTTCCACTTCATCGTGTTTTTTTAATCTATGTTGTTAATTGTTATGCCCATTTTCTAAACGTTCCTCCCTGTCCTTGTGTTTGATCTGTTTAATACATGATTTTGTGTGGTAAAGCATTTGGAATCCCCTGTTGCTGAAATGTGCTCGTACTAGACCCTAAAGCGGCATTGACTTGCTTCACACAATCACCCTAATTGGAGCAAGGGTCCGGTCACGCAGGCTCCCATAACCTAAATATCAACAGCAAGGCTCCCCGTTTACCTAGTGTTACAGGCTGCCTAACCCTATGGAACAGCCGTGAAGAACATCCATCAACACAATCAAAAGCTTACTGCTTATTACCCTGGGTCACGAATTTACCCTACAGATACCCCCACTATACAACAACTAGGCTTAAATGAATTGATTACATAAGTTATACAAATTTACTAGCTTCTCCAGGACGCACAAGTACAATATCCCAGCTGTTTATCCCTCTCGGACAGCTAGTACCCTTATCTGTCATCACCTCTCCTTGCCTTTCCCGTGTCGGCGTGCGTTCGCACCACTCGCTGTTGTGAGCGAGCCCGTCGCGCCGCGATGGTCTCCCTCAGATTCTTTTTATGCCACACACATGCATATAACATTGCACAGCCCGCATGGGACGACCTCGGTACAACCAAATAACAGCTAACCGACCAGCAATTTTGCTAAATGTACCCCAGGCATGTTACCGACCAAGCCCCCCCCTTTTTCCGACACCCAGTAACCAGCCGATTCTGTGTTAACCATGCTAAGGAGCAAAACCTAGTAAACACCTTTAGCGCCCCAACATTACATAGTTAATAGTAATAAATTTACATCTGAAAAACACTACTGAGTAGAAGTACTTACGTTCTATTGGTCATTCTCTGAATATCCACTGTGTCTACTTATATCATCTTAGGTAGGTGGATCCTTAGGTACAGCTTAGATACAGTGGTTTTCGTTCTCCAGATATTTATAGTGCTTTAAATTACATATATTATATTCCCAATTGACAGAAATCTCTCCCCAAACAAGGGTGCATTAATTCCATCGGTGACTTTTGCCTCACTCCAAGCCGGGACACTTCCAACCTCCCCCTGGAAACCAGCCGTTGTGTCGAATCTTGCGCCCCTTCCCCACCCAAACAAACAAAGCTTTCATGGAGCGTTCCCCCCCCTCCCGCCAAAAAACGACACGTGTCCCTTTTCCGGGCCAGCCTGATCCGTCAACCGTTCCACGATTGGATGCACAAACATAAACTCAAAATTCAAACGACTCTTGTACCCGGTCACCATATTTTCTTTGTAATCGGGTTATAATATGACAGGTTCTCCCGGTTTGTAATTCCAGTCCGTTCTCTTTGGCGTTCATTATTCCCACTTACGTGATATCCTCCCCCTAGCTATTGTCTACGCAAGCCCGCGAGGTCTACCAAACAGCACCGCAAGGTTCAGTGAGATTGATGCCGACGAGTTCGTCGGTTGTACAGGCCCCCCGCTTACATTAACAACTGGGTTCGACAGACGGGATGACAGCCCCGGTTCAGGATCCTGCTGGAAGAAGTGAGCACTTTGATAGAAACCAAATGGTCCGCGTCAAGATATGTTACCATCGGTGGGTGTTTCGCGCGTTTAGACTCCACAGCTAGATAACGTTATTATGTTGCTATGTCATGGTTTGGCCGGTGACGGCAGTCTGATGCCTGGAACAAGCTACTCGACGGTACCAAGTAGTGGCTTATGCCACAGTCGGCTAGAAATACGCGTAGGTAAATACCTCGTCTTCTGTGTTCATGTAAACCCCCCACGCTCACAGGCTCCATAGCCATCCAAAAATATACTAAAAGAAGTTTTACTCTCTGATGCTAACAATTATATGAGATACCGGGCAACCGTGTAGATAGCTACTTAGCTAGTATCCCGTAAGTTACAATGTATTAAAGTCATTAAATACCCTGGCTCACTCCGCTAAGGTGAAAAGTACAATAACTAAACATATTGGTTTCTCTAGATAAGCCCTAATAGTACTCGAAATGGTGAGGTGAAGTGAAGAGATACGTTTTGGGGTATAATTGTAATAAATCGTCTCCCATGTCTTGTTTTATTACCACCCGTTGCTCTTTTGCGATAGTTGTTTGCCTTGCTAGCATAGCTTAATACTAGCTATTACATTTTCCTAAATGGAGAACAGTCCCTGTCCTAACCTTAAGCGGAGTACGAACATGGTGAAAAGTAAAGCCAGGACCTTAATACACCGGTACAATTTGATTTTCTTTCTTTTAATCAGTTGTAAACGTCCAGGTAATACTAGCCGAGAGCTAATGACTCGCTCGTAGGTAATTCATCCATCTTACAATCCGAGACGAAAGAAACAGTCCTTTCCCTAGTTCATGTAAAGGCCTGCGGTCTTATTTGATTACAAATGTATTAATACTATTATCAATAGGTTGTAATTCACCGGCCCCCCATACTACCAGTCCACTCGACAGTCGACATAGAGATTCACTATGTAACTAACCTTTCGATTTCCAGTCCAATGCAAGGAAATTCAACTAGTATTTGACTCCACACTAATGTATTCCTACAATTGTTAAGAACCCCCCCCTGTACCTTAACCCCTTTAACCGTCGACCTCTATACTTCGTTCACTTACTGTACTATTGTCATGATTTTGAAGTATTCTTTAGCTGCCACCGCTCCTCACATTACAGTTTGGTGGAAAAGAAAACAGGATTACGAGCTTATCTATTTTACAAGGGGATCTCCCTCCCGTCTCCTCTTTTTGCGAATAGAACCCTTAAACCCACTTGTCTAATGTCCGACAGCACCCCAAACAGACATGCATAGAGGAAGTTTTTTATGTATTCCCTTCGAATATCAAAAAGTTAGCATATGGTAATTGATTGCAAATAAACTACATGAATCATTAGCACCTTGCTACTCATTTGTTCCTGTGTTGCTTGTTCCGGCTTCTTCACCACACCAGCACCACTGAGCGAGGTACAGAACACCCACTTTCTCCCATTCCCCCTTACACCTCCCTCCCTATCTCCTATTGCGCTCTGCTGCGGTCCATCCTGGGCCTTTGCACCACTCGAGAACTAGACTGCTTGGCCGTGTGGCGAAGCCCAAATGTCCGGTGATGCTGGGAAGTTTTTTTCGCCGAGCGACTGTGGGAACCGACCCTAGCTCCGGGTGGAGTAGCCCCAATAAGTTCATCAGCGCGTCTGGTTGGGCTTGTAACAGAACCGGTGGTGTCAGCCTGCTATTGCCATCTACTTTTCCCAGGTCAAAAAATGACATCATAGGCCCACACGGGATTCGCTTTGGTATACTCAGGCTCACAGCTCCTGGTACCTCATCGTAAGCGTAAAGCCACTACATAGACACTGATGCGGTTTTTTCCCTTCTTCGGTCCGTTATATGGTATGTTTCTCTTATACAGCAGAGGTATATTAGGGACACCGTACTCTTTTCTGACCGTTGTTTCATATTAACCGTTTAACATTTGGATTCAGTTATTCTAACGTGCACTTATTCTGGCTTTACGACTAGATCTAAAATCAAATTACTACCTTCCTTCTGAGTAATGAATTAATAATTTTCACATTGTGCCACCCTATACCACACACAACCTATCCCCCCCCCCTCTCATGACGGTATTTTTACATTTATGTTGTGATTTTCTCACTAGAAGGCAATCCGGGGTTTTTAATTTTCCCTTTACTACAGTTTGCCAAAAGTCTTGTGTGTGATATAAAATTTTCTTAATATAGGCTATATCCCACTTATTCCTATTGGTCAGCAAAGTGGCTCATGATTTAGCGTACGGTCAAAGAAGGAACTATTCCCACCATCTACACCACTGCTCCACACGCCGACTCCCTCTTTGACGTTTTCTGGTGCCTTGTTTTTCGCTTCATTAAACCGGACCACCTCGGTGATGCCACTTTTCCGTTGTCCAAGCCCAATCAGGGGAGACAAAGTGATCAACCTCGGGGATATGGGTGAGTTGGGAGGTACACTTACTGTCACTTATCATGTCGAATGTCTCAAACATGTATCCTTGTTGTGGTCATAGTTTCTACTTTTTATTACTATGTTCACGCTGCACTGCTATGCCCTTTTATATCGTATTTCTGTTACCTTTACGTACATTTTGCTTGTGTCGCTGATCCTCTCCGCTGGTGGATATATATAATCCCAACCCCACCCAATGGGTATTAAATTCATTCTTAGAGGCTACCCTGATATGATGTGTAGTTTTGTACTACATCGCCCACTGCTGCCACCCATAACAAAATCCCCCACCTAAGATCACAAAACTCACGACCCTCCCCCCCCTGCCTGCAGAACCAGCACCCCCCAAGTCCCTTTTTTCTTATTTCCGCTCTTCCCTCTTTTTAAAAACGCCGGTCTTTCACCATTATCCCCCAACATTAGGGCCGGAACAATTTTCAATCCTACAATTCTTTTAATGATCATCCGCCCATGTTTACTTGGAATTGGTAAAGATCAAATAGCCCTTTTTTAAGACAGGTGCTCACCTCATTTGTTAAAAGCCCTCAACCATAGTGTCACAAAACTATCTCGGTTAATTAAGTAACTTGCACGGGTGCTGCAGTCCTCTTCACACGGTGGTCCCAGTGTCCTACATAATCCCCACCTATCTCATCAGATTACTATCATTCAAAAAATGATGCCCTTGGTTTTTCCGCGTACCCCCTACTGATCTCGCACCACCCTATAACAAATCACACAGATATTCTTTTATTTGCCTCAATTATAATCCCCTTCCCTTTTTAATAAATAATCAAAATTTTGTGAGCGAACTGTACAAAAGCCGACTACACTCTTATACAACTATGTTCGTTGCCACATACTACAAATACATTGCGAAATATTATCATAATGAGCCGATCTTTCTATCCCGTCCCTTATGGTGCACGTCCAACCCAATGCCAGTTCTCCCCACTTCGCCAGCCCAACTATCTCACAGCTGCTGTGGTTTTCATGTCACACCGTCTGGTACACCACACACAACCATTTAGGACTAGGCAGAACCGAAAGGCTCTCGGGAGCGTTTGCAGTATCTTAAATCCTTTAACCATATTGTCTCTTTTTGTTACACCAGACCCGATTACACAATCTTATATAACACCGCTGCACGGCCGAAACGGCTTGGACGCTTGTCAGGGCGTTTTGTCATCATGCGCGGATTCAACTACGGCATTTGAATCCTTTGCTCGGGGCGTCCTGTAGGACACTGTGATATCTATTTAATCAGTGATCCGAGAGATACCAAGGATAGCCCCCGGTTCATGCCACTGTCCAACAGGCAAGCTCGATTCTCAGTTTCATTCTTTCTCTTGTTTGACGCCGGATTAATCCGCTTGGATCGATTGCGCTATTTCGAAGCCCTCTTATCCTCGCAGCAAGACATTATTACTCAGGGGACTTCGAGCCCACAGGGCAGACCAACTAGTCTGTACGGTACACATCTACTTGCGCTTCCCTATCATCTTAGGAGATCGGTTTCAAGCCGTCGTCATCTGACCCAACACTAGTCTCCGCATTCTCACCACGACACAGCGCTGCAGAGGACGGCTCGGGTCCGCGCATTGCCGCCTCCCCCCACCAGCATTTCTGGGCGGGAGGACCAACCACATGCTGATATTGGCTCTTTTTGTTAAAACCAATAACATAGTTAATTGGGCGGTTGGGTTCGTGCCCTAAGACTACTGACTGCTCGAGCACGGTGCCTTTGCCCCAACATAAAAGGACTCTCAGGAACGGCATTGGTTGGCCCCGGACAACAATGTCCACTGTGCAACACAAAAAAAACTCATTGAGCGCCAGATACGTCTCAGCTAGCGTGTCTGGATTAACCTTAGAGATTGAGCGACGCCAGGTACACCTACGCCTCCTCAGAAATTCACATGAGTTTACAACCACTCTATCCATACACACAAGAAAGAGCGAAGGTACCCAGCACAACCGGCTTCCAGCCACTTCAACCACACCCATCCGTACGTAGACGTTAGATATCCTTTGCCCTCCCCCACAACCCTATGGTCCCGGCCAGGACCAGGAGGCTCTCGCTGTATCTTGGGCAGCCCCTTTTAGAAACAGCTGGCACGCACTCCCCTGCTAAATTAACCTTCACAAGATCGAGAGACCCTGATATCAACCAAAGTGCATCTTCTTTCGTGGGTTTTCGCATCGCGTGCGACAATGAGCCCTGGTGACCTCTGATCACAAAAATTTATACATGGGCGAACATTGTGCCTTGTATGTTGTCTTGTACTTCTACAGTATATTTTGCTAGCTGACTTCTCAAGAAACCGTATGAGTGTGGCGAGATGCCGGACTTCCACAGTGTCCGCCGGTGGTTTTTTCTTAGGGCTGCCTAATATAAGATTATCGCATCACCTTTAAGGTCTCGACTAATCCTGGTCCAATCTGAGGACTATGGTTACCTGGTCCTCAGACCTCTGCAGGGTAAATCCAGACTAGCTGGACTCTCTGTCCTATCTGAATTTTCTGTTGCACGACTAAAACTGTTGAACTCACATGACGATAGTGATTGGTTTAGAGAAATGCCAATAAACCAGAGCACGTTTTCCTCCCATCCTTGAATGCTGTGCGGAGTAGCCAGACCCTCCTCCAGCGCGCTTTGGAGGAGGGTCTGGCTACTCCGCAAAAGCGGGACTACAGAAACTATGAAGCATGATAGGGCTGATTTTTATTTCAGAGAACACACGGCCAAGCGATCCGCTGCAGGAGTGTCTTTAGATATACCTCTCAATGTAGCACAACTACAGTTTATATATGCATATTTCTATTGATATTTTCCCAATTATTGTTCCGTCAGATTGTTTTTAGATCTTAACATTTCCCAAGGCGCACTTGAAGGAAGCTTCATTTCAGGAAAGAAAGAGACAGAGCGTCTGTGCTTCGCTGTTACAGGAAACAGTCAGCTGTTAAACTAACTCCCGGGCAGTTCAGTGCTTGTGTTTAATGTTTTAACTCAGTAATTTAAACCCTTCTTGTGGCAGAGATAGAGGCAGTGGTGTTTCCCGTTTACTGTACGGGACACCGCTTCGAAACGGACTGACATTACTGGATAGATGGACAGGATATCGGGTTGCGTTTCTCTAAAAGTGGAATCCATCGCAAACTTTTTTCCGCAGGCCGCGGTATTTCTCCCCCCCCCCCCACAGCATAAAACGCACTACCCCATTCAAAATGAACAGAAACCGTGTGTTTCTCCATGGTCAAATTTCTTTGTCTGCCTCTTGACTAGAGCCGACTCGATAACCGATAAGGATTTTTAAGGTCAATACAGATACAAATTTGGTTATTTAAAATCTGATATTCCGATAATTAAAAAACAAAACGAAACGTTTACAAAAACAAACACAGATTATTCTAACATTAGTTATTTGTTATTAGTTTATGAGTTCTCACTACAATACATTAGAATATTTTGTTATATGTCACAAAGAACATCAAAATATTAAAGTTCTAATAACTATTTGTATAAAAATTCCAACTTAACATGAAACTAAAGCCCTTTGACAAATACACCATTAACAAAAAAAAAAAAATCAGTGTTCACGACCATGGTTGACTGTCCGTTTTTGTTTTATTTTTTTTAATATTATTTATATCACAAGATTTATTTGTCAATATAATGATTCTGATGATAATATTTAATAAATGCTGGTAGATCAGAAATGCCCATATCGGACCCGGTAATATCTGTCGGTCTCTCTCTCGATGTTACGAACCCTCTTCTTTTCCCAGTGTGGGTTTCTTCCTTACCAAGAATTAAGGACTTTTTGACCCTGTGGTCTGTACATAATCATACAGATGTTCGTCCAGCTGACCCAGACCCCCCCCCCCCCCCCCCCCACCCCCCCCCCCCACAAATGCGTTTAGCCTTGCAGCCAATTTTATTCCAGTGGCTACTTGGGGTGATAACAAAAATGTCCCCCGTGGCCCAAATAGGCCACCGTAACAGAGGCGCCTGTCAAACTGGGGACCGGACACCTCGACCCGCAAACATGGCAGAATATGACTCTTACTATTCAGAAATTTTAACCGTGGACTTTTTATATTTTAAAAACTTCCCTTTAGTCAACTGTGCATATTTAGCGGGCCGCATATCATGGAGAAAAACCAAGAAGCTTAGAAACTTTTTGCCATTTGTGCCAGGCCAGCAACTCCATTGAACATGCAACTCTATTATTATTATTATTATTATTATTATTATTATTATGCATTGATGAGCTGACCATGTTGAAATGAAATGTGCAGCGATCGCAGAGTTACAAACATTCAGAAGTGGACGGCCAGAGGCCCCACGATATACGATATTATCACGATACTTACCTCATGATACAATGTGAAGGCTATTTTAAACATATTGCGTATTATGCGATATATTGCAATTTAATACCTTCTACTTGAACTTCAAATGAAGTCCCCAAAGATCTGTTTTACCAAAAAACCATTTTACCATTTCTCTTTGCTCACCTCACTTCCATTTCATTGCTGCAACATGGGATTATCAAGGAGACTAACTGAGCACCACGGTCATAAAAACTTGTTATAAATTATAAATTGTATAAGTTTAAAAAATAATAATTAAATTCTCATGTGCAATTTGTATAATAAAAGCTCGACCATCGACCACTTAGCATAAAACTAGCTTGTGAAGAACCCCTACTCTGGGTAACCTCGACCGGACTCGCTCCCACTGCCCTTTGGAAAACATGGCGGCGGCGGTTTGTATTCAATTTTATTTACTACGCAGTAACTCCACTTCCCTCATAGACGATCTATGGTTCCAGGCTACAGCAAGCCCTCTGCTGTGAAACGGGGCCAGGTAGCTCACTAAAGGGGGGTGTGGCGTTGACTTCCAGACAGTTACAATAACTCGCGTTTTATCTGGTAACAATGTCGGCGAATCGCTCTCCGTGCATCAGTTAAATATCACACCAACGGCAATGGGCCAACGGCTAACGGCCATCTCACGGGCCGTTGTTGACGTAACGTTCGAAACACCAGCGGGTGACGACACGAGGTCACGCCACCGTAATGGTGACTTGCTCCGTTATTCTTGACACATCCGGGGACTTGCTGGGGTAAAAAGTTTACCTGGCCCGTAGAACTTCTTCCCTCTGGTCACGTCGAAGACTTTCCCGTTGACAGCCATGAGGATCCGGGGATCCTGGACTCCATCGTAGGGCTTCAACTCCGCGAGGGTAAAATCTCTCTTTTTCAGTTTAGGAAGCGGTTTTTCCACCTCGCCGAGCTCCTGTGGTTTGTCCCCGCGGAAGATTTTGTACAAGAGGAACAAACAGAGGCTGAGCAGGGTCAGGTTTAGCGGGGAGGTGAATATCTCCTGAAAAATACCACCAGAACTTACTTCGCTTCCTTCTGCTTCAGCCATGTTGGGTCCTCTCTCTGGCCGAGCGGTGTGTGCGCGCGAGTTGGGTGGGACTAGTAGAGCTGATAGAGCTCAACCAATCACAGCTGCGGCCTGGGAGGCGTCTGGTAACCGTTTAAACCAATCAGATTCGCTGCCAGCCAAAACAAAAAGTGATATCCAGCTAGAGATTAATAAATCCAGATATTGTATTTTATACTATCACAATATAGGCTACTTATATTTCTGTTTCTATTCTTAATTCAGGGCTGCAATAAACGCTGGTTATCATTGTCGATTGTGTTAATTTTCTTTTTATAATTCACTGATTATTCGTGTCATAAAAGAGTCAAACACATAAATAACTGAAACAACTTAATCACATAAAATCCCTTCTGTATCAATTGTATTTTGATGTAAATAAACTAAGTATAGCTGACTGAATGTGACAACTTATTTTTCCTCATCTTTTGCACAATCCCCAAATTACTCAATTTTCTCTTAGCAATATCTAGCCTTGTACTTGTACTTTATATTGAAGCTTTAACGATAAATAACATTTTTTTCTGGTACCAGCTTCTGGTTTCTTCAGTCTTTTTCAAGTAGAATAAATTATAAATAAAAAGATAAATATAGCCCTGTTTTACACCAGTACAGTAGTTGTAAATATAGTTATATTTGGTATAAATGATCCAAATCTGCAGTAGCTGGTAACTAAAGTGATCAAATACATGTAATGGCGTTATTAATGCTTATGACTAATTGATCATTTAAAGACAGAATTTGAAAATAAACACAAATAATTCATCAGTTTGGATTAACAATTTGCATACAGGGAATTTAACTCTGGCTTTCTACTCCCACAGTACATACACAGAAATAGACATCTGACTAAAACAAGAACATTTAACTACTATGTACGGACTACTACTATTATGTAAGTTTGTATATAAATGGTCTCGCTTTACCAGACCTTCCACACGCTGTGGATTGGAGTATATAAACAAAGTGTGTATATAAATATATACATACAGTACATATGCCTACACATATGTACAAAGACGGTACATGTAAACAAATAGATAGATAGATAGATAGATAGATAGATAGATAGATAGATAGATATTATAGATGATAGATAGATAGATAGATAGATAGATATTTATTGATCCCAAAAAATGGGAAATTACAGTGTTACAGCAGCACATAGGAAAAGAATATATACATACATACAATATACATGAAATAATAATAATAATACAATATAAGAATAAAATATAAGAATATAAGAACAAGTATTTAAATATATACAAGATGGGAAAACAAAATGTGCAACTGCTTAAGCAATATGCTAAATGTTTGCTAAAATGTAAATGAACCAATCGTGCCGGTTGCCCTTCTTGCAATAGTGTGGTGTCTAACAGCTCTATAAGGATTGTAAACAGTGACACAATAAGGAAATGCAAAAGTTAAAATGGTGCTGGAACAAATGATTGCTGGAAGGACTTCTTAACATAGCCAGAGATGGCAAAAGTACTCACTTCTCGTAGGTAAGTAGAAGTACAGATACTTAAGTGTTAAGATATACTCTGGCAAAAGTAGAAGTACCGATTTAACTTCTTTACTCAAGTAAAAGTAACAAAGTACAGGCTTGGAAATGTACTGTATGTATAAAAGTAAAAGTAGCCTTGCAAATGACAAAGCTAGTGAGGACTAGACGTCCAACGTCTCCCCAGGCGTGTCTGTTAAAACAGAGACAACGGCTCTGTTGATGCTTTACTACAATTAAGCATCAGTATAAACATGGGCGTGGGTCGCTCTGCTACGGCTGTGTGTGTGTGTGTGTGTGTGTGTGTGTGTGTGTGTGTGTGTGGTAATAAAATAAATAAATAACATTGTAAAGACTACCATACACAATGCATATTACTCATATATATGCTAGTAAATAATAATAAAACCAATATTAATTACATTATCTTAATGCAGTGTAACTGTAGCATGTAAATAATGCTCCTAAAATAATTTCCTTAAGTGGGGAATAGATGTAGATGTGTTTTGACTCATTTCTGCACTACTGTCTGGATCACAAGTGCAGGAAAAATCTGCTGCCAGGGGCCAGATAAAAGCTAAAAGTTTTGAGTGTACCTGGGGTACACTGTAGGAAAAGTGCACGAAAAATCTGCTGCCAGGGGCCAGATAAATCTGCACGAAAAATCTGCTGCCAGGGGCCAGATAAATCTGCACGAAAAATCTGCTGCCAGGGGCCAGATAAATCTGCACGTAAAATCTGCTTCCAGGGGCCAGATAAATCTGCACGTTAAATCTGCTTCCAGGGGCCAGATAAAAGCTAAACGTTTTGAGTGTACCTGGGTACACTGTTGAAAAGGTGCACGAAAAATCTGCTGCCGGGGCCAGATAAATCTGCACGAAAAATCTCTCCAGGGGCAATAAACTGCACAAAATCTCTCTGCCCAGGGCCAGATAAATCTGCCGCGAAAAATCTGCTGCCAGGGGCCAGATAAAGCTAAAAGTTTTTAGTGTACCTGGGTACACTTTTGGAAAAGTGCACGAAAATCTTCTGCCAGGGGCCAGATAAATCTACAGACAAAATCTGCTGCCAGGGCCAGATAATCTCACCACGAAAAATCTGCTGCCAGGGGCCAGATAAAAGCTAAAAGTTTTTAGTGTACCTTGGGTACACTGTTGGAAAAGTGCACGAAAAATCTGCTGCCAGGGGCCAGATAAATCTGCACGTAAAATCTGCTTCCAGGGGCCAGATAAAAGCTAAAAGTAAAAATATCACTGATATTTTCCTTCTGTCAGGGACAGAACTGAGTGACATAATTTCCCCAATCGGGGAACAGTAGATGTGTTCTGAAACAATTAAATTTCTTATGCTGCACTGTAACTTTTATTCTTGTGTTTTATGTGTCCTAATGTTTCTATTTTGTTTTTAACTGTCTATTCATGTGTTTTATTAGTTTTTAATGCTTATGATTTTTAACTGTTTGTACTTGTGTTTTATCTGTTTAACTGATTTTGTGTAAAGCACTTTGAATTGCCCTGTTGCTGAAATGTGCTCTACAGATAAAGCTGCCTTGCCTTGCCTAAAATACAATTGTGAGCAAGGGCGTTCAGCAGGCTCCATAATAAATCAACAGCCAGGTGTTACCTAGGTAACAGGTGTAACCTAGGTAACAGGTGAAGAACAACAAAATCACAAGCTAACTTTAACTGGGCCAGAACTACAGACCAATACAACAACAGGCTTAAATGAATTGATTACATAAGTTATACAACTTACAGTTCTCAAGGACGCACACGTACAATCTCAGCTGATTATCCTCCTCAGGACAGCTAGTCCCTTTATCTGTCCTCTCTTTTGTTTCCGTGTGGCGTGCGCGCCCACTCGCTGTGTGAGGCGCGTGTCCGCGCTGTTCTCCGACATGCACACACATGCACTCACATGCACGCCCGATGGACGACCTCTTGTACAAAAAATAAAGTAACGAGCTAATTTTGTAAAATGTAAGGAGTAGAAAGTACCGATATTCGTGTTAAAATGTAAGGAGCAAAAGTAAAAAGTCGCCCAAAAAATACATAGTAAAGTAAAAACATCTGAAAAATCTACTTGAGTAGAAAGTACTTCGTTATTTTCCATCTCTGAATATAACATGTTGCTTATCTATATATCTTAGGTAGGTGGATATGACAGTATATACAGTGTTTATTTTACAGATATTTATGTGTTTAAATTATATAATTAATTCAATTGCAGAAATTAAACACTGGTTCCACACATCCGGTGATTGCCTCACTCAATCCGGGCACTTCCCCCTCCTGGAAACCGCCGTGTGTCGCCTCTTTGGTTCCCACCCAAACAAACAAAGCTCATGGAGCTTTCCCCCCCCTCAGAAACAACTCCGTGTCCGGCCAGCTGATCCCGTCAGTTAGCTGGACTTCAAAAATCAATCAAAATCAAGCTCCTGTTACCCGGTCACCATATCTTTCTGTAACGGTTTTTAACTGACGGTTTGTAATTCCAGCCGTTGCGCAACACTAACGTGAACCTAGCTAGCTAGCTAGCCGCGAGTCTCCAAACAGCCGCAGGCAGGAGAGATGCCGAGCCGTTTGTCGGTTACAGGCGGTACTTAACAACGGGTTCGACAAGCACGGATGACAGCCCCGGTTCGGCTCCTGCTCGGAGAAGATCAGATGTTGAAGAAAATTGGTTGAGTCAAGCTAGTTACCAGGTGGGTGTTTGGCGTTAGCTATGCTAGCTAACGTTAATGGTTGCTATGTCATGTTTGTGCCGGTGAGGCAGTGATGGGACAAGTACTCGAGTAAAAGTAGTTGCTATGCCACAGGGTAGAAATACTCGTAGAAATACTCGTCCTGTGTTCAGTAAAAGTACAAAGGCATTAGCATCAAAATATACTAAAAGTAAGTTACTCTTTATGCAAAAATATATGAGCTACCTCGGAGGTGTAGCTAGCTTACTTAGCTAGCTAGTAACGTTACAAGTATAAGTATTTAAATACCTGGCTAGCTAAGTAAAGTACAATAACCTAAACATTATATTCTTTAGCTAAGTACAGTACTCGAAAGGTGAGGTGAATTGAAGACGAATACGTTTTTTATAATTTAATAAAACGCCATGTTTGTTTTTATTAAGTTGTTTTGGATAGTTGTTTAGCTTGCTAGCTAGCTACATATTAGCTATTACATTTTTAAAGAGAAAGTGTTAACCTTAAGCGGCGACATGGTAAAAAGTAAAGCAGGACTTAAATACATGTAACATTTTATTTTTTCATTTTAAATCAGTGTAACGTCAGGTAATACAGCGAGAGCTAATGCTTTGTAGGTAATTCATCCATTTACAATAGAGACGAAAGAAACGTAGTTCATTAAAGCCTTGGTCTATTTGATTACAATATGTATTAAATATTATCAAAGTGTCATCAGTAATACTAAGTCATGACACGTAGAAATAGAGATTATATAACTAACTCTTCTTATCCACGTCCACTGAAGGAAATTAACTAAGTATTTTGACTCAAATACTGTATACTACAATGTTAAGATACCTTTACTTACTTTTAACGCTACTTTATACTTCTTCACTACTACTATTGTCATATTTGACGTATTCTTTAGTGCCAGCTCTCATTACAGTTTGGTGGAAAAGACAAAATTATTAGAGATTATTTACAAAGGTGAGGTAATAGAAAAACATGTTAATGTCTGCAGACACAACAGAAGATAAGAGGAAGTGATTTATTTCCCTTCTAAATCAAAAGTTTAGAATATGGTAATTGATTGAAAATTAAATACATGACATCATTAGCATTGCTACTCATTTGTTCCTGTGTTGTTGTATCCTGTCTTTTCACCACACAGCACACTGAGCAGCCTGTACATAAACCACTCTCCCCCTCCCCCTACCCCTACCTCCCTCCTCCTCCTATTGGCTCTGCTGCGGTCCCATCCTGTGCTTTTCCACTCTAGTTACTATGACTGCAATGCGTGTGGACGCCAAAGTGGTGATGCTGGGGAAGGAGAGCGTGGGGAAGACCAGCCTGGTGGAGAGATACGTTCATCATCGCTTCTTGGTTGGGCCGTACCAGAACGTGAGTGTCAGCTGCTCTGCTTTACTTTCCATGTCAACAATGAAAGGCCCACAGGGATGTTCTGGTAATCAGGCTCAAGTCTGTGATCATCTTAAAGCTTAAAAGCACTAAAAGTAACTGATGCGGTAGTATTATGGTATGTTTCTTTAAGCAGATGTTATATTAGACAAGTATTTTTCGAGTTGTTCATATTAACGTCACATGGAAGTTATTCACACGTGCCTCTCTGCACGATATGACCTAAAATCAAATTAATAATTAATTAATAATTAATTAATAATTTCACATTTGACCTATAACAATATATGAACGGTAATTACATTTATGTTGTGATTCTAAGACGGACTCTGTGTTTTTTAATTTTCTTTACTAAGTTTTTAAAAACGTCTTGTGTGTGATAAAAATTTAAATAGGCTATACAATCTATTCCTATTGGAGCAAATGCTCCATGTTAGCGTAGGTCACAGAAGAATATTCCAACTACCCACTGTCTACAGCGACTCTTTGAGTTTCTGGTGCTTGTTTTTTCTTCCTAACAGACCATCGGTGCTGCTTTTGTTGCCAAAGCAATCCAGGTGGGAGACAAAGTGATCACCCTGGGAATATGGGTGAGTTGGAGTTACACTACTGTCACTTTATCATGTCGACTGTCTCAAAATGTCTCCTTTGTGTGGTTTATAGTTTCTACTTTTTATTCTATTTTAGTTCATGTATGTCTTATTATTTATTTCTGTTACTTTCCGTACTTTGTTGTTGTGCTGATCCTCTGCTGGGGATAAATAAAAATGTGTATTAACTTATCCTAGAGGCTACCTGATATGAATTTGAGTATTTGTACTACATCAGTGCCACAATAACAAAAACTAAGATCAAAATCGATGCCGCAGAACCAGAAAGTCTTTTTTTATTTCCCGCATTCTTCCTTTTTAAAACCTGCTGTCTACATTATCCACAATTAGGGCTGCACAATTAATCACAATTTTACTGAAATCGCAGTATGGACTGGTAAAATATCCAAATCGCAAGAAGGGCGCAATATTTGTTAAAAGCTAAATATGTGTCAAACTATTCTGAATTAAGTATTGCGGTGCTGCAGAGGTGTCCCGGCCTACAAATCATATCCTACAGACTATAAAAAAGATCTTTGTTTGGTACAGATCCTCGCAAAAATCACACTATATTCGTCAATTATAATATTTTTCAATAAAAAAAAGAGAATGATACAAAAGTGATCATTTCCTACAATAGTGTGAATCCTACCAAAATTGCGAAATAATCTTAATTAGATTTTACCCTGTTATGGTTCAGTCCAACCCACAATGCAGTCTCTCATTGCCAGACCTATCTTCACAGCGCTGTGGAGTAACGTCTGGCTACACCACACATACATTCTAGGATAGGAGAAATAAAGGCTCTGGGAGGTTTGCATTTCTTTAAACCTTTAACAATTGTCTTTTTGTCAAATTGACTGATTACACAACTTTAATAACAGTGAGGGGAAACTGGCTTGGAGCTGCAGGGCGTGTCACACTGGGGATTACTCAGGATTTTAATCCCGCATGGGGGTTGTAGGAATGTTGACTATCTATCATCAGCTCCGAGATATACAAAGGCATAGAGATTTCATGCATGTCAACAGGAAGCTGGATCTCAGTTTCATTCTTTCCTCTTTGTTTGACTCAGGACACCGCTGGATCCGAGCGCTACGAAGCCATGAGCAGAATCTACTACAGGGGAGCCCGGGCAGCCATAGTCTGCTACGGTAAATCTACTCGCTTCCTAGTCATCTTAAGGAGAGTTTTCAGGTGTCATTACCACACTAGTCTCGCATTGCAACTACAGCGCTGCAGAGGAAGGTCTGGCGAGTCCACACAGCATTCTGGGATGGGAGGAAAACATGCTGCTATTGGCTTTTTTTTAAAACCAATCACAATCGTCTTGGGCGGTGCTAAGCTCCTGAAGGAGCCACGGTGCCTTTGCAAAAAAGGCTCAGGAAGGAACTTGTTTTGGTGGAACATGTACGTGCAACAAAAAACTCAGATTGGACAGATAGTCTCGCTAGCGGTCTGGATTTACCCTGCAGAGATCTGAGGAGCAGGTAACCATAGTCCTCAGAAATCCACCTGAGTTTAAAATCTCTAACACAAAGAAAGAGGAAGGTAACAGACACCCGGCAGCACCTTAACAAACTCGTCGTAGATTTAGACTATTGCTCCACAACCTCTGGTGGCAGTACGGGAGGTCTGCTAGTATTTGGGCAGCAACAGCTGGATGCATTGCTAAATTAACTTCACAGCTTAGAGAACTGAATCCACAAGGCTACTTTTTGTGGTGTTTTCGATGGGGAACTGAGCATTGTGCCTCTGATACCAACTATACCTGGGGAAATTGTCTTGGTTTATGGTTTGTACTTCTACATTATATTTTAGCTGACTTCTCAAGATACGTCTTAGTGGCGAGATGCTGGACTTCACTCAGTGTCCGCAGGTTTAGGGCTGCAACTAAAGATTATGCTCATTTTCAGGTTGATAATTGCCTTCAAAAGTTATAACAGAATACGTTTGTTGTTTAATTTTCAAAAAACACAATATATTTGTGTTCTTTTCTCCCTGTATGTTAAGCTCTCTGTTTTAGCTACAGAGTGAGGCATCTCACTTTTGTTCAATCTTTGGTGTGAGTCACACATGTGCAGTACCTCGGTAAGGACTACTAGCCAGTCAGAAGCAGAGTAGAAGGGCGTGCCATGCTAGCAGCTAGGCGAGCATTATAACGGGTGTTACAAAGTGACACAGGTTCGTCACGGCAGTAAAGGTTGGACTACAACAGAGCTGTTTGTGAACAGTGTTTACTGTTGGAGATGGTAAGTCCCTTGGGTGGGGGGGAGTGGGGGAGTGGGGGAGTGGAGGGGGACTTTGGGTTTTTTCACTTTGTAAACCTATTTTGTGCACAAAAAAGATACATAACACAAAGGAAAGGGGGGAAAAAGCATAATATGAGCACTTTAAGGAAAGAGTGCAGTCTAGAAATCCCATTCCCTGTCAGTGTGAAGTGTATAAAAATAATCAGGGGTTTCTAAAATAATACATTTTAAAAGTTGTAATAGCAGTACCATGAAACCGTGATAGTTCTGCTGAAGGTTATCATACCGGCTCGTGCCGACTCTGTTCCACATTGGGGAACTTTGTCTCTTTTTAGAAAACAGCTGATGGCATTTCCCAGCGGATTAGTCACACTGTTGTGGTGTTTTATTTAACATCTCCTGTCAAGTCTGCTTCTTCTTTACCCTCCACCTTTTCTGTTGTGTCTGTTTGGCTGTTAACCCTTTACGTCAGTTTCTTTTATATTCTTTTAATTTTACTCTCCATTGTAAAAAATCAGTGAAATAATGTTGTAGACTAGTTGTAAATTCTAGTTTATATATCTTTCTTACTTTTGGACTTTCAGACCTGACCGACAGCAGCAGCTTCCAGCGGGCTCGGTTCTGGGTGAAGGAGCTGCAGAACTGCGAAGAAGTAAGAGAGCGTTTCTTGTCAAAAGTCAAATGTAGCAGCTGAATGTAGAGGAAACAAAGGGGCAGGAGCACTTTGGGAATCTTTTAACCACCGGTGCTCATATAAGGGAATAAAGTACACGGAAAGACTGAGAAAGTCATTAAAACAACCATGTCCAGGCACTCGAGGTCGGTCCCAAAAAGTGATAAAAGCACTTTTTGTACAGAGTTGTGTCTAAATGGAATCAGCGTGTCTGGCTCTCTATAGTCAAGGTATAAATACACAGTCAGGGATGAGTTTGTTGAAGTTCTGCAATACTTCTGCACTCAGTGACGTGTTTTTATCTGTGTTGTGTACTCCAGCACTGTAAGATCTACCTGTGTGGCACCAAGAGCGACCTGGTTGGAGAAGACCGGAGCCTGAGGCAAATCGACTACCACGACACTCAGGACTTTGCTGACGGTAATTACAGTCTCGCCGTTATAAACCTGCTGCTCCACTGGTTCCTGTACTGGTACTTTACCGGTTAGATTTATGATTTACATGGAAATAGAATCACTCTCTTGGGATTTGTTGATGTAGCAGCCTGGTCTCAGGTTAGTTTTATGGACTTTAGAGCCAAGAAAGGCGCCTTTTAAATAAAATGTATTATTATTATTATTATTATTATTATGTACAAAGTCAGTTGTTTTTGATAACCGTACCGGTTTAATGCTCCGCTGCCGTGCTGCCTTCATTGAGACGTCTGACCAGCTGAACACAACCGGTCAATCTGCTTATTTTGGCGTCATTTTTGTATTTTGTTTATACGCTGTGAGAAATCTGTTTGGTGATATTGTGCTGACATTTTCACAATCTTTTGAGTTAGTTTAAAAAACAAAAGAATTTATCAGAGCTGCAACTGGGAATTTTCATTATTGCTTATCTTGTAATAGTTGCCTATTGTTTATTTTTACATTTTGTTGCCTATCTCGCACGCACGCACGCGCGCACGCACACACACACACACACACACACACACACACACACACACACACACACACACACACACACACACACACACACACACACACACACACACACACACACACACACACACACACACACACCTTGTATGACGTGGATAAACGGGGTCTGTAGAGGGTAAATCAGTTAGTTTTCCTGACTGAGGCGAGTTTGTTCACGCTGACCGTTTTTATTTGTAGTTTGGACACAAATGCCCTCATCAGAAGTATTTTAAATTAAATCTTTACAGGACTTTAATTTGAGCAGTGATGTTGGTTATGAAATGTTTTGGTGCCTTTTTGCCAGCTGTCATGAGATAAACCAAAGGGGAGACTGGTGTGACAGTGGATTGTGCAACAGGAGGCTGTTTTATCCGTTTTTCACAAAAAAAAATAAATCTTTTTTGTGGAGTTTCAGTTTCATCAAACTGCAGTGAATCTTAATAACTTTAAATGGTTAATTTAATAAGTGTATGCCTCTTACCAGCGTCCAAATCACTTTCATGTAACTTCTGAGAAGTACTGAAAAGGCCTAGTACTTAGTCGCTGCCAAATAGGCGCTACAGGTATACAGTTGCATTCCATGTGGTGTTATAAAGACTCAGATTTAATCTGGGGAACCCTGCAGAAACCAGTTGAACTGTTTTTTTTTTTTTTAGGATTAATCACTGTGTTAACAACCTGAGAAAAGGGAAACCAAGTTCTCTACTCACACAGACATTTTTGAGATTATTAACTACCCAAACTGGGGAATAATGAGATCACTAAAGTGCTTCTATATGTCCTGAGCACGGAACATTTCTTAATCTGCTTTAACCACCAGCGTGCGTGTGGACCGACCGACGTGCTGATGTAACCTCTCTGTCTTGGTTTTCTTTCACAGAGATCGGGGCGCAGCATTTTGAGACCTCCAGTAAAACAGGAAACAACGTGGGTGAGTCACCCCTTCAGTCGTGGTGCAGAACGCATCTATCACCATCACAGCTGCATTCTTTCACAAGCTGTCAATTGAGGAAACGGGTTTCCCTTTGGAACTCTGATATTGACAAATCTGGACAACTTTTAACATACGTAAACACACCTGATTATAAGAGAACATCCAAAGCAACATAAAATAAGTTGTCAGGGCGGGCTTTATACAATGATGGTCAGATGATCAACAGTAACAGTCAACCACGTCACCAAAGAGTACATGGGTTGAATTTGTTTACAACAAAGATGGCTGCCGCTGGAGAGTTGAGATGTGTAGATTCCACCATTGCATCTGTTATAGAAGAGACTTTCCCTGTTTCAACAGCCAATAGAGAAGTCAGCTGGTAATGTCAGCTATAAACTATATAAATGAAAGGATCAATAATCCATTTTATTTCTACGTTATAAACGGCTGTACGAAATGGCAGAGTGTTAGACGTAGAGAGAGAGAGGGACTGAAGAGAGGGAGCACCCAGCGGCATTAGAACAAACCCATGAATAATCAGAGAAATAAAACGTGTTTTTGCCGATTCATCTCTAGAAATGCAACTGTAGCAAGCACCGTTCACCACATTCATATTTGCACGAAACAAAGGACATATCCAGCTACAAACAAGTCTAAAAGTTGGACGGAAGAGGCATTTTTGGTTGAAACACGCTCAACAATCGCAGCCCAGTGGCGCAGTATCAGACTCATATCCTGACTAGAATCTGAGAAGGACGACGTCAGGCTAGTAAACGGCATATTCCGGCTGGGTATTCTGAATAAGGCCCTTTTCCCAATTTAGAATATTTTGGGTTTTTACCACAGCAAGCTCTGTGTGTTGCTATGGTTACTGTACACTAACACCAGCCAAAGGTTTGCAAGGCCGCAGACCCAATAAGGAGGAACACAGCTAATTTTAAACATAAAAGACTTGGATATCAAAAGGTCTTTAGATATGTGCTCACATCGCTACGCCGACCTTTTCAAGAAGCTGGTTGAAGGAATGAAAGAAGGACGCTGTGTTCCCATGTTGCAACAAGTCTGCCACCGCTGGGAAACTTTGAACAATCCTGTTTTGCACAGCTACATGTAAACGGGAATATTAGTAGAATATTCATTTTCATTAGCCATGTAAACAGCTTAGTTGGAATATCGTCTTTTTCGGAATATAGGGGAAAAAACAGAATATTAAATGCATGTAAACGTAGTCCTGGACCTCAGTATTCTGGGAAAGATAGTGCAGTGGTTAAAGTACACTAAAGTTAGGGCTGTGCAATTAATCAAATTTTAATTTCAACTCAACGATGTGATCGAGAAAAACTTTTATTTTGCACATTACTTTTTGCAACTTTGATTTTGTCTTGTGTTTGGAATTTTAAAATAAAAAGTTAAAAACGGGAAAAGTACTAAGGGAAATTTCACAGTTCAAGGTGTTTTCACTGTTTTTTTAAAGTTCAGTAAATGCAACATCGTTCCAAAAGCCAATGAGTAACAATGTTAAATAATCGTGATTTCTTCCATATTCGAGCAGCGCTAACTAAGGTTCATGGACTTGTTGTTCTAAACCAGTTGTTATGAATGGGACTGAGCCTGTTTTTTATCACATCATCTTCTTCCTCTGCTGGACAGATGAGTTGTTCCAGAGAGTTGCTGAGGATTACAACAGCACCGCCCTCCAGTATATGTCGGGTGAGTGTTTCATTCACAGACACACACACACACTGGTTGGTTGGTTGAACAAAACTAATACAACAATAACTAACATCGTGTGTGTTTAATCCCTCCCAGAAGTCATACAATAGAAGTAACTGAGTCTCTAACTGTGTTTCAGCGGAGGAAACGGGCGTGGACTTGGGCCAGAAGAAAGACTCCTATTTCTACTCCTGTTGTCATAACAACTGATGCCGAGCAACAGGAAGGGGAACGGACGCGGTCACCTTCCCTCGGCCGGAGTAAAAACGTGGAAACGCCGGACGGACGGCCATGTAACTCTGCTCTGGAGCTGGGATCCAACTCACCAGAGAAGAAGAAATCAGTACTGCTCACTGTTTATACCTTAATATACATGTTTATTACTTTAGTGCCATAAAGACCACGGAGGAGGATCTACTGCTGCTGCCACGGTTACTGGGTGGGAGAGGGGTCTAAAACCCCAAACTCTCACCTAGGTAGCTCCCTTTTCTTCTGAGCTGGACCCTGGAAGTAAACACATATCTGTGAAGCTGCGGAGTTTATCAATGTGACGTTACGAAGAGGGACCCCGCAGAACGCGGTCTGGGAGAGAAGCTGATTGTTGTAGCGAGGGCGGTGCTTCAGGACGGTGGAGGCTTTGTTTACAGCGGTTGGTTTTTGTTTACGTATTTAACCTTGCTGTGGAAACCCGTCTGTTAGACCTGCACATCTGCAATGACGCCAACGGGGGGGGAAGCCAACTACGATATAAAAACACAACACACTCCGGTGTTTCCAGTTATACTAAATTAAAATAAATTCCCTTTTTTTGTTTTGTTGCAAATCTAGTATAATTAAGTGATACCAATGATCTTCATAAAGGCCTTAATACCTGCAGTAGAAATGTGTTCAAAACTCAACTCTCCAGAGCGTCGGCTCTTCAGCGTTTACCGCGGCGTTCTGGATGTATTACATCAACTGGACACAGCGCCACCACACAGCCAGTGGTCACTCACAGTACTGCAATATAGAGCTGAAAGATTAATCAATTAGTCGTCAACTAATAAATAATTTGCCAACTAATTTGATAATTGATTTATTGGTAATGGATTCGAAATTCTCTGATTCCAGCTCCTTAAATGTGAATATTTTCTAGTTTCCTCTCTCCTCTGTGACTTAATATCTTTGAGTTATGAACAAAACATTTGAGGACGCCATCTTGGGCTTTGGGAAAACACCGAATTTGTCACCAGTTTCTGAAATTTTATAAACCAAACAACTAATTGAATAATGAACCGATTAATGGACAATAATAATAAATAAGTTAGTTGCAATAAAAACATTCTTTTCCACATAGACGACCATCATAAAAGAGACATCTTTAAGACTACTGAGACATCTTAAAGGGCCAGCAGGTGCAGGTAAAGGTAAACCCAGACGCTGGAAAACGTTTTCCTGATGAGCAACTTTAGTTCAAATGAATGGCGGACATCTTTGGAGTTTGGTATCCAGTTGGCGTAATATATCCATAGCGGCAGAGAACAAGTATCAGATACGTTATCCTTTTCAGCACAAGCTACCATTCCGATTTTAAAACGCCAACATCTCTGTAATTAAATTGCATGGACTGAGGTGACTGGAAGTTACTTTTCTACATTTAAACTCTAAATGTTCTATTTTGTAATCTCAAAATGCACAGTACACACACGTGGAAATGTGACTGTCAGTCTTTCGGTGTCTTGTGGCAGTGAAATGTTCCTTTTTAAGAAACACTTCCATCCCCCCCCACCGTGGTGGTGAGAAATGGCTTCGAAAACGTCGGTGAATGTGTGCCAACGCGGCTAAAACTGTCATTACAATGTCCTCAGAACAATATCTACAGCTGTATTTAACCTAAGACTCTAATTTATTGCCTTTTAAGTTGTGCTGACCGGAAGAAGTGCAGAAAATAATAATAATAATAAAAAAAGGACTATCAGTTTCCTCCGTATTGCTGATTTGATGTGTTGATATTTTGATGCACTGTATTTTTTAATGAAGGCTGTCCGGTGTAAACCGCAAATGTTTTAAAGTGCGTTCCATGTGTACTCGGCCGTCGGATTCTTGCTTGTTTAAAGACTATTTTTCCATTGTTTATTTCTAAAGAAACATAACAATGTATAAAAGGCTCCATTGCCTTATACCTCACGTTATGACTCCGTAACCGGCGTTATGGTAAAAATAGGAAAACGATTGTGTCATAACCACGCGACTTACTGTCGCATAGTCGACAAATTACCGTATTGTCAGGAGTAGCTCGCAGGCAGTTTTTACTTACGTTGGCTGTTTAGGTTTAATTACTAATGTTAACTAGCATGTTAGTTATCAGGAATTAGCCTGTGTCTATGTTAATGTTAACTAGCATGTTAGTTAGCAGTAATTAGCCTGGGTCTATGTTATGTTAATAGCATGTTAGTTACATAATGTGTATTACATTAATTAGCCTGGGTCTATGTTAATGTTACTAGCCTGTTAGTTAGCAGTAATTAGCCTGGTGCCTAGTTAATGTTAACTATCTGTTAGTTTAGCATGTTAGTTAGCAGTAATTAGCCTGGTGCTATGTTAATGTTAACTAGCATGTTAGATAGCAGTATTAGCCTGTGCCTATGTTAATGTTAACTAGCATGTTGTTAGCAGAATTAGCCTGTGCCTAGGTTAATGTTAACTAGCATGTTAGTTAGCATTAATTAGCCTGTGCCTATTTTTAATGTTAACTAGCATGTTAGTTAGCAGTAATTAGCCTGTGCCTATGTTAATGTTATCTACATGTTAGTTAGCAGTATATTACCTGTGCCTATGTTAATGTTAACTAGCATGTTAGTTACCAGTAATTAGCCTGTGCCTATGTTAATGTTACTACCTGTTAGTTAGCAGTAATTAGCCTGTGCCTATGTTATGTTTAACTAGCCTGTTAGTTTAGCAGTAATTAGCCTGTGCCTATTTTAATGTTAACTAGCCTGTTAGTTACCAGTAATTAGCCTGTGCCTATGTTATCTCCTAACATATACAGTACCTACGCTCTCCGTCTCTGCTGATTGGGAATGTTTGAGATTTGAGTTCTTGGCGCAGCGACCAGGAGACTAACAACTTACAATCACTTTTAAAATCGAACGCATTCGGCTCCAGGGTGACGTCATCGCCGAGGTAACTGGGACGCACTGTAAAAGCTCATTGTTTGAAAGCTGTGATAGATTTTATAGTGATTGATCAACAATTTCTTTGTGTATAACCTGAGCTTTTTATGCATTCAAGTGAGAAATAATGGCAATATACTGTTTGTAAACATTGTAAAATGTGTTAAATCATCACAAACCTTAACGATGCCTAAAGATCTGAATCTGTGGCAAACAGAAAAAACTTTTTCTTTCTACCCAGTTTGGGTGTTTCCAGACTTTTTTTAAATTTTTTTATTCCACTACCACAGATTGTTTTGGTTATCCCCACACTGAAAGGGAAAAAAAAAAAAAAGCTTGTGCCTCAAAAAGAGACGTTATAATAAGCCAAATAAAGTCAAGCTGTC
>NC_045745.1:10689667-10690659 GCF_008692095.1 Etheostoma spectabile | reverse complement strand
GGGGAACCAACCGACAAATGGTCTAGCCTATCACCTGAGCTTTATATTGCGAAAGAACGGCTGTTTTCGGCTTCCTTCAAGGTTGTGGGCATGTTCTGTCCTTGGTGGTGTGTTGAGGGACTCTTTGATGTGTACGAATTATCATGAGCGTGTCATTTTATTGTAATATCTGCAGGACAGGTCTTTAAAGTATTAAAAAGCATTAATTTAAGGCATCTAAAAAGTATTTTTTATAGACATTGTCTCATAAGTGTCAATTTCAGCAAAAAAGCGTAATGAATCTGTTTCTGCTGCTTCTCAGTGTTGAATTGATTCATTAGGATTCTAGAAATGCTGATTATATAAGTGTGATCTAAATGTCAATGCACTCATGACGTGTAGTGATTGCAATGATTGTTATTCCTACTGGTTTAAGTCATTCTTTGACCGGGATTAGACTGCAGTCTACGGCCCAATCCCAAAATCCGGATTTACAGACTCACGGACTTTGGTGCGAGTTCTCGCAGAATTCATAAGGGCTCAGGGTTGTCTAATTGTATATAAGTTGAATTTCAAAGGGCGTGAGTATTCACTTACTCAGCCCTTTCTGTGAGTCCAAAGGGAATTACCCATAGTTCAAAGCGTTGTGACGTTTACCGCGGAGCCCGTGTTGGGAAATCCAGAAATTACAAAGGTAACGACACACGACCACAGAACGGACCTGTTGTCCAAGTTGTAAAAACAAGAATTTGAAAAATGTGGAATGAGGCCGTCGTCTCCGGGGCCTCGGGCCGTTTGGAAAGCAACAAACTTAAAATGAAAATACCCAAACCGGAAAGTGTCAGCATCTTTGTTGTTAAACGTCGCCAAAGGCAACGGGACCTTGTGTGGGGCTGTTCCAATCCCATTAATACCTAACGGAGCCCATGTGGCCACACACACACACACACACGCGCGCACACACGGACACACACGCGCACACATACACACGGACACACACGCGGACACACACA
>NC_045745.1:10689309-10689657 GCF_008692095.1 Etheostoma spectabile | reverse complement strand
CACACACACGCACACACACACACACCTGAGATCAATTAAGAGTCTTTAGTCCCCGGGCTCACTATGGGAGTTGGCCTACGTGGTCTAAATGTGACACTTCAGAAAACGGTGTTTTTAGGATAATAAAACTAGAAATCCATAAACCTAAAAATATGCTTTGGAAAAACCTAGAATACATATATGTGACATGTAGGCTATTTTCTTTAGTTTTATCACGAAAATGTCTGTTTTTAAAACCAGTGGGAAAGGAAATGTGTGGAAACTCACCTTCGTTTAGTTTCCAGCAGCGTTGGTCTCACCTCCGTCTTCACGATGCTGCAAGAAGAAGAAGAAGAAGAAGAAGAAGAA
>NC_045745.1:10687552-10689299 GCF_008692095.1 Etheostoma spectabile | reverse complement strand
AAGAAGAAGAAGAAGAAGAAGAAGAAGAAAACACAAAAAGGACATCAAGCGATTGACAGCATGTCAACTTTAAAACACGTGGATAAAAACAAAAAGTAAAACTGACCTGGTTCTGGTGCGGTGTGAGGAACTTTCTGGACTCTAAACCGACCACTACACAAGCTGATTTACGCCAGAGAGCTCATTCACAACGTTCCTGTTGTAAAGGCAGATTTATTTATTAAATACCATGATTTTGGAGATGTACTGTGAACGTATTGCTGAGTGTTTTCACTCATTTTCACAGTCTGGCTAGTGACTTATGATTATTTCCTTTGCAAAGCTTAATTTAAATCATAAATACAGAGGTACCTGAGGGTTCCTGAGGGCCAATGCTGCCTTTTCATTTCCACTGTTGATTCACCAACACTAAATCTCCAGCTCATCTGCATTTAGTTATTTATTTAATTAACTTTTTTTGTTTAGCTCACCTGTGGCTAACCCACACAGGTGTTTCTACTTATTTTTGGCTGATAAGATCTCTTTTCTGGCCTCTGAAAAATGAGACCCCTTTTCTTTCTTATGGCTACAAAACTGTTTTGCACAATGTCTCCGGCAACAACCTAAAGCTGTGCAAAGTGAATAATAAAGTTTACCACAGCATCTCCACTTCCTGCTGGTGTTGATTATCGAATAATGAGGGGGGGGGGGGACATTTTCATGCCATGGGACCTTTTAAATAAAAAGTAATTTCATCACCGTAAAACACACTTCAGTCGAAAGAAACAAAATAAAACTCAAAAGCCTTCTTTGTTGTTCTTCACACTGTTGCAACAATCAGCAGTCTGGTTTGGTGGAAAAGAAACACGTAATTTACCGATTTACACGTGGAACTATGCTGCTCTATACACGCTTAAAGTAGTGTTTTTTAAATGGAGTATGGTGGGATAGGTCATGCCGTTTTCCAGGATGTTTAATGTTCAACTAAAATTATCTTACACTGTAACAACAAGGTCTCTCTCTGTATGGATCCTCTCAATATTTTCAGACACTTAGAATAATAATCTGAGCCTATCAGTGGCAAAACAAACACTTTTAGTGGATGGAAACCTCTATAGAGTTACATGGCACCCTGGTTCGCGCTTAATACTGGACCAGTTTCAAAGATTTTTGTTCACATTGGTCACTTAGACACATACGCATGGGAAAATAGGGTTGGAAAAAACACCAAAATTACCCTTTAAAGCACTTTGATGGTGAAATAATGTTAAATTTCAATCTCATTAAAGCCACACGTGGATTTGAAAAAGTCTGACTTGTGTCATCAAAATAATTGACGAGACGCTCACAGATCTGCATTTGCTATGATGAACCAAGAAATGAAAGAACGAGGCCAGTGAAGCTCATTTCATAACTTCTTTTCTTATATATTTATATATAGCAGTTGTTTTAACAGGTTCGATGGTGGAGATCTAACAGGTCATAATTACACTGGATGAAACATCGCTTGTCCGGCAACTGTAAAAAGGCGTTAGTTAGGGACACTTGGCTTTCACGGGCACCAAACCATTCCTTAAAAATATCTCCAAAGAAATATCCTCTAAGGCGTTGGCAGATCACACAGAGACAATATTAAGCTTGAAGACAGAGCGAAAACACAGGTGGCAAGAACACATACTGAAGTGCAAGCGTCATGGTATCATAGTAGGAGCGTCCGATTGAATACTTTTCCCCTCGACAGAGAGTCAAGACGAGGAAGGAAAGAGGA
>NC_045745.1:10686171-10687542 GCF_008692095.1 Etheostoma spectabile | reverse complement strand
CCCCCCCCCCCCCCCACTCTCCTTGTCATCATTTGTGCGTCACAGAACAGCATATAAATAAAGACTACAGAGCACCGCATACACACCAGAGCGAACCTAGTGCTGTCTCTGCATTCAGACCACCAGGACAGGACTGGGATGGAGGGTAAGAGCTTCAGGAGCGTCCACTCGTCTCTTTGTGGATCTGTCCAATCAGCTACGAGACAGCTTTCGCGTCCCGTGGCGGTATAAACACTTTCACTGAGGCGTGAGGACTTTTCACAGTCAGACGCTGGATCCCTGTCAGTTCGAGATCCCTTCGTCTTTTGGCTTGAAGTTGTCAAATTAAGGTAATTCCTGGATACTCGCCGATGGCCGTTTTTTCGTCCAAAACTACCAATATGTTCTTGTGGTGTGAACTAATGTTGAGGCTCCACCGGGCGGCCAATCGTGTGGCACTTTCACATTTTATCGTAGGTCGTCCGATCTTGAAGGAAAACAAACGATCCGAGGCGTCTGAAGAACTGGAGACGCAGGGGAGTATATATATATATATATTTTTTTAAAAGTCCTCGGACCACATGGAACAACTTTCTGTTCCCTTTGGAGGAACTGGTGTATTTACGGATAAATTCATGATGGTTCTTTTAAAAACATGGCTACCATTTTGATTCAAATGTAACCAAGTGGACCAAGAGTTCACCTGGCCCTGACAGGAACGCTACAGAGCAGTCTCTTCTAGCACGAAACACCTACAGCACACGCTGGCTCCGCAGATACAACAACTGGCTCCAAGTACATAGATACGTCTTGCAGGTTGATCAGCTGTAGCACTACTGAGAACAGAATCCAAAACAAACCAGCAGGGGGGTGGGGGTGGGGGGGAATCAGTGAGAAAACAAGTATATTGGAGTGAAATAAGTTTTTACAAATCCCAAGTTCCACTGTGCGTAGATAATTGTCTTTGTCAGATCTCTCGTATGAAGGTGCGGTCAGCGCCAGTGTGTGCAACGTCACTGTGTCGTAAAACCTAGCGTTCCAGGACAAAACTAAATAAATACTGTCTTCTGTGTATAATTATGGCTCTATACATGTTTGTATGCGGTTTATTTATTTGATCTATTGTAACAGTTTATGTGTTGATTTAGTTTTGTCCCTCAAAAGATTCCTCCGTACATCCAAACAGTGACAGACTGGGCTACTCGTTTTTGGTTCATCTTCATTTAGTCTCTCGCTGCCGGACCACACAGCATTCTGGGATGGGAGGAAAACGTGCTCTGGTTTATTAATTGGCATTTTCTTTTAACCAATCACAACCGTCACGTACGTTCAAAAGTTGTTGTAGTTGTGCAACAGAAAACTCTGATTGGACAGACAGTCTAGCTAGCTGTC
>NC_045745.1:10685090-10686161 GCF_008692095.1 Etheostoma spectabile | reverse complement strand
CCTGCAGAGATCTGAGGACCAGGGGACCATAGTCCTCAGAAATCCACCGGAGGTTAGACCGCCAACACAAAGAAAGTAAAAGGTGACGGACATCCGGTCTAAAAGAGGGACATCCAATGAAATTTCCGGCGGCAGTGAAGCAATCACGGCAAGTGGAACGTCGTGGATAAAGACCACGGCTGTAGTGTCGCCTGTAATAATAATCCAATGTGCGTCACTCCTCTTCTTCATCCTCTTCCTCCTCCTCTTCCTCCTCGTCCTCTTCCAGGTATTCCATCACCTCTCCATCCTCTTCATGAGGACCTGATTTCTGCCTCCCCACCTCACCCTCTTCCTCCAAGTCTTCCTCCACTTCCTCCAGCTCCTCCTCCTCCTCCTCCTCCTCGACATCCCTCTCCTCCTCATACGAGGAGATGGGCGAGTAGTGCGGGAGGTCGTACACCAGCGGGCTGCCGGGAGCGTAAGAGCTGCTGGCCGGAGGCGAGGAGGCAGGCGTTGCCACGGGGATCGTGATGGGTACCGGGCAGGACAAAGCAGGAAGTGACTCGGAGCCGGCCGTCCCGGCGCCAGCGCCGACCTCCGGGAGCTTCCCGGCGGCGCTCGGGTTCTGGCTGGTCGCGGTGCCGTTAGCAGCAGCATTAGCAGCAGCGGCGGGGGGGGGGATGACGGCCATGCCCAGCCCCGAGGTCAGGGCCCCGGGCTCGGCCGTGTACTCGCGGATCTCCCCCGGCTCCAGCGGTTCGGGTCCGCAGGGGTCGTGCTCGCTGCAGCACAGCTTGCCGTCCAGCTTGGAGATGAAGAGCAGGCCGTCGCGGTGCTGGTTGCAGTACGAGCTGGGACACATCTCGCAGAAGGACGCCGCCTCCTTGTTACATATGTCGCACTGGTGCCACGGACACTCCCACCGACCTGCAAGGAACACACACACAGGAACGTCTAGAGAAACCTTTCATGCATGGAGTTCGGAATCTGCAAAAAGATAACTTTAATTAGATTAGATTAGATTAGACTTTATTCATCCCACAGCGGGGAGATTTCCTTATTAAATACACAAGTAAACACAAAACAAGC
>NC_045745.1:10682104-10685080 GCF_008692095.1 Etheostoma spectabile | reverse complement strand
CAGTGAGCAGAAGGTATGGCTGAATGTTAGTGACATCAGTATTAGATTAGAGAATATCAAAACATTTATAACGTATTTAAACACATTTAAAGTAGAGATGTTCCAATACTGCCTAAACGATGGTATTTGTATCGGAAAGTATTGGAGTTAATGCAAAATCCAATACCATGTAAATAAAGCCCTAAAGAAAATCTACATTAAAAGTAGTTTATTTATGTTCTTTTTCCCGTTACAACTGACTGTCAAACTGGATAATAAAAGAAAGTTCTGCAGCATTAATTGTGTTTAACCTGAGCTAGACTGAGATAACAAAGATAGAAATCATATCACATCCATACAGGGACGGTAGTACACAGCTGGTAAAACATGATCAAATACATGACACACTGGTATCGGATCAGTACTCGGTATCGGCCGATACACAAGTTCAGGTTTCAGAATCGGTATCGGGAAGCAAAAAATAGTATCGGACCATCTCTCATGTAAAGCCAGTGGTGAAAAAGTAACTCGAGTATTTACTCAAGTACTGTACTTCAGCACCACTACATTTCAGAAGTAAACAGTGTTCCTCTACATGCGTTTGAAAATGGGAGGGAGGTAAAAATGACCCTTTGTACTACAACCTCACTGTAAAAAAATAAAGTGTTACAAGTAAAAGTCGAGATTACAAAATGTTTAGTAAAGTAGGTAAATGCACTTAAAAGTATCAACAGTAAAAGTACTCAATGCGGAAAAATGGCCCCATCGTAAATGTCAAATACAAAAGGCGATCCGGTCTCCTGACTTTTGCCACTAGGCAGAATTATTTGCTTTTTTTGGATCAAGGACATCAATCCAGCAATAAAAGTCACATGGCACAACAATGGAGGTTAATCCCAAAGAACACATTACATGTACTGTATGCTTTACTCTTCACTGAACACAATCTATAAAGTTACTTGGAATCTATTGGACGCTCTCTGTAATCAGTCTAGCCTTCGTTGGGACGTCAAAATGAGCGATCTTGTAGCCCTACTACTCGTCTGGTGATGAACGGTGACGTGTATTATTTGGTGGGTTGGGAGCCAGTAATCTTAATTTGTATTTTCTACTGTTACCCTCTCATTTGGTCATTAGCTGTTCTGTTTGTTGTTGTACATGATAAATCCAATAAACAAAGACTCTTGTTAAAATCCATCTATATTTCTGTCTTCGCTAGTCTTCTGTGTCTTATTTACCACCTGCCGAGCTTTTAACTTTGGGTGGGCAAAATCGTCTGTTGCGGTCTTCCGATCTACGGACTCTAGAAGTCCCGAGGTCGAGGTACAAGCAGTGGGGCGATCGGGCTTTCGCTGTTGCTGGCCCAAAACTATGGAACAAGCTCCCACCAGACATTCGCACTATAACGGATGTTGTTCATTTTAAATCAAAACTTAAAGCTTATTTATTTAGAATGGCTTTTAATACACAGTAGTGGTGCAACAACTCTTTTTCTGATGATTATAGGTAACTTTATCTGTTTTACTGTTTTCTATGCTTCTATGCTTTGTCTGTTTTTTTGAATGTTGTGTTTGTTTTATTCTTGTTGATGTAAAGCACTTTGGACACCTGTTGGTGCTGTAAAGTGCTATATAAATAAATGTTGATTGATTGATTGATTGCATGGACGATGAACTTATGTTGTCTTGTTACTTTATTGTCCTCTCTGTTTAATGTGAACCAAATAAGATTAACAAAAACTGGTGTTAATCACTTCTCTCTCTACCTCTCAAGCCAGGTTTCCATCCAACTGTAGCACAAACAGACATTTTCTGATTACTTGCAAATCAAAATGTGTATTAATGCACATAAGTTCCCACCCACTACAGCTATTTGAACACCAGGAGTTTAGCTGTAGGTGGCGCTGATCCTCCAATCACGCGACATTGACCCCATTGCAGAAGAAGAGGACTCGCTGAGATGAGGTCATTAGAAGAGGTCCAACTCAAAAACCTCAAAAGGTTGAAGACCATGTGGACAGCATGTTGGAACTGACCTGCAGGCCTCCTGGTGAGGTTGAGGCAGTCGGCGTGGTAAACTTTGGGACAGCCGGGTCTCTTACAGGAAACCATCTGTCCTCCGTCTCCGCAGCTGAAACACTCGTCCTCTCGTTCTTTGGTCACCACCACCTTCTTCTTCCTGCGGCCGTGGCCCCTCCTCTTCATCTTACGGCCTTTGTCTTCAGACGGCGGGTTGTTCTGGTTTGGGGGGAGAGACGAGGTTTTAACTGAGCCCAATTTACATGCACAAAAAAAAAACCAATATTCCATCTCAGCTGTTTGGCTAATGAAAGTGAATATTCTACTAATATTCCCGTGTACAAAGGGATTAATAAAGCTAAGTCTAAGTCTACATGTAGCCGTGCAAAATACAAATAATCCCAGTTTCCCAGCGGTGGCGGACATGTTGGACCGTGTGAACACAGCGTCCCTCTTTCATTCCTTCAACCAGCTTATGAAAAGGTCGAGTAGCGATGTTTGGGCATATCCAAAAACCTGTTGGTATCCAAGACTTTCATCATGTTTCTAAGTAGCTGTGTTTCTCCTCCTTTTCTGTTGGGCGTGCATATCTACCGCAGCCCTGGTTGGTTTGTGGATGCAACCATAGCAACGCACAGAGCCGACAGTAAGCTGAAAACAGGCAAGAGGCTGTAAACTGTAACAAACTGCGGTAAAACCCTGATTGAGATGCATATCCTGAATGTCCAAACAATGCCTCTAAAACCTGAATAATACCCGTATATCCCACGTCTTATCGGAAAATATGCTAAATTCAGAAAAAGGCTTTATTCAGAACATCAAATGGGAATATGTTGTTTAAATGACCTGAATCCAATAAAGAATATTGTCATTTTCAGAATATTTATGTGCCCATAAACATACTCAATCATGGACTGAATTCAGCACTTCAGAATAATTTATATACAATATAAGAGTAGTGTTGTATGTGTGTCTCCCC
>NC_045745.1:10668615-10682094 GCF_008692095.1 Etheostoma spectabile | reverse complement strand
ACCTTTGGCCTGACGCCCAGGAAGCCGCTGCAGTTCGGTGCGCCACATTTACAGACCGTCTTCCCGTTCCCCAAACACTCCAGGTTGTAGTTGAAGGTGAGCTCCGTGCCTGAACAGAAACACACAAACAACTTCAACAACGTTTGGACGTCATATGCTGATTGATATAGTCAACCGTTTGGACGGGATGCTCCATCAGATGAAGTTGAAAATCCTGCTTCAGGGACTTTAGATTTTGTTCTTCGTCACTTACATTGAAATCACAAGAGGAAGGGATCGTACAATGACCCATAACTCTTCAAATGCACATATCAGCAAGTGAGTATTGTTTTAACCCTTGTATTGTCTTCACCTTTCGGGACCCTCTCGTATCCCTCGGGTCAAATTGACCTGTGACTCATTTGGGGTTTTAAAAACAATAAAAAAAAAAATCTGAAATAAAATCAAATATTCAAATATTGTCTTTATCTCAATTTCAAACAATTGAGATAAAATATAAATGCAATCAGTCTCTACTAGAACACAATCAAAAATGGAAGTGTGATTCGTTTTTTTGTCATAAGGTTATAATTCGTGTTAAAATCCACTATTGAAAAAAACGTAAGTGATCATATCTTTAATGATTTTCTGAATTGAGTAAGAAATGCATGTTCATCACAGAAAATAAGGTAAGGCCGTTGATTTTTAGGTAGAAAAATGTGAACTTGGGTCAATAGAAATGGGTCAATTTGACCTGAATACCGTACAAGGGTTAAGTCAGACTTAAATTCAAGTATATATATATATATATATATATATATGTCATTTCCTAATTACCTATTTCTAAGAAACTGAAGCGGAACCTGAACGCATCTCTGGTAAACACAAGATTTACCGTGATGCTTCAGGATGATTATTGGTGGAGAAAATCAGTTCTAGAGATTTGTCGATTAAATGTGTTAGTCGACTAAGAATTTGTTTAAAGCTAGTTGCGTAGTTTCTGCCCCCCCCCCCCGATGAATTCTAAGTAATGACCAACACTGTTGGCGCGTCCACATAAAACAAGCCTTCCGTGACTGTGCAGTGCCCCCCCCCCCTCCACACAGCTGCTAGTGGCCAAGGAGGACACGGAGGATTAAAAACATGACTGAGGTTAATATCTTCACTCGAGTTTCCGGACGCCACAACCTTCTGATCATCATATTGAACGTCATGTTGACAAATCCAGAGAGAGTTGTGTGGAGCTGATGGTCTTAATTAGCTTTGGAGCAACTCATTTGGCAATGGCTTGAATGTAACGGACGTTCATCAATATCAAAAAGTTACGCACTAAAGCTTTAAATCGAAGACACCCAATTTGCATTAAAAAATGAAACGTCTTCAAATGAAAATCTTTACATGTTTTCTCCATTTAACTTTGTCTTTGTTGACCAACGATAACATTTAATGGCGCTTGTGTGTGTGATGTTCAAAAAACTGGATGCTGACCAAACTCATTTACCTGCTGCGACGTCAACGAGAGCAAACAGTCCCACGCGGGTGTCTCCGCTCACCGTCCACTTCTGCGTCTCACAGTTGGGCTGACAGCAGTGGTTCATGAAGCGAGCCTCGTTCCCCTTCGGCCCGGCGTCGATGATCCGGTCCTGACACACAGCGGTGGAAGACGTATTCAGATCCTTTACTGAAGTAAAACTACTTATACCACAGTGAAAATACTACAAGTAAAGGTCCTGCGTTCCAAACTACTCAATGTGCAGAAAAGTGTTCCCTGCTAGCGTTTCCTCTTCTATCTGATGTTTCTGGATTAATATTCCCGTTGCATTAACGTGTATGTTGCATTTAACTGCTGTAGACCGTAGGATAGTTTAATCTACAGCAATGCATCATATTCTATAAAATCATCATATGTTTTTAGCGTCGCTGTCCTGTGAGAACCATGTTCCTCTAAAAAGTTGCTTTAGAGATTCGTGGCCCAATGGTTAGCACCGTGGTCTCACAGGTTCTGGGTTCGGGTCCAGGTTGTCCCGGGCCTTTCTGTGTGGAGTCTCTACGTTCTCCCCATGTTTGTGTGGGTTTCCTCAGGGTGCTCCGGTTTCCCCCACCATCAAAAAACCATGTACTAGGTTCTCTAGTCGATGCCTTTGATCAATAGCCTGGAAATCTAGACCCAAATCTGAAAGATTAAGGGTCTGGCATCGAGTAGTGAAAGTCGGCCATCTCGAGGGGCGGTACCAAGCGTGCATTTGAAAATCTCACTGCACGCAAGCTGCAGAACATTTATTCAAATAAAAAGTACCTCAAAATTGTACTTTAGTAAACTTTTAAAAGGTCCTATTTTCATGTCGGAGGGTTTTGCAAGAAACTAAAATGTGGATCTTGTTTTCCAGACTGAATGAATGAAAAAACACACGGAACCGAGGACCATCTACTTCTGCTTTAACACCACATTTTGAAAGGACACAGATAGTACAGTTATTTCATAACTGAATAATTCCTTTCTCATCTCTCCACTGCTAAAAGAGCAAACTCTCAACATGATGTTTTAGTATGAGTACATATTTAAACACACACACCTTGTCCAGAGTGAGCATGTAAAAGTTGCAGATGTCGTTCTCCTGGGCGTGTCTGATCCTGGACCTGCACTCCTCCTCGTCGATCACCTCCCCGACGTACTCACTCACAAACTGACCCTGCGAGAACAAGACAGTCAACATTATCGTCGTTGTCGACCCTAACCAGGGTTTGTATCCCATCCCCCACTTTGACCTTCTTGACCCGAACCCCAACTGTTTCTCCCCCTACCCTAACCAGGGTTTGTATCCCATCCCACACTTTGACCCTCCTGACCTTCCTGACTTCCTTTGACACACTGAGCTCCTCTATCTTTCCATTTATGTGCATCCATGTCCTAGAAATGTTGTTGCTAACTAAAGTCCTTTTGTTCTTTTTTCCCCAGCATGTTCCCTCGGACCGGAGAGGCTCCAGGATCGTGGTGGCAGGTGTCGCCTTTGTCCCGCTCCACGTTCTGCGATGCCATGTTCATCTTGCTACACTCTGCGGTGCCCAGCTACGTCCTGCTGTGCCTTGTAGTGCCCACAGTGCCCTGCTATGCCATGAACTACCACAAAGAACTGCTACAAACTACTATTTTTTTGTTGTTGTTATTTCCACTCTTATTCTATCCCCAACCGGCCCGTCAGACACCGCCTACCAAGAGTCTGGGTCTGTCCCAGGTTTCTGCCTAAAAGGAAGTTTTTCCTCGCCACTGTTGCACTGTTGCTTGCTCTGGAGGAAACTACTAGAACTGTTGGGACCTACTCTATCTGTAAAGTGTCTCGAGATAGCTCTTGTTATGAATTGATACTATCAATAAAATTGAATTGAATTGAATTATTCACCCCAACCTCTGATCAGCATCACGCCTCCTGGTGGCGACAGCGGTGCAGAAGTAAATCAGTTCAAAAGATGTCTGGGTACTCAGAGTATTTCTATTCACTCGCCAATAAATACATCATCATCTTTTTCAACCATCCCTAATGGACAATGCCTTCAAACTTTACTATGACAAGGGCTTTGGTAGAATTGAGGACCTGTATGTTAATGATACTTTTGCTAGCTTTGGACAAACTATCCAGAAAATTCATTCTAACCAATAATAATTTTTTGCGATACTTGCAAATTAGAGATTTTACTTGTAAAAAGTTTGCTAATTTTCCTACACTCCCCTCTCCTACCTGTTTGGATTCCCTATTAAGGGTCAATATGCTGAATAAGAGCAGAATATCATTTATTTATTCCCATGTGGGAGTGGCAATAGCTCAGTCCGTAGGGGGTTGGGAACCGGAGGGTCGTCGGTTCAAGTCCCTGTATGGACCAAAGACGTGGATCGGTAGCTGGAGAGATGCCACTTCACCTCCTGGGCACTGGCAGGTGCCCTTGAGCAAGGCACCATACTGCTCAGGGCGCTGGTCCAGCTGTCCAGCACTCACTCTGACACCTCTCTATGTGTCCATGTTGTTAGGTCCTGAGCATGTGTGTGTATTTCAGACCTCTGTGTAGTGATTACTAACAAACCGAGTGTAAATTGTAATTTCCCCACTGGGGATCAACAAACAGCATAAATTATTATTATTAAATATCATGGATAGCTGCAACCTCTATATTTCACATATTTGAGAACAGTGTTAAAATGAGTGATGGGGAACGGGATATGTCTCTTACTAGAGTCCACTCTTCTTCCACATGTTCCAGACGTTCTCTCATACAGTTTAAAGTGTTGCACAGGTTCTCAAAAGCCAAATTAGCAAGATTATTTCTGAATGTAGATCCATTATGCGATAGATGTAAACAGACGCCAGCTACTTCCTATCCTATGTTCTGGTCTTCTCCGAACCTTGTTCCTTTATGGTCTTCCTTTTTGGAAGTCATTGGTATAACATCTCACATTCTCCCTTGGGTGTTATTTCTGGTTGGTTTTTCAGATGCAATCTGTTCCCCCTCCTCATTTGCAGAGGGTCACTGGCTTTTCCTCCTTGTTAGCTAGACGCTTGATTTAAATGAAACGCTGCTTCTCCTCCATCACACCACCACTGGATTAGGGACATTATGCAGAACGTTAAGCTGGAAAAAAATCTGATGTACCCTCAAAGGGTCCATCAACAGATTCTACAAAACCTGGGACCCTCTGATAACTTATGTGAACACTTTACCTGGTCTGGAAACTGGATCTCTGAATGTTAACACCTGCCCCTGATCAGTCCTGTAATAAAGAATATTCTATGCACTTTTCATGGTTGACTTAATTTATTTATTTATTTTTATAGTTTTTTCTTTTGTGTCCGGGTTGATTTGGGGTTTGGTCTGTCTTTGTCCTTCTCTTGTTGGGATTGGTTTTCAATGGTTATTTGTAAAATAGAGAACATGATCGTTTTTTGTGATAACTGAAAATGTACAAATAAAAAAAATAAAGAATAATAAAAGACGTGCCAGTACTATTATTGAGGGTATTGAAGTTACCTTCTTGATGTCGTGGACACAGCGGAGCCCCCAGCCTCGAGACAGCGTCCTGAATATCTCCACCTGGCTGTACTGACGCTTGGTGAACGCCTGGTTGAGGCAGCGCTCCCCCGCCGGGCAAACCTGCAACATGTCAGCCTTTCAGAACCTTGTTTTTTTAACATCATTAAATGTGGAGGACTTCTATAAGATATAAAACAAGTTATGGGGGTTCCTGCACCTGCGGGTGACACTCGTACAGCAGCATGCGGTTGATGCACTCCGAGTCCGTCCCACACGGGCTCTCATCCGTCTCCTTGCAGTTACAGCGCGGGAGCTCTGATAGGTCGGCCGTGAAGATCTGAACCTTCCCTATTGGTCGATTCACCTGAATAAGGCAGAAAGTTGGAAGGACACATGAATTCTCCATCTGCAGAAGGTTTGTATTTCTAAATCGCATTTAAGGTTCTTTAATTAATGAATTATTCAAGTCCATTTATCCAGAGTTTGGTATTATTTAGCAGGATTTTATAATTTTGTAAAAAGTGTACTGTATGTTCAGCACCAAAATAATAATAAATAAAGTACTACATAAAGTCTCTAATTTGTTCACCTTCATGGTAAAAAGCCATTTATATGGAACAGGCTTATATTAGAGACAGGACTTTATTCCTTAGTGCTAATTTCTTTCATGTTTGATATCCCCCCCCCACCCGCGTCAGGTGGGTGCGTGAAGCGGCTCTACGCTCCGCTAAAGATACGCGCCAGGTCTATTTTCACGCGGGGCATTCGGACAGGAAGTGAAATAGCAATACCAAAACACATGCCCCAATATTGTTTATGTCTACTTTACAACACCATGGTTGACAAGAGATTAATCCTAGAGGTGGAATAACATAACACTACAAATCCAAAAAACAACACCAAAAAAGAGACGGCATGGAGTTTAATTGCAGGAGTGCTTAGAGTGGAAGGTAGATACTAGCTTATTAAACATGGGATTGTTCTGTAAAATACTTAAAATTAAAAAAAGTAAAATCTGCGAGTCGGGCAGGCAAGAAGCTCTGCTTCTGAAACACTCCTGGTGTGGAGAGTGGTGGAGGACGGATCATAACCCGAGTTCTACTTCTCCCTGACCTTTATGTGTTTGTACGGAGGAGGCTTCCTGTCGTTCTTCCTGTCCTCCTGAAGCTGCCGAAGCTCCTTCTCCGCCTGCAGCTCACGAAATCGAACAGCCGCCTCCTCCAAAGCTAAAGAGGGAGATCAACAGGCAGAAACCCAGTCATCATAGCAGGTACACACTGAAGACTCAACCTACAACATAGTGAAAACTTCACTCTCAGGATCTGTAGAAGAAGAAGAAGATGAAGAAGAAGAAGCCATTTTGTTGAACACACTGGATACCTTTCTTGTAGGTGGCGTCAACACCTTTCCCCATCTTCTCTTTGCTGTTGGCGTCCACGTCCATGTAAGGGAAGACCCTGGCCTGGTAGGTCCACAGGTAGTCGTTGGAGCCGAAGAAGTGAACAGGAAACTCCCCGACGTCGTGCCTCATCCGCTGGATGTTCTCCGGGATCGTTTTGGGATGGCTGACCTCCGCTGGCCACCACCTTCATGGAGCAGGATAGACAAAAACACACATTCATTTGAAAATACTTTTTTCTACATATATATATATATATATATATACATATACACACACATATACATATGGATGGATTTGATGCCACGTGTTGCAGTATTCTCAAAAAGCTACAATATAAAGTGATGCCTGGATTGTTTGATGATAAGAAATATTTGTGTTTGTTAACAAGAAATATTTTGATATGAAGAAACATTGCCAAAGATATGTCATTAACATGAACAAGACTAAGACTCTACTACACCATGCTAGCAGCTCTGTGAGGCTGTTCTTAGCAACAGTAGTGTTTTGAGCTAAATGCTAACATTGCCATGCTAACAAACAATAACACTGCTTACATGCTGTTGTTAAAGCTATGGGAGGCAGTATATCTTTGGCATTGGGGAAAATAATCAGTGATAATCTTTCAGTATCCTGTATTGTAATTCTAGTCTGAGAAAAACTAGACTCCTGCACCTCCTCTTGACCTTATTTTTAAGGCTTTAGATAATTTAGCCTGTGACGGGACACTTTGGCCAATCACAGGTCCTGTGTGAGAGAGAAAGAGAGAGAGAGAGCGTGTTCCTATTGGCTGTTGTGTGCATACAGTCCGACAGAGAGGGAGAGCGGCAGGATGAGGTGTCACTATTTCAAATTCTGGTGTTTTCTTTTTTTTTTTTTTGCATTCTACCCACTGCATCTTTGACCCTGTTAGTTTAGCGTGTTAGCATGCTAACATTAGCAGACAAAAATTACAATGAAGAAATGGAATTAGTTTTTTAGGAATTGCCTAAAATAAAGCATGGACAAATTAAAATGTTGACTTAATGGTGGCACTAGATAAAAAGCCAATCACCAAAGACCTGACAACTCATCCTGAGAGGAACATAAACGTCTGAACCAAATTACACGGTAATCTATTCAATAGTCGTTGAGATAATTCCCCTTAAAAGCACAAACCCTCATGGTGGCTCTCGGGAAACGTTGGGTCACAGACCGACAAAATGCATTAAACAAAATGCAAAATGCAAAAAAAAATATCTTCTCTCCTTCGTCACAAGAATTTTGTTAAAAAGAGAAAAACTGACCTATAGCGCCCGACCTTCACCCAGAGGATGTCCTTGTAGTGCGGTTTCTTCCCCGCCTTGCAGTCGTTGCAGTACCAGCTGCCTTTGGGCATTTCCATGTTCAGACACTCCCGGTGGAACGCAGCGGGACAGGACTCGCAGCACAGCAGACTTCCTCCTGGCGGACGACAGGGGGAACTGCATTGGTTAACTGTAGATTGTTATAGTGCACGTGAAGATGAAGGTTGGAGAGATACATCTAGGTTACCACTGAATATCTGTACAGAGCAGCTTAGCTTCTTTTTGCTGTTTTACTTCACATTTACTGTTTGCTTCAGTGTTGAAGCGTCAGACAGATACAAGTTAGAGAGTCACTGGTCAACAAAGTGAAACGTTTAACCGCTAAAAAGCCAGATATTTCCCTCAGGCGTTGGTGGAGACCAAAACAGAGCGAAAATGAGAGAGAATATTGGACTTATAATCATCAGGTGGACAGCTACACAAGTCCCAATGAATTCTAATGTTGCAACGTAACAACTGGATGTGTACATAAGTGGCTGCTTGCTAACACATTAGCTGTAACAACTGTAACATAAAATAATACGTTAGTTCTGTGTTTCTGTCAGCTTGCTATTTTATTTTGCCCCCTGGTGTCCAAAAAAATCAAGTATTTTAAATAGTAACTACTACTAAAACCCATTTTTTAGTTTTTAAAATTACATGTACAGTCCCTTTATTTTATTCGATCAATTGATCCTGGTCCCGGTCTGTTTCATGACAACAGACGTCTTATTTCTTGTCCCCCACAAATATTACAACTTAAAAAATACTTTATTACTTTAAAAAATACTGCATGTTAATCAGTTGTACGCACTATTATTTATTCCTCATGTTGTCCTCGGGTCAAATTAACCCGTTTTCCTATATCAATGTTCTTTTTAATTCCCCAAAATAACATGATTGATACCACACAACGCTCTTTGGCAAGTACAAATCTCTACTTTCATTAATTTTGGGGCGTCTTATTCAATTTTATAGCATTTGAAAAACAAATTGAAGTGTTTTTGAAATAGTATTGAGTAAAAGTTGACATATTCCAGTCTGTGATTATCATCAACATCCATTCCTTTAATTTTAGTCTAAATAATTCCTAATTTCTGCTTTTCTAACTCAAACATTAGGTATAATTTGCTATAAATAAGGTTTATTGACCATAAATTCCAAAAATAACTAAAGATAATAAGTTTGTGTTACGTAGTGTTGAAAACGTCAAAAAAAAGTGTCATAAGTGTCAAAAGTGATGCAAAAATGTAAAAAAAAGTTAAAAACATCAACAAAACACCAACAAAAGTGTTGATTTTCAATTTTGACACAAGGTCCTGAGACCCTCATCATGTAAGTTTTATATAAACAATGGTAACAAAATCCACCTACCAGCACTTATTATATATATAACACGTTGTTTCTTGTTTGTTTAATCTGTACAAAAAGTGAAGCGTAAAAACAACAACACGCCATTTTAAAAAGGGGTTTATGTGCCTAGTAATGTCTTGGTCAGGTCCAGTTTTCAGGCAACTGGTTGTTGCTATTGCTAAGCTAACTTAGCCAGCGTAAAGCGAATCAGCGTATTCCCCAAAATGTCAAACTTTAGATTAACCCACATATTGTCCTTGAGTCAAATTTGACCCGTTTTCAGTTTTTGTTGTTTTTTGGCACAACAAATGGGCCATTAAAATAAGCACTGAAAATGTCAACAATAAAAATATCAAAGAACTTTGTCAAAAACATTAAACAAAACACCCACAACATCGAGAAAGTCACAAAAATGTCGGGAAAAAGCAAACTTTTTTTTCAAGGTTGACAGGAAGACAACACAAGGGTTAAACTACTCGCGGTGGGCCAGATTCAGGGTGTGAGACGACCTGTCAATCAAGCTGGGTCAGATTCATTTTACTCCACATGCTCCTTAAAGCCGTACCTTCGGTGCAGACAAAGCACCAGCTGACGTTGACGTGCTCGTGGTTCTTGACGCCGCGGCGGGGGCTGAAGTGGTTGGGACAGATGATGCTGTTGTTGGAGAGGACGACGCTGCCCGCTGCCATGCACAGGTCTGTGGCGTGATAGGCCACCGGGCAGCGCACACACCGGACCAGACGGCCTACACACCAACAAACAGGACAGTCAAGAGCATGGAAGGTGCACCAAACAACACAGATAATTACGGTAAATCACCCGAGAGTCCTCTGGTTTACCTTTGGAGATATTACGGTAAATCACCCGAGAGTCTGGTTTACCTTTGGAGATATTACGGTAAATCACCCGAGACTCTGGTTTACCTTTGGAGACATTACGGTAAATCACCCGAGAGTCTGGTTTACCTTTGGAGATATTACGGTAAATCACCCGAGAGTCTGGTTTACCTTTGGAGATATTACGGTAAATCACCCGAGAGTCTGGTTTACCTTTGGAGATATTACGGTAAATCACCCGAGAGTCTGGTTTACCTTTGGAGATATTACGGTAAATCACCCGAGAGTCTGGTTTACCTTTGGAGATATTACGGTAAATCACCCGAGAGTCTGGTTTACCTTTGGAGATATTACGGTAAATCACCCGAGAGTCTGGTTTACCTTTGGAGATATTAAGGTAAATCACCCGAGAGTCCTCTGGTTTACCTTTGGAGATATTACGGTAAATTACCTGAGAGTCCTCTGGTTTACCTTTGGAGACGGACGAGCTGCTGGGGTTGGCGATGAAGCAGGTGAGACAGACGTGGATGGAGCAGCGGAAACCTCGGTTCACGGGCGCGGTCGGGGCGAAGTTGGCGATACACTCGCCGTGATAAAACTTCCCGCAGACGGGAATCATACAGCGCCGCACGTCCTCACTGCGCTTTTTACACACAAAGCAGGTGTGGATGCCTGGGGAGAATTATTATAGTTTTATTTACAAATCATCACCTTTTGTACATCTAGCGGTCCATGTTATCATCACTTTTAACGTCACATTACTTATTTCAAGAGATCCATTTCAACAGAAATCCTCCCTACACTGTCAACGGCTATCCATAAATAAAACAATACAAACGATAATAATACATTACCTGAACCCGTTCTCCAGCAAACAATCAAAAATATATTACAATCAAACACAAATACATATTAGTTAAGACTAAAACTGTGCACACACTGGATTTTTTACACAGGTACAGAAAGTATACGTACATGTTATAGTGTCTACAAAGCATGCTACAAGTTGTCACTACATTTGTCATTGTCACTATATTATTTTATTATTGTTATAAATAAATATATCATACATTATAATGCGGTTCAAGAACAAGTCTGAGAGTCTGAATACAACTTTTTCCTGGTTGCTATGTTTTTATATGAATGTGGCTTTTGTTCAATAGAGAAATATAGAATATACATTTTTTATTCACAAACAATTAGTTTTTTTAAACAATTCTTTAAATATGTTTACAATTTTCAACCACATTGCATGAGCAGATTTGAAAACATTGTAGTTTTTTTTGGTCAATACAACAATTTAAAGGTGGAAAATTGGTAAACAAAAGAAATATATGTATATATATATTTATGCTAAATAAATGTATGTGACGTTTCAGTCAAAGTACTATTCTTTTTTACAACTGAGAAGCTCAGTAGGGGTTTAGTTTCCAATCAGATGAATGCTGGGAGGTCATAAATAAAGAGATCTTTTATTTTGCTTTCACAGTCAGTAACACAGACTTTTGGTCCCATAGACACTCGGTACCGATTTATTTAATTCGGTTATTACTTTTCTATTTTTTTTTACCTGATTTGCACTCCGGACAGACGAACTTCCCTTTGGGGGCCTGGGCCAGAGAGATGCAGGGCAGGTGGAAGGCTCCGCAGCACTGACCCTCACAGAGCAGCAGCTCCCCCGTCTTTTCACACACCTGAGACAGAAAAACACACAACACCTACTGTAAAACACCTGACAGGACATGACATGAGCGATTCAGAGTAGCCGAGTTCTCCTATCGATTACTTTTTATGTTCAAAAAAGGGAAGTACAATAACTAACAGTTGCAATGATACAATAAAATTATTTTAGTCCTGGGTCTTCCCCGGGGCCTCCTCCCAGCTGGACGTCCCTCCACCTAGTCCTGGTTCTTCCCCGGGGCCTCCTCCCAGCTGGACGTCCCTCCACCTAGTCCTGGTTCTTCCCCGAGGCCTCCTCCCAGCTGGACGTCCCTCCACCTAGTCCTGGTTCTTCCCCGAGGCCTCCTCCCAGCTGGACGTCCCTCCACCTAGTCCTGGTTCTTCCCCGAGGCCTCCTCCCAGCTGGACGTACCTGGACCACCTCCCTAGGGACACGCCCCAGGAGGCATCCTTACCAGATGCCCGGACCACCTCAACTGGCTCCTTTAGACGTGCAGGAGCAGCGGCTCTACACCGAGCTCCTCTCGGAGGACTGAGCTCCTCAGCCTATCTCTGTGGGAGACGCCAGCCCCCCCCACCCCCAAGGAAACCCATTTAGTCCGCTTGTACCCTGTACAAGCTTACTTACAAATTTACAGCTTGAACCCCAATCAAGATAAACTGCATCACATTCCTCACTGCATCTGGAAAATAAAGCCCAGGAGAAAGTGAAGAGGACCGCAGCTCTTCAGACCTATTTCCACCAGTAAGTCGGGGGCTTTGGCGGGAGAGCTCACCTGACATATGTTCTCCTTCATGGAGGCAGGACCTCCTCGCTCCCCTATGATCTTCCTCGACGATAGAAGTGGATCGTCACACAGTGATAAGTCGTCCTTCATGGAGGAGAAGCTGTGATCCAAGCTGGATGGTTCCCCCTAAAAGAGCCAAAGGACAAAGTCATGCAGCCATAATTAAGGGCGTGTATTTAGTCCGGATTTGACTGGACCCAATCAAGCTTTTATGGCAGGAGAGGCTAAACCTTTTTGAGCGGTGGGGACATGATATGAAAAGCTGCAGGAGCAGTTTAAGTTTGATTTATTACTGCAAAAAACTATTAGTTGTCACCGAATTATCACTGTTTTTTTTTTGGGAAAATACGTTTATTGATTTTCAAGAAAAGAATTAGGACAGGGGAGAGGGAAAATGGAAAATAAAAACCTAACAAAAAATACTAAATATACTGAACGTAAAGAACACAGCACATCTTGGATTACATGTTCCATGGTCATGGTAAGGATGGATGCTATAAACAAAAACATCTTAAGATAAAGTTGAACAAATTTGACATATACGAATCAAATACTAAATTTCAACGTCTAAGGGTTCACCTTTTTAAGATGATCCAGTATCGGGTCCCATGTCTTATCAAACTTGTCTCCTCTGTCTTCATTATAATTTTAAATTATAAATTATTTCCAGATGCAAAGTGTTTGACAGTTCTCGCAGCCACAAACTATACGAAGGCACAGAATCCATTTTCCATACATGTAAAAGTAACTTTTTTGTAATCACCATCCCAAATTGAATGGCTCTTCTTTCAGATTTATTGATGGAGTAGCGGACACTTGTGGCCCCCAGGAGAATTATCACTGTTTTAAAATCTGCATTTTCTCTTCTGTGTCATTGCTCTGTTTTGCCCCATCATAAAAGGATTTAATCTTTGTCTAAAGGGTCTCTTTTAATTGTCATCAATAAGTCTTTCCTCCCGTAGAACATGCTCTTTATCTTTGTTTGAACACCATCTCCTGGTAACTCATAACAGGTACTCTCCTATACACTGGCTGAAATAAAATTATTTTCCTAAATTAAGAAAGTTGATAGTCGACACACCCTGATGGAGGATAAATAT
>NC_045745.1:10659065-10668605 GCF_008692095.1 Etheostoma spectabile | reverse complement strand
CATAGGCGTAAATCCCCCCCCCCCCAACTGTTAGATCAGATTCACGCCCATGGTCCCGATTAGAGCCGCAAAGATGAACCAATTAGTTGTCAACTATTAAATTAATCGCCAACTAATTTGATAATCAGTTGAAGGTAAATTCCAGCTCCTTAATTGTGAATATCGCAATTGTTCCAGTTTCTTCTCTCCTCTGTGACAGTAAACTGAATATCTTTGAGGGCGTCGTCTTGGGCTTTGGGAAAACACTGATCCACATTTTTCACAGTTTTCTGACATTTTGTGGACCAAACAACTCATTGATTAATCGAGAACATAAATCGGCTGATTGAACGACAATGAAAACAATCCTTTGTTGCGGCCCTAGTCCTAAAATATAAAATTCAACACAGTTAAAGACAACACATCTACAGTAAATCAATCATTAAATCACTGTAAAAGGTCCTTTTTACAGTGTGTTGAAGAGAAGAAAATGGCTGACCTCGGACTCTGCTGTGTCCTTTTTGTCCTCCGTTTGACGAGCATCAACGTCTGCTGACGGTGTCTCCACCTGGGCGGGTTCGGGTGGGGGCGGGGCCAGTGCCGGTGCCGGTGCTGGTGCCGGTGCCGGTGCCGGAGCGGAGGGTGCAGGAGAGCTGGGAGGCCGATCTGTGGCGGTACACGTGGAAGCCTCTGTGGGTGCTGGCCCAGAGCTGGAAGCCGGAAGCTGCTTACTCTTTGACTTTAAAGATGACGTTCCAGAATCTGTGTGTAAGAAATACGTGTTAGTTCATCAAAAATATATTTATGATATTATAGAATTGGTTTAAATATTTAATGTAAAATGAGGATTCCACAACCTGGTTGAGGAGCACGACTTGGATTGGTCTTCAGTGTTTTGACCTGTGACAAGAGAAATATTATCAAATGTCAAAGTGTAGGCAGAAAAGCATCCTTCTGAAACTTTCTAAATCATGATATTGTGGTGAATAACAGTTTAAATTTAGTAAAAAGTCAAATATTTCCTTCTGAGATGTAGCAGAGTAGAAAAATATGAATGAATATGAATATGATGGTAAAATACTTGATGTGAATACTCAAGTAAACTACAAGTATTACAGATGTGCCACACATGAAGTGTCCACACAACAAATGTGTGTACCTTCTTCTTGGGGCCTGTTGAGGCCTCGGCCTCCAGACAGTACTCCAGGATCTTCTGAGTGGGTTTCCTCTTTCGCTTCTTCTCCAGCACGGGAGCGTTTCCTGTGGATTTAATGTCACATTAAAAGACTTTATGCATTGGTGAATATTTAACCAGAGGTTCCCAGGCGTTTAGGCTTGGGCTTCTGGAGAGATAGACTGCTGTGAGTTGTTGCTGTCAGAGTGAATCCCTTCTAAACTTCTGATGACTTCATTCAAATAATGAGGTGGAATAATTAAACATATTCTCACAAAAACAGTGGAGATTACACAAAAGTCCCCAAAAAAAGGGAAACACATTTTGTGGCAGTAGTAGAAAAATGTGGCAGTAGCTCAGTCTGTAGGGGGTTGAGTTGGGATGGGAACCGGAGAGTCGCCGGTTCAAGTCCCCCGTTCGGACGGAGTGTGGACTGTTAGCTGGAGAGATGCCAGTTCAATACCTGGGCTCTACCAAGGTGCTCTTGAGCAAGGCATCGAACCCCCCTCAGCCGCTCATGGCACTAGCAGCACTCACTCTCACATCTCTCCATTAGTGCATGTATAGGACCTGAGCATGTGTGTGTATTTCAAGCCTGTGTGTAGTGTGTAATAACAACAGTGTACATTGTAATTTCCCCATAGGGGATAAATAAAGAGTGGAAATTTAAAAAAAAATTGTTTATTCTAAGTAATTACTAAGTAATTGTGATGCCATTTCTCAATATTTTCACTATTATAAATAATTAATGAGCCAGGGCTGTAGTCAAGACCACCTTTGTCGAGTCCAGGACTAGTCGAGTCCAAGTCAAGAACGAGTCTAAAGAGGTCTGAGTCCAAGACAAAAAAAAAAAGAGTCCAAAAAGGTTCAAGTCCAAGTCAAGACCGGGTACAGGACAGGAAAAAAAAAAAAAAAGGTCTTATGCATGACAGTGTCAAGACAATCATTTTGGGTTTCACTTTTCTTCCACTATTATTATCAACATAATAAAGACACCTGGACTCGGTCAAGACCAAAAGCCATATTGGGCAAGACCAGCAGCCAAGACCGATACAAGTCCGAGTCCAAATACAAGCGAGTCCAAGACAAGTCCGAGACCATAGAAAAACGGTCTTGAGTCCGGACTCGAATCCAAGACCGGACTTGAGTACTACAGCCCTGTAATGAGCATATGAATCCATTTCCTGCCATTTCAACATGGCAATACATGTATGAAGTGAGGACAATAAAGGAATGTTTTTCCAGTTTGGAAGATTTGGTCCAGCCTGCAGAGCCCAGACCTCATTCAACACATTTGTGGACCAGGACTTTCCGTCCAACATCAGTGGCCGGCCTAATTAATGCTCTTATGGCTGAATAGGCAAAAATCCCCCGAGCCAGCATAGAAAATCTTGTTGAAAGCCTTCCCAGAAAAGAGTGCAGGCTTTTATAGCAGCAGATTAGATATCAGGTGTCCACATTCGCTTGGCCATGTAGTGTATTGACATTTACCCAGAAGCCTTTGGCTTCCCAGACAGTCTTCCTAACTTTAAATGCATAAAGTAGCAAAGAAAGAAACACAAACACTTCCTCACCGTTGCCTTTGACGAGGCCTTCTGACGGTGAGGGGTCAGCTTCAGGAGGAGGCGTTAGTGTGTCGATGGAAAGCACCGTTGCATCTTGGGGGGTTGTGTTCTCAGTGTTGGGAATTTGCAGTTCAGAGGGCGTTGTTGCAGCAATTTCCTCAGGAGGCGGGGTCTGTATTACAGGAAGCAAGCTCAAGGATGGGTGGTCGTGTGTGCTGCTGTCCGATCCCGGGGTCTCGGACATGGACAAAACGGGCTGAGTGGCCTGAGAAAACAAATTGATTTGATTTGATTGTCAATCAGTGATATTGGATAACAACATGTAATTATTAGGAGTATAACGGTACATGTACTGGACCGTTTGGTTCAGGACTTTCGGATGGGTACACAGAATGCAATCTTTAACTGAAATGATTAGTCTTGTTTTAAAAAAATTAATTTAGTCTCCGCCCTGCACTTTGAGAGCTTACACACAGTATGCTTATACTCGTTAGCTAGGGTCAATGTAGAGAAGCCAGAGCCTGAACACCCTCAGTCTTCAATATGGTCTCCTGTTTGGGAAAACTCAAAATACAACATGGATAAAAACAAGTGGATAAGACGAGTGTGCCAACATCGCTCATTATTGAGCGGGAATGTTTCTGGCAACACTTGTAAACTCACTTAAAACGGCACCACACAAACGTGAATATTGCAGCTACAAGTAAAAAAAAATGTGCATAGTGCAAACACAGCTTGCCTCATTTAAACTGACTTTTGCTGGTAATTCAGATCGACCAAAGCAATAACAAATGCCATTGGGTTTTTTTCTAGCAGTGAAGCTAGTTGACAATGACCAACCGTCACATCCCCCCCCCCCCCGAGTGGAACATGCAGACGGCATGGTTGGAGACGCCAAGAACTTCAATTCCTGTCACAAAAGACAGTGCTAGGAATATAAATATTAAACAACAAGCACCTGTGTTGCTTCTTTACTTTAGTTGCCTGTACCTTAAAGGGAACCGAACCGTGACTTCAAAACCGGGGTACACACCAAACCGAGGTTTTTGTGTACCGTTACACCCCTAGTAATTACAAAGTTACAACAGATCTTACTTTTTATGAGTTTTACCTTTCCGATCGACTGGAGAGGCTTTTTGGTTTTCTTCCTGGTGGAGAAAATCTGATCATACTCTTCAGTCCATTCAATCAGCCTCTTGCTTGGTTTTCTTATTCGCTTATGTGCTGAAAAAGATATGTAAGAAAGGACACTATCTTTTTTTAATCCCCGTTGTTTATACTGTGTAACATGGAGATAAACTAGAAGACTTTAATGTATCTTATCTTATCACACCAATACCATGGCTACTTAACACAGGCAAAAAGATTTGGATTTGTTTAACCCCTTGGTTAGTTGTTAGTGAGAGTTAGCTGGAATTATACAAAGACCTGTTGCAGTGGAGTAGGGCTGGGCAATAGGGAGAAAATGAGATATCACAATATTCTTCACCAAATACCTCAATATCGATAATGCGACGATATTCTAGGGTTGACAATTGGTGCTTTAACAAAATACCTCCACACTTTGATTTTACAAAAATAATCATCAGTAATGTGGACATAATGACTAAGTGGGGAAAAGGCAAATAATTGAACAGCTAGAACACATTTTATTCTATTTTCAGAGGTGATCTAACCACTTGTGGGTTGTAAAAGATGATGATTTGTGTGTTTTTCCCTCCATGTGTATGTGTCAGTCACGTGACTGAAAACTATGAATTGCAAGCCCGGTAGCACACCAAGTCACTCCCTGCCAGGTCTAAACGTCAGGGGAATTAAGATGTTATTTTAAACGAAAATGTGTTTTACAAGTAGCAAGCTCATTTGAGGAATGACTTGTAGGTTGTGTGCAGAGAAAGTGGGCGAATATAAAGTTAGCAGTTACGTTACAGCTGTAAAATGTAGCAATATGTGTACAGTTTTGATTAATTATTGGTGAATAAATGCTATAACTCCCCAAGAACCCAGCCAAGTTCCTGTGTCTGGCTTACCACCTGATTTAAGTGAAGGGCCTTAGCCCTGATGCTAGCAACAACTTTGGCACAAACTCACTTTAAGGTGGACCAGCTATTCTCATTTTAACCTATAGATTGATATGCGTAACCAGTCAAAAATAATTTTGATGGTTAACCAATTAACTGTTGATTTCTATAATTCTCAGGCAAGTTGTAGAGTTATAAGGAGCAACTTTTTTCAATGATTTCTAAGTGGATTGATAGACGTTAATTGTCCAATGGACATCTGAGACAATATCACCCTCGGAAAGTGGATGTCTCACTAAATCTAAAGATATGTGCATAATTTCTGTGTAACGACTTGACTGAGTTATGGGAGGAGTGCTTTGTTTACGTTAATTGCTTGCCAAATCAGTAGGCCAAACCACAATAACTACAACTTCCAGTTGTTTTAAGAGCAACAGAATGCACCAAGGATGTGGGTCAGATTGTGCTTACACAACATGGTCTACATTTGGCAGACAGTAAACTAGACTGTCCTTACCTTTTGGAGCTTTGTCGCCTTCTCCATCGTCGTGCATCAAGCTTGTGTTAGTCTCAGTGCAGTCTGCAACAAGGCCATTCGGTTGTTCCAGACACAGTGTAGTGTTGCATCCTCTCTGCTCCAAAGGCACCATGTTCTGTAGATTCTCATTCCCTCTGCTCCACCTTTCTTCCCCTTTCTCCTCCCCAGCCACTCCTTCACCACCTCCAGCCTGCCTCTTCCAGCTGCTGGTCTGTATCCCTAACAGGGACTGGACTCTTGATGAGCAATCCTCCATTGCTGGCAAGGACTCCAGTCCTGGGAAACCAGGTCCAGACCTGGCAGGTCGACAAGGCACGTGGCGGTTGGCTTTCTTTTTTACCCCAGTGGAGCTGCGCCTTCTGTTAGAGAACCTCTTGGACGTCTGACTCTCCTCATTGTGTTTGATTTCAATTTTGTCTGTAATGGAATTTAAATTTGTATTTACGTGTTCAATTTGTGGATCTTGGACTGAAGGTGTAGCCTCTCCAGGCATCACCAAGGGTTCCTCCTTAACATGTGCACTTGGTGGCCCAATTTCCAGTTCTAAGGGGGTCCCCTCTCGCTCTCTAGTGTCATGCAAGTCCTTCAGCATCATGAGAAAAGTGCTAAACTTGTAGTTTGTGTCTGCTTTGAAAGAGACGGGTTTACCATTGCAGTCATTCGTCAAGGACTGGAAGGATACCTCCTCCACGTTTTTAAAGGCATTCATAAAAGAAAATGGTGATGAAGGTGAGGACGAGGAGTGTACGTCAGAGGAATGATCTTCCTTCTTTGCCTTTACTTTAGAAGTAAGGGGTATGAAGTCCATTGGTGGAGTTGAGGATATTGAGAGGTCTTCATCTTCGCTCTTGACATCAACGTCAAAGTCAACTGAATCAGTAAACGTCAAAGGGGTGCTGCTACAGCTAGAAATAGTGTCCTGATCACACTTACCACTGTTATTATAGTATGATTTAACAGATTCTATTTTAGTGCAAAGGTCCAGTTTGTAATTGTGTGCAGAGTTGCATACAAGGTCCTCAACTCTTCTGTATGGATTCAAGAGTTCTTTCTGCTCGGACTCCTTTCTGGCTTTTTCACGCTTTTTCTGTTCCGCCTCCTGCATGGCCTTCAGGGCTCTGGTCATCAGCCGACTGCTGGCTGGAAGGTGGGCAGGAGGTTCATGGACTTTTTTGACTTCATCTGGTACTTGCTTTGATTTGTGGACAACTTTCTTGGATTTTGCCGAAGACAGGCCTTCGGGCACACAAGCTTCCCTACATACTAAATCCCCAAGCCGGTGAGAAGGTAGAGGAAATGTTTTACAAGCTGTTCTGGTGGCAGATGATTTGTTTTTCTCTGAGCTGCCTAACTGGTCAGATGACATGCTTGTTACATTAGATGCAGGGGTCTTCTTAACTTTAGACTGTTCTGATTGGTTAGAGGATGGGCAAGTCACATTGCTTGGGCTTACATTTAAACCTGGTACCCTTTCCGTTTCTGGGCTACCTAACTCCGACACACTTGCCACATCTGAAGCAATGATAGTTTTACCTTGAGATGATTCTGACGAGAGACGAAGAATACCAGTCCCACCACTTGCTTTTAACTTTTTAACTGAGACCTTTATGGATTCTGAACTTCCTGCCTGATCTATGGAGACACTTGCCTTGCCACCCACCCAATCTGATTGTTTAGAGGACTTTTTACTCACATTAGTATCTGGTGTTTTTTCATTCTTTGTAGTCATTTGGTCATTGGGACTAATGGTTACACTGGAATTTAGGAATTTCTTACCTTTGATGTCCTTGCGTATTAATTTGACAAAGGGCAGCCTACACTTAGAGACAATAATTGTGTGTTTTTCTAGCCTAGCTAATGGGTCAGTAGTGTCAACATTCAAAGTGGACGCAGGAGTCTTGTTGCTTTGTTTTTCTTTTGCTTGGTCCGAAATCCTGTCACTTACATGGACTTTTTTATTGTCTGAATGTTGAGTTTGACTGTCTCTCTTTCCACTTAACCTGGACAAGTCATTGAAACTGAATGGACTGGGCTCCAAGGCCTTTTTAACATCTGAGCTACTTAATTGGTCCGACGATGATTCAGACACAGTGTCGACTGTATTACTGACTGTCTTTCTGCTCTTTGAAAATGTACACTTGTCAAAGAGCAAATCAGTCTCAACAGACACCAGCGACTCCCGTTTGTCTGGCAATTCTGACTGGTCAGTGCAACTGCCAGTTTTACCAAAAGGCCTTTTAGCAACCGGAGTGTTTTTACGCTTCAAATGTCCTGACCGTTCAGGTGGAATATTTGTTTCAGTAGATACCAGCGTCTTTTGCTGAGCTGACAATCCTGACTGGTCAGTGCGACTGTTAGTAGTACCAAAAGGCCTTTTAGCACCCGGGGTGTTTTTACGCTTCAAATGTCTTGATTGGTTAAGTGTAATACTTGTTTCAGCAGGTACTAGAGTCTTATGCTTGTCCGAAAATTGTAACTGGTCAGTGGGACTGCCAGTTGTACCAAAAGTCCTTTTAGCAACTGGGGTGTTTTTACACTTCAAATGTCCTGACTGATCAGGTGGAAGATTTGTTTCAGCAGGTACCAGAGTCTTATCCTTGTTTGACAATCCTGACTGGTCAGTGCAGCTGTCAGTTGTACCAAAAAGCCTCTTAGCAACCGGTGGGTTTCTATGCTTCAAATGTCCTGATTGTTCAGGTAAAATACTTGTTTCAGCAGGTACCAAAGTCTTATGCTTGTTTGACAATCCTGATTGGTCAGTGCGACTGTCGGTTGTACCAAAAGGCCTTTTAGCAACTGGGGGGTTTCTATGCTTAAAATGTCTTGATTGTTCAGGTGGAAGATTTGTTTCAGCAGGTGCCAGAGTCTTATCCTTGTATGACAATTCTGACTGGTCAGTGGGGCTGCCAGTGGTACCAAAAGGCCTTTTAGCAACCGGGGTGTTTTTACACTTCAAATGTCCCGAGTTTTCAGGTGGAAGATTTGTTTCAGCAGGTACCAGAGTCTTATCCTTGTCTGACAATCCTGACTGGTCAGTGCAACTGCCAGTTGTACCAAAAGGCCTTTTAGCAACTGGGGTGTTTTTATGATTCAAATGTTCTGATTGTTCAGATGAAAGATTTGTTTCAGCAGGTACCAGAGTCTTATGCTTATCAGGCAATCCTGATTGGTCAGTGCGACTGTCGGTTGTACCAAAAGGCCTTTTAGCAACTGGGGGGTTTCTATGCTTAAAATGTCTCGATTGTTCAGGTGGTAGATTTGTTTCAGTAGGTGCCAGAGCCTTATGCTTCTCTGATAATCCTGACTGGTCAGTGGGGCTGCCACTTGTAACAAAAGGCCTTTTAGCACCCGGGGTGTTTTTACGCTTCAAATGTCTTGATTGTTTAAGTGGAATATTTGTTTCAGCAAGTACCAGAGTCTTATGCTTGTCTGGCAATTCTAACTGGTCAGCAGGACTGCCTGTTGTACCAAAAGGCTTATTACCAACGAGGGTGTTTTTACACGTCAAATGTCCTGACTGTTGCTGTGTTTCAGCAGGTACCAGAGTCTTATGCTTATCTGGCATTTCTGACAGATCAGTGGGACTGCCAGTTGTACCAAAAGGCCTTTTAGCAACCGTTCTGTTTTTACATTTCAAAGGTTCTGACTGTTCAGGTAAACTATTTGTTTCAGCAGGTACCAGAGTCTTATGCTTGTCTGACAATCCTGACTGGTAACTGGATGCACCACTGGAAGAGGAGGCACTAGGAATCAGTGACTTTTTACTTACAACAGATGAGTTCTTTTTCTTGCAGGGGACCTTACTAAAGAGAGTGCGGTCTGGCATCGGGCTGGTTGTTTTAGGTCGTCTGTCTTTGCCTGATTTACTGAACCAAAGACCACTCTGAATCTCTGGCTGCTTCTTTACCTCTTTGACAACTGTAACCGATGGCTGAGATGGAACTAGCTTGGACTGACGTTCAAGTGCATTAGGACACAAAATCTTAGGGATTGAGTCAAGGTCAGAATATGGGCACTCTCCATTGTCTCTATCTGATTGGTCAGGGCTATTACGCAACGTATTTTTAGAGTGTTTAGTACCTATGTCCTTTGATTTACTTAGTTTCTTTTTGCCAGAATTTTTCCTTAAAGTGCTTGGCTTTGCTGGAGTTGTAATTGGGGATGAAATGGATCCATTGGTCAAGGGCAAAGTCTCAGGAAGGGTGGGTGAAGTAGAGAGAGGAAAGATGGGACGTGCCTTGTTCTCTCTTTCCGGTGTGGGAG
>NC_045745.1:10639776-10659055 GCF_008692095.1 Etheostoma spectabile | reverse complement strand
GGCATCATCTATCAACGAAGTAATGGAGGAAGCCATTTTGGATCGCTCTTGGAGAACAAATTCAGCTTCCGCCACACTCAATTTCCAAGAGTCCTGAAAACGCTTCGCAATCTGCAGAAAGATAAAGGCACACTGCTCAATTGTTGCACACAGAACACACCGGCTTACAGAAAAAATGCAAACTCTCTTTAATTGTCTAACAAGATGATCACCCACCAATGATGATGCTTTAGACCAACATTTTTTTTTTAAGGCATGCAAGTGGAGACTCATCATTCTTAAAATAGTAATTACAGTGTATTTGTAGTTCTGCTCCCTTTGCTTCCCCCTCCGGCGCAGTAGGGTGAGCTGTTCAAATTCAAAGGCTCCGTGGAAACTGTGAGTTGCTTTATCCTCCACCCAGGTTAGCTCAACAGGCTCCCCAAAGGTCCTGACATGGTAGAGCCGACAGGGCCGGTCACTGGGTTCTAAGACAATAACAAACATCAGCCTCAATCTCATGAGACGCATATTAAACTACATCATTGTGCACAGGAAGTATACAAGTGCATTAACTAAGCAAAGGGAGCTTAAAAATGCTAGAACACTAAACTCTTTACATAACCACAATAAATGTGTATACTATTGTCAGAATTTTGAGCATATTTGTTACACAAAAATGTAAATGTCTACATGAGACACTAGACAGTGAAAAAAACTTAAACCCAAAATACCAGCAGTTTGTGGCATACCTTGGTGTTTGTGACTAGACTGAAAAAAGTCCAAGTTATTTATAGCATGAAAGCATAATGCATTCAATGTACATGTCACTGCTTGAAATAACCGCTTTCAAAAGGGAAGGACGATATCCTTATTGGTTGAAAGTATAATGTGGTTCAAGATGGCAATGTGAGAAAATGTGAGAATTTTATTCTAAAGCCCAGTTCAGACCAAAGATTCGCAAAGAGACGAAACCGTTTTTGAACGTCGCAGAGAAAGGTTCAAGAGGTCTGAACCGGCTCGTTTCAGCTCTATAAAATAAAAACAGCTGATGGCGTCGCTGCAACTCAGCTGGTCGAGTCTCCAGAGGCTGGTTTTACAACGTAAGGGACATCACCTGTTTCACCAGGCAATAGAGAAGTCAGCTTGTAAAGTTGGCTACAAACTAACAAAAAAATAAATAAATAAAATGATCCATTAATCCATTTTTTTTTTAAATTTCTGTGTCAAACTGGTCGAAATGGCAGATAGACGGTGCGAGCTACAGAATGACTGAAGAGAGTGTCGGTACACGATCCGTCCTGCGCATGCGCAGATGATAATCATGATGTAAGAGGGTTTAGGACACTGCACAATCTGTTCCCATAGACAGTTAAAGAAAGTCTGTTCCACAGCAGCGGTCTGCCGTTAGCTTCCACTGGAAAGCTAACGTTAGTTTAGTTTACAGCTAATTCAGCTAACCACTGAGCATGTAAAAGACCCTCAAAACTGAAAATAACCATTAAAATATATAACAGCTGTTAGGTCAGTTCTACGTTACTTGTGCTCATTTAAAATACAATCACTCAATACTTGTCTTTATTATTACTGTGAAGTCTTAATTTAGCTGTAGCTGCTTTCCCAAGTGTTTAGTTTGAGTAATGTTATTTTAGACTGAATCAAGCTGTCAGCTAGCGGTTAGCCGAAATAGCTGTTAGCTAAACTAGCGTCAGCTTCCCGGTGGAGGCTAACCGTTCTCTTAGCTAATACATCGTTACACAATCTGTGCTGCCGGCACAGATCCGCATACAGCACGATCTGTCATAATTGTAGCAGTCAGCCGTTAGCCTCATGGATGTATTAAGAGGACGGTTAGTCGGCCGAGAGATGTGCATCGCTGCGACTTGTAGTTACATTTTTTGAGAGGTGCACGGCAGGCTACGGCGTCGGGTCCAGCGTGGACGCAGAGGGGTCTACGGGGGTACCCTGTCAATTTGACGCAGAAGCGTAAAACAGGCTTAAGGCTTTGCAAGTAAGGCTGTGTGTCTACTAAAGTGTTTTCCCCCCAGCTGTAAACAGCAGGCGGTCTTCTGAAAACGGCCAGTTGGAAGTGCTTGAGAGGCGCGGCATTATTTTTGTTGAAACACTTTGGTTGTGTCTAGTTGCTTTGATACTAAATATCTGCCAAAGTAAACATGTTGGCACAAGGTAGAGTACTTGCTCTGGCCCTTGCTCTGGATAAAGGGAAGGATGAAGCACTTAGGGAGAGAGGACAGACCAATTGGTCTATGTGGACAGCAGTGTTAATTTCTTCTGCATTGTTGTTCAGCACTCCAATGTTGGATGTGACTGTTGATCTTTTTGGTATTTTTCCTGCCTCTCCTTCCCTGTAATTGGTCGCTGACCAAGGAAAAACTCTTTAGTAGACACACAACACTTTGAAGTAGAGTACACTCATTGTACTGTGTCCGTTTCAGTTAACCTAGAGATAATGTGCAGATATTGCTAATCACTGTTCAAGCTGGAGTTGTCAATTAACTGGCAACCAAACACTCCACAGAGCATATCACACAATTGAAAACACCCCATATACAATGTAAGTAATCACATGAAGTCAACAATGTCTCAGGCCCACCTTTTACTCTGTGATAGACTCCCTGTGCAGGGTCAACGGTCACCTCACAGGGCCACCATGGTCTTCGGTTGAACTTTGCCCAAATAACTTCACCCTCTAAAAACTTTACAGGCGGCAAAGACTTTTTCTTGAGGCTGCTCTGCTGTTGACAACATGACAATGAAGAAAGAAAAATCAGACGTATGAAAAGGAGTCAGGTTTTGTGTTCTCAACAAATGTTCTGTATCAGAACTACATGTGTGTCGGACGCTCGCCATCTAAACACCGTGACCCAGTGATGTGCATCTACTCTACTTTGAAAAGACATTAACATAGACATGTTGTGTAACCTATGATGTGACATTTTTACCGATGATGATCACATAGGTCACCAATGATGCCTTTGTCAAACACCTGGGGTCTGTTTCAGAAAGCAGATTTAGCAACGGTACCATGGTAATTGAGTCTGTGAACTTAACCTAGATGGGAGCTGATTATCTTCAATAAACCTCCATTTTCTCTCAGTCTCCTCCCTCAGAAACAGCGCTCTTTCATTCATTCTTTCATCCATCCAGTCTGTATCAGGTGCATTTTAGCGGAGTTTTGTTATCTGCATGAATAAAAAACAGTGTTGGTATATTAACTGTTAGGTAGACTTTAAAACATTTTCGTGCAGAACAAAGCATTTCCTTTTGTCGACGATCCCGTCGATGAAGTTAAACATACGGAGATGATATTGAGTCCCCGACTATAGATGTATTTTAATTTCCAAATTTGAACGATATCGTTTTTTTCCCAGTCTACCAGTTATGTAGTCTACATGAAATTATCTGTCCTCATATAACTAATGTCACCCATCGTGGACATGCTCTTACATCCCATTCTTTGTGTCGCATTACTTTTTTTGTTGTTGCTAATGGCAGTTTTCTTTCCAACATTGTTGATGCGGAGCACATTAGCAAAGCCACTGCCACGGCAGAAGAGTGTGACTCGCTATGAAACATGTTTGAAATGTTTGTGTAGAGTTCCCTGGACACAAACCAGCTAGAAACATTCAAAATAAATTAACAAGTGTAAATCATAATTCTGTTAATGATGGTGCTGCAACCTAAGAATGGGATTAGTAGTACTATACTTTTTTGCCCGCAGGATTGCTCCTAAATTAAATGATAGGTGTGGCTTACTACCATTCCAGTTTTCACAAGTGATATTATAGGTTACCTGTGATTAAATATGACATTAATACACTATATTAGAGCTTACGCATTGACTCGAGCAGCAATTTTCTCCCACACCAATTCTCGCTATTGTACCGCAGCCGCGGTTATGCTTTTTTAAATTTAAGTACATGTTCAAACTCGCTGCATAGTGAGTATTTTGGCCTAACAGTTTGTTACATTTATAAAAATCAACCAAAGAAGTAACTACTTTAATAGTGCAAATCACTAACCAATAAGAAAATCATGTCTATTTTTAAAGCTCTGAGACCAAAATAGGAGACTGCTGGGGATTTATTAACCTGTAAGATTTTTCTGACCTTGCTTGATGTGTCTCAGCTTCTCTGGATTTTTGCCTTAACTGTTATAAGTGTGAACCAACTGTGAGGTGCATACCTTATGCTAGGTTCAGTCTCCAAAACACCAGCCCTATTGTGTATATATATATATATATATATATCCCAACCCGGCAGACGTTTTATCCTGTGTAGTGGGTTATAGTGCACGACAACCATCTGGGATGCCTCATTACCAACTTCTTTGCTAGATTTAGCGACTTTTCAGACGCTCTTAGCAACTTTATTTCTTTTTAAAAAGCAACTTTTGACAAATGTATCAACTTCAGACAAAGCCAGACATAAAATATTGTAATTAATTCCAGTGCATGCTGCTCACAGTAATCACAGTTAACGGCTCTCTCCCTCTCCTTTTGTAACGTGAGCAGCCGGCTGTCAACTGACACAACCAAAAAGCTTTATGCAAATGATGCACTATGACGTCACACACGCGAATGAGTGTATTACGTCATCTAATGTGGTTTGTTTACATTCTTGTTCCAGTAAGTCACTTTTTTAGGACCTCCTTTATCATGAAAATACGTGTCGTGAATGATGGAAAGCTTTGATCGGTCAGAGACCAACGTATAGTCTGTCATCTCTTGACCGAGTCACAACAAGAATTTATGAGTCTATACAGTACATTGTCTAATTTGACAGTGTCCATTATTACAGACAGACATATTGTGTAGTCTGAATCCAGCATTAAAACATCAAAGATAAAGGCTGTGACATGAAAGCTATAACCTTTGTGTTTAAATTCTCTTTTCCATATGCGGTGCCCAGAGGTTAAAAATGACCATTAATGCTCCAATCTTGGCTTGCTATTCGTCTTTATCTTTTCACTGAACTTAACAGTACAGAAAAAAAATAAAAGAGGAAGACGACGAACAGGCAAAGACATAACATGAAGGTGTGTTACTTAAAATGATTACATAGTCCCAGATTTAAGATTTCATAACATTTGGGTTATAAATGTTAATGTGTATGTTTATTTAGATTTGACACAATTTGTTTAAATGAATCAGATATGAAGATACTGAGGTGCAGCGTGTTTGTTTGATGTGTGGGTAAATGTGTGTTGTATGCTTTGTTTTTCTCTCTTGGGCGGCTTTGTCATTAAGATTCTGGGTCTTTGTTCTGTTGGAAAGTGTAGATGGACAAATCTGAATACAATTTTATAAAAAATAAAACAAAAAAAAAACTTATTCTATACATATAACACTTTGTAATGGATAAAAGATTTTAACTTCTGACCAAAAAGGTTCTCTACAGGCTTTTTCTGAGGTCTAATTTTAGTTTTTGTCTTGTTCCACAACAGGTTTCAAACCATAACACAAATCACAGTAGAAGAATGTCCCAACCTGGTTGCTCTAGTGGCGACTTTATCCTTTGTGTTAATAGTAGTAACGGCTCACAGCAGCAGGTTGAGAGGACTAGTGGGGTACATGAGCAGGCCTGAGTAATGACCGGCATGAAGCAGGAATGGCCAGAGGGCCGATCCTGGCTGCTGCTATGATGTAACCTTGGCTGGAGTATTTTAAAGGAATAGTTCAACATTTCGGAGAATATGCTTATTCAGTTTTTGGCTAAGAGTGCGATTAGAAAGTCAATATTAATCTCTTTCTAAAGTTACGGCCAGGAGATGATTAACTTAGCTTGGTATCAAGACAGGAAGCAGGGGGAAACAGCTATATGCCTGTAGAGGCGTTTAGTACATGCACAAATTAATCTTTAACACTGACTATTTGTAGTAAATAGTTGGTTGCTTGGCTATTAACGTTATAATCAGTGCTTGTATAGGCCTTGTTTTGTACTGGCGGCTTGAACTGGCAACAAACTGGGTGGTCTCTATGCATTACTTCCTTCTGGAGCTCAATAAAGTTTTATATTTTTGACCATGGAATGTCACAAAGCCAGAATAAATTGTTAAAAATCAACCTGCGTAATAACGTATGAAAAAGGCCACATAGAAATCCCATTATGATCAATGTTCCTTTTAAGGATATGTACAGCCAGCTAACTAATAGGGTGGTACCAAAAATGACCAGTTCCAGCATATACACAGAAAATAACAGTTGTCTTAAAATTGACCCCTGGGGGACACCAGAACGGATATGTTTCTTAAGAAAAGGTTTACACATTCTAGGTGATATACTTATTTCACTAAATGCCTGAGTTTCATGACCAGACAGAAACGTCTGTATGCTAAATATGAAGCTACAGCCAGCAGGTGATTAGCTTAGCTTTGCAAATTACCCAAATATTGTTTTTCTGGTTAAGTCATTTTCTGACACCAATGCTTTTGTTTGAAAAATTCTGAAGCCGGAAGTAAATGTGCGGCCACAAAACGAGAAGAAAGAAGTGGTCGAACGCAGTGATAATGTTTAGCACCTGGCTGTTAGAGGCACAAGGTATGTTAGTTTTACAATTGATTTATTTTACAATTACTATTTGTGACTTGGGTTTATGTTTTTTGCTGAGGTTTTTGCTGAGGTTGGAGACTACAAGCTTGCAAGTTAGTAGTAGTTAAATGACAGTAGCATATTGCCATTAGCCGGTTACTTGAGAGACACTAAAGCAAAATCTGTGAAAAGTAAAGGTGTTGTGTTTGTCTTTCTTTTTTACAGCATTGTTTAAGAGATTTAAGGTGTATTAAGGAATGTTGCAAAGGGACAATAAAGCTTTCTGAACCATCAGTCAATAAAGAGTCAGACCAGTATTCAGCTGAGGATGCTACAAGCATAGCTTAGCATAAAGAATGGAAACCAGGGTTCCCTCAAGAAAAGCTGTTTAGCCCGGTGGAAAGTGTGTTTTTTTTAACAAGGGCCCAGCTTGGGCCAGTCACAGACTGATGCATTAATGTAGAGCCCAAAAGTTTCAGTAATTCCAAAATCATGGACGCAATCGCGAAATTGAGAATAAGACAAATTCCACAGGGCCCTACATCAAGTCAGTGCTAAAAGCCGACTGGAGATTTGAAAATATTACCATGTCTGAGTTTCCAACGGTTTTAAAAACATCTTAAAATGTGTTAAAAATTAATTTGTAGTGGCTTAGGCCTGGTGGGGGGCAACTCAGGCCCGGTTCACACAGTCAAAACAATCTACCTAGCAACACTTCTAAAGCTTACTTATTAACACATTAGACTATGTTTGTTTAATCCATACAAAAACTGGGGTCTCCACTGGTTGCCTGGTAACCTCACATTGCCGACAATCTCCAGGATCTAACAATAAAACCACAACCTGGCGTTTTCTGTACACATAGGCCCTGAGCAGAGTCTGATTTGAGCACATTTACAGATTCAGGGTAGCATCATTTTAACTACCGTTTAACACAGGTTTGCCCAGGTAGTTGCGTTGGTCAGGGTGGTGTGTAAAATTCTTTAAATTATAGGACACTAAAAACTGTGTTTTTTTTAAACTAAATAGGTCTTTTTGTGACCTTGCCATCAGCGCCTATGTATGTAATCGAAGTCTGCCAATTGTGTCCTTGCACAAAAGCAGAAACCTGTGACAATGAATACAAGTTACGGATCATCATGGTCCATACTTGCATGTCAGTCCTGTAATAAAGTAGGGCCGGTGTTGTCAAAGTCTGACTCTTTGGACAGGATTGGCTGATTGAATTGCTTATAATATTTTTTTGTCTGTATATCCACAGGTTTTCTACACACAGTCAATATCTGCATATGAATAGACAGAAGACAGTGTCTGTGTTCCAGCAAACACACAAACCATGTTGATGGCACATGCTGAGCCTCATTGCTGTCAAAAAACACATAGATGCATGCATCACAAAAAAGTTATTAATGGATTTTGTTACTCAAAATTATTATTGTCGGATTTCTAAGACATCCACAACTTAAGCCCTCTTCTTTTCGCCTATATTAGTTAACATTTTGTCAAAATAAAACCATTTAAAGTATGCCAAATTAGCTACTAGCAGCTCCTGTTTGCAGTATACCCACGGATATAAAGACAACTCTCAGTGGATTATTATAAGGAAACTCGAAACAGTGATGATTCTCAGGCAAGTTGTGGAGTCAAAAGGTCTGTTTTTCTATGATGTCTAACCAGATGTACGGACATTAATAAAGACATACTGATATCCTCAGAAGGTGTAAGTCACACTGACTCTAAACATGTGTGTATCATGTCTGTGTCTCCAGATTTGACTAAGTTACGACTCAGCGAAGGAGTGGGATTTTTGCATTCTGAAGCTAAGGTTTTTTTTAAGTACCTAAATTACCTCCATGAGCACCATTCAGCTCCCCTCCCAGTCTGAAAACCTCTGGAGAAGCTGAATGTTTTCTTGTAGTTCCTTCTAAAAAAGGAAAACACCCATATTTATCAATGACAGAGCTATAGTTGTGGAGTGTCTCGCCTGAGCCCAACCATTAATCCCAATGACTGATATTCTGTTTCAACAGGTGAAAGGCACTGCAGGTGTTCAGTGGGCTATGTCATGCTCAGGGTTTGCGTGTGAAAACGTTGGAGGGGGGCCTTGAAAGCCATTCTTTTGTTTACTTTGGGTAATAAGGATAAAACTTGCCATTGAATGCCTTGAGGGACTATCTCCAAACAGGAACAGCTCGGTGTCGCTCTCCCACTCGTCATCTGAGCCGTCCCAGTACCTCCTGCGCTGGCCCGAAGACTGGGACCGGGTGACCACCTTGGCCGACGACAGGGTGGCCTCTTTGCAGTCCAAATTCAAGTGTCCGGGAGTGGATTGAAGATCATTCCCCGCCCTCTTGTGTTTGTCCTGCAAGCCTCCTCCCAGAGGAGACGCCGTGTCGCGCTCTGCATCGTTGTCGTCATCCTCAAACAAAGAGGATTCAAAGTGGAGGAAGCCGTTAGCGAAGGGGCTGTTGCTATCGAGAGAGAAGGCCGGGCTGGGCGGGCCTGAGAAACAACCTTCTGTCTTCTTCTCAGAGACCAGAGGATCGCTGCGATTGACTGCTGGCCCGTCTCGACTTCTGGTTTGGACCACGGGTTGTTTTTGTCCAGCAGTAGAGCCACCGAAGCTCTCCTCCCTGCTAGTGTTCCCGGTGCCAGGATAATCACTGCTAGCACAATCAGCCCAGGAGTCCCTCTCCCTCTCCCTCTCCATCCCCTTCCCACTCTCCTTTTTATTCACCCCCCACTCCCAGCTCCTCTCTGGCTCCCTCACCGGCAGAACCAGGTCAGGCTGGCTCACCATGGTGGTGAGATGTTGCAGCCTCCTAAGAGGACTGTAGGAGGAGGAGGAAGAAGAAGAAGAAGAGGAGGAGGAGTGGTGGTCCCTTTGTGTAAACCCATAGACGGAGGCATGCTTGAGGGAGGAGGTGGCAGCAGACATGGTTAGCCCGACCCTGCAGTCATGGTGTCTGGAGGGACAGGAGTGGGCGGAGCAGTCTCGGCTGGAGGTCAAAGGGCAGCTGGACTGATGAGTTTTTCTACCAGGGCCTGGGTAAGGCCCGCTCATGCTGACATGGTTCCTCCCTAAAACAGGAACAGAACATTATCAGAGTGGAGCTTACTGAAAAAATCATGAACATTAAAGTTGGGATGACTTTTAGGGCTGCAACTAACAAATATTTTAATTGTTGATTAATCTGTTGATTAGTTGTTTGGTCTGTAAAATGTCAGAAAAGGGTGAAAAATGTTGATCAGTGATTGTCCAAGATGACGTCCTCAAATGTGTTGTTCACAACTCAAAGATATTCAGTTTACTGTTCCAGAGGAGAGAAGAAACTGGAAAATATTCACATCTTATAAACTGGAATCTGAGAATTTTTAAACGACTAAAAGAGCTGGCAATTGATTTAATAGTTAAAACTAATAGTTACATATTTGTATTCATTTTACATATTTCCTTTTAATGTTACACATTATCCATTTTTTTTCTCACAGCATGTAAATCTGTCATAACATTGCTGCAGCTTGTCTAAAGTTATCCAGGCAGCTTGTGATTAGATTTTTTTAAGTGACACAGCTCAGATACCGTATCCATGATAACAACACAATCTGCCTTCACATGATGTCAAAATAAAACGTAAACAGACTCACTGACGACGAGCGGATCGACCTAATGTCACATTTTTTTGGGAGAGCTTCTGCGCAAACCACCGCAACCCCAGCAGTAAAGCCTTAGATGTAAATGAACGCGATATGATGAAAATGATAAGGTCAGCAGCCTGTAAACTCACGCTCGTGCACACAGAAGTCACACACAATTAAGGCAATAAATTACAGCACGTCATGTTAGAGATCATGCCGACGTGAAACACGCCGGCAATGCAACCACAAACTGGAAATAAAATGGACCCGTTCGTGCGCGCGCGTGTGCATGACGCGCGTGTGCATAGGTGTGTGCAACTGCATGTGTTGGTGTGTGTGTGTGTGTGTGTGTCGCTCGTGGCTTACAGTGGCTTCCATGCTTGCACGAGACAGAAACACTAAATGCCACATAACACGAGACGAGACGACACGACACAAAACAAGTTCAACACACACTGGCACACACACGCAGACACACACACACTACTCTCCCCCCCGACAGATGCAGGCTATGTGTGCATCAAACAACAAAATCACGGAGAAAACACCAAATGACACGGGATCTGTCGCGAGAATCTTACCATTCCGGTGTCGGCCACCACTACCATGACCCTCTACCCGCTCATTTTGGCGTTTAAATGTGCCAATTTCCAATTTTTTGAAAGCGGATGAGGAGAGTCCCAGCGGCAATACTACTAGGCCTGGATCCTGTGAAACGTACTCACTGCCCCCTCCACCTCCCTCCCTCCCTCACTCCCTCCTCCTTCTCCCTCCTCCTCTCTACATGCGCTAAAACCTGGTCCAGCGGCCCCTGGTTTAGAGATTCAGGCGTATTGTGCTCCTCCAACGTCACTCCCCCCTTTCTGCTTTGTGATAACTACAACTTTATAATTCGCCGTGTAGAGATAGATCCCTGCTCTGTTGAATGGCTATTTCCTGCCTGCAGACTCTGCCTGCCCCTTGAAAGTCTCTCTGCTGTGCGCACTGCCAGTCGTCACCACTGCCTCCCTCCCCAGCCGGTCCACAGCATGGAGCACAGAAGGGGCCGTAAATCTCTCTTCCAAGAAGAAAAAAACCCAACAACTCAAAAATCTGAACTGACAGTCACCAAAGAAGCGCACGGGGCAACCACACGACACCTTCAATAACCCGCCCCGCCCATTAATTACAAGCATCAATTCTTAACCTTAAACCAGGCTGCCATCACCAATGACATATGTCACATGCCGAACTTGTGCCAACAAACTGGCATCTTCTTCGTCTCCCCCCCTCCCCCCCCCACACACTTGGGCAGTACACATGCGCCCAGGAGCCGAATATAAAGAAATAGTAGTAATTCAAAAATGTCCACCACTAAGACATCTGAGAAGCAGTGAAATGGTTCAGCAGGCTACCCGGAAAAACCGATGGGTTTCCTTTTCTGAGACGAGTTGCTGTGTAGTCTCTGGCTGCACACCCGGTCCCTTCAAAATGGAGTCCTCCAGCCTTAGAGGAGGAAAAAAAAAAAAGCAGGCCACAAAGTGTTAATATATGCCCGATTTAAAGTTCACCCAGCCACGGAGGAACTGAGCCTCAAAGCGCACCTCTTCTGTGCCCTGGAGTCTTTCTGGAGGCTGCTGTTAAAATGGAATCAGCCATGCCACGGCAGGAACATTTTCTCTACATGTTGTGCCTCCCTCCCAAAGTCCCTGTCTTATGAGCGTTTGTGCCACGACAAGGGGGACTGAGGCACAGTTATCCTCTGGTGTACGTGTGTATGTATGTGTGTGCCAAACGCACGTCTAAACAGCAACAAATACAACATTTATTGACACGTTAAGCGTCGACCGTGCTAGTTTTGGGTTAGTGGTTTTGTGCACGTGAAGTGAAACGGAGGGGTAAAGCTCCTCGGCCGGGGAGACTGAGCTGAGCTGAGCTGCGAGATTTCTGCTGTCGTGTGGTTGATTTGCATGGGTGAGATTTGGAGACGTGGATATGTCTATGTCAGTGAGAACAGGGAGGGCGGGTAGAAGGTTTTTTTTTTTTCCAGGTGTAAAAATACCCCCTACCCACACACACTTGTCACCGGGAGGCGATATGGAAAACGGCGGTTATTATCGACACGGCCGAAAAACAGCAACCCCCCCCCTCTCCTCTGAAGAATCCAGCTCGACCCGGTCACTGTTGAAACCGACGTCTCTCTGCAGGACTGCTCGTGTGAATATTTTATATTTCCTGCAACTTCTCGCTGAATATCACCTGCTCACTTGCCCTGGCTTTTTTTTTCTATACTCAGCTGAGAACACGGATGATTTAGGATGCGTTTTGCTTCTGAGACGGGGTTTTGGTGAGAGAGAGCGAGACAGGCAGACAGACCGGCGGGACAGGGCCTGCTGCGGGTTCACTGAGCTCGCAGAACAGCGCCGCGGACCGGCAGCCGCGCGCACCTCCCGGGGAACCGCCGGCATCATTGCCGTTAACGTGCTTTCATTCTTATTTAGAGCAACCGTGTCAGCCAAGTCTCCACCCCCCCCCGGACTTTCCACTGATGCATCAAACCAGGTTTTGATTTGACGAAGCATCTTTATGAGTCTGAACCTCAAAAACTAGTTCTCATAACACATCTGGAAGTCCCCTTAGAGATATGATGCCACAGAGAACCAAACATGTTAATAAATAATTAATACGCATTTAAGTCTCAATAGTAGGATAACATTACATTACATTACATGCACATTGATGCATTATCACCACTTTAATGGTGCAGCTGGTATAGGTGAAGCTCGTTTTAAATACTTTATTTACTGCTATTTAATTTGTAATAATACATCATCATTTATTAGTAGATTGTATTTTGCATTAATAGAGATTTTTCCCTCTGAGATGTAGTGGAGTAGAAGTATAATGTAGCATCAAATGGAAACTTTAAAGGAATAGCTCAACATTTTAGTGTAGAACAGCACTTGAGTTAATTTACTTAGTTAGTACTCCTAATTTTGCTGTATTGGGAAGTACAATGACAATAAAGGCACCTCAAAAATAAATTCTTATAACATATCTGTAAGTCCTCCTAGACATACAAACCAGAATCAAAATTGTAGCTTACTCGTTAATGAATAATTAATACGCATTTAAGTCTCATGTGAGATGCAAACATAAATACAAAGAGCATTGGTGGAAGACTGAGATATTTACTTATCCTAATTAGATTTGATTAGATAATACTTTATTCATCCCACAGTGGGGAAATTCCCTTGTTACAATTTTAGTATCAAATCATAACAAAAGTTATCTCAGGACAGATAGAGTAAGTCTAGACCACACTATAATTTATGAAGAACCAACAATTCCAGTAATTCCCCCAAGAGCAAGCATGTAGTGCCACAGTGGTGAGGAAAAACTTCTTTTAGGCAGAAACCTCGGACAGACCCGGGCTCTTGGTAGGTGGTGTCTGACGGTGCCGGTTGGGGGTGTGATGAGCATAGCACGACGTAGCAGGGCACAGCAGAGCATCGCAGGACGTAGCAGGGTGTAGCAGGACGTAGCAGGGCACAGCAGAGCATCGCAGGACGTAGTAGGGGAGCAGCGTAGTGGGCACAGCAGAGCATCGCAGGACGTAGCAGGGTGTAGCAGGACGTAGCAGGCACAGAGAGCAGGCAGGACGTAGCAGGGTGTAGCAGGACATAGCAGGGCACAGCAGAGCGTAGCAGGACATAGCAGGGCACAGCAGAGCATCGCAGGACGTAGCAGGGCACAGCAGAGCATCGCAGGACGTAGCAGGGTGTAGCAGGACGTAGCAGGACGTAGCAGGGCACAGCAGAGCATTGCAGGACGTAGCAGGGTGTAGCAGGACATAGCAGGGCACAGCAGAGCGTAGCAGGACGTAGCAGGGCACGCAGCAGTATCATGGACGTAGCAGGGTGTAGCAGGACGTAGCAGGGCACAGCAGAGCGTAGCAGGACGTAGCAGGGCACAGCAGAGCATAGCAGGATGTAGCAGGGCACAGCAGAACATCGCAGGATGTAGCGGGGTGTAGCAGGAAGTAGCAGGGCACAGCAGAGCATAGCAGGACGTAGCAGGGCATAGCAGAGCATAGCAGGATGTAGCAGGGCACAGCAGAGCATTGCAGGACGTAGCGGGGTGTAGCAGGACGTAGCAGGACGTAGCAGGGCACAGCAGAGCATAGCAGGACGTAGCGGGGTGTAGCAGGACATAGCAGGACGTAGCAGGCCACAGCAGAGCATAGCAGGACGTAGCGGGGTGTAGCAGGACATAGCAGGGTGTAACATGATGTAGCAGGGACTAGCAGGGCACGGAGCATTTCTGGGACAAGAATGCACACAGATGGAAAGAGAGAAGAGAGAGAAGCTCAGTGGGTCAAAGGAAGTCCCCCAGCAGTCTGAATCCATAACAGCATAATTAAGGGAGAGCCTGGTCGGGCTAGAACTCTCCCTTTCAGAATCAGGCTATCCTTCCCTCCACTCTGATTATGTCATCGGTTATAAGGTAGATTAGTATGACGACTGAAGAGAAGGGGTGCTGCGTCTGCAGCTATACACCCTCCCCCGCCGGTCTGGCTGAATGTTGCAACTCCTCACTCCCTAAATAAAATCTTTATCAAAGAGGAGGGTTTTACGCTTACTCTGAAATGTTGTGACGGTGTCTGCCCCCCCCGAACCCAGACCGGGAGCTGGTTCCACAGGACAGGAGCCTGATAGCTAGAGGCTCTGGCTCCCATTCTACCTTCAGAGACTCTAGGAACCAGAAGTAGCTCTGTATCCTGGGAGCACAGTGCTCCAGTGGGACAATAAGGTACTGAGAGCTCTTCAAGATAAGATGGTGCTTGACCAGTTAGAGCTTTGTAGGTCAGGAGAAGGATTTTAAATTCAGTCCTGTATTTTCCAGAGTGACAATGCAGAGAAGCTAATAGCTTAGTTCTTGTCAGAACACACACTGGGCAACCTGAGAGTAAGGAATTACAGTAGTCCAGCCTGGAAGTAACAAATGCACAGTGTTGAGGAGTAATGGAGTATTTGTACCGGCGTTACGTATTCAGAATACAAACTATGAGTAACTGTATTCTGTTACAGTTACAATATACTAAATAAATCAAGGTACCTGCATGCATTTCCCAGAAGCCTCAATATGAAAACAAAAAATGAGCTTTTTGCGTGATCACTGATAGACGTAGAGGTGGAGCAGAAACCGGCACAACAGACCCAGGGCAGGAATGGGTTTATAACTTGGAAATTCAAACAACATTTAACATTGAAAGAACAGGGAGAAGGAAACATAACGGTGCAGTGCAACCTCTGCTTGCCAGCAGCCGACCTCCTTTCAGCATCCAGATTACTCCACCTCCAACCTGAAGCATCTTAAAGTAAGTTACATGTTGTAACCAACCCCCCCCCAACCTCTCTACGTGGATTTTTGGGCTTTCATACTACTCGCTACTGTTGCCGCTCTTCATACGCTACGTCATCTTCTCAGTGACTTTACTTTTGGCATTTGTTTCCTTGGTGGCCACAACCACGTAAAGCCAGTTAGTCACATTTATCTGACAGCTGAGGTTTTTTACTTTGACAGATTTTTAAAGTTTTTTTAAAGTACATAAATATAAACCCACCTTAGTTACCTTTTAGATACAAATATCACATTATATACTTATGTGATATGATGCAGTAGGCTACAAATACTACTATTCTACCCAGTAGCATACAAAGAAATCTAAAATTGGTTCCATGTTGATAACAAACCACATAATGCTCTTACATGTACGTGGATGTATTAGTGATCAAAACTAAATGATATAATATTCTATGACAATAATATTTTTAAAAGAGCCATTCTGCACAATGATTACTTGTATTTTTAACATAGCATACTTTAAGTGCATGCAGCTAATATTAACTTTTTTGCTCGAGTAACATTTTCAAATTTCAAATTCAGGACTTCCTGACTATTTCTACTTTTTAAAGTCCATAGTCTTGTAAAGACTTGTCACGTCCAGTAGAGGGCAGCACTGCACATCAAATGAGAACGAGGTGTGTAACCAGAAGTCCAACCATCGGACTGTCAACATGTGTCAATGTTCATGTAGTTTAATGAATACATGAATGAAATTAAGAATAAAAAGTATGATTTTTTTCCCCCCACATCTGCATATCTTTTCTTTTAAAAATAAATCATACTTTAACTTTAACAGCATTCTTGATACATGTGGTTCCAGCACATCTGCTTTACACCAAGGACCTGGCTTCGAGACCCAGTGGAACCATTGATTTATAGTTATTAAGTACTTGCATGATTGTATAAATAAACAAATGTTGAAAGAAATACATAAATAAATGCATATACAGTATTCATGAATAAATAGAGTAAATTCTGACCTCCTACCTCGTCACCATACAGAGCAGCAGGAGATGTTTTTTGGTGCGTGGCTACACGCCGACCTGTCAATCAGGACAGAAACTTAGTAATGCAAACTTTGTCACTGTGTACATCCAACTTGTGTAAACTTATTTTGGCTTCCGCTTTTTGAAATTGCGATTTAATTCACATTTTTATTCCTTGGCTTTTAATCCGGCATGAGAACTGTATGTTGTATTTGTCTGGTGTTGTATTCTCTTTATTGTTTCATGTCAATGTACAACCTGGTTGTTTTTAAATGTGCTTTATAAATATAAATAAAGTTTGATTGATGGATTATTTGATTGATTGATTGATTGATTGATTGATTGATTAAAATCACATGGCCACACAGTTGTCTTTCTGTGTTTGGGTTTTTTTGTTTTCTTAGTCAAAAAATACTCAAATGTGGTCACTGTCCAAAGTCTAAAACTGGACACACACACACACACACACACACACACACACACACACACACACACACACCACACACAAACACAAAAACCACAACACACAACACACACACACACACACACACACACACACACACACACACTGAAAGCTCCTGGATTAGATGTGGGAGGAAGCGTTCACACTACACTGATGAAGTTTTAGTCAACTGTCACACAAGAGATCCGGAGGCCGTGCTCTCCTCCTCTCCCGGCAGTGTGTTGGGTGTGTGTGTGTGTGTGTGGTGTGTGTGGTGTGTGGTGTTGTGTGTGTGTGTGTGGGTTGTGGTGTGTGTTGTGGTGTGTGTGTGTGCCTTCCTGTTGTTTTAGATTCCGCTCCACTCCCCCACTGCTGCCAATCCACGACCTCTGACCCTGAACCCAGCTGTCAGCTGTCCCGGCCGATGGGACAGCTTTCTCTCTCTATCAACCTTCTTGTCTCAGTTTCATTCCACTTGTGTCACACTGAAGCTATTGATCCCTGGAAGACTTACTCAGATCCTCTGCTTAAGTAAAAGTAGAAATATCAGTCTAAAAAATCTTCTAGTAAAAGTAATGAATTCAAAATGTTAATTGGGTAAAAGTATGTAGCAATATTAAGCAAAATCCACATAGTAAAGTATAAAATATAAGTATTTATAGTGCAGTGAAGTGTTTTTCTCTTGACTATTAAGATTCCTGCTGCATTCATGTGTGTGTTTCATTTTATTTTTTGTTGCTGATGATGTTGAAGGTTTAATTTAACTCTTTTATACGCTGTTGGATAGTTTAATCTACAGCAATGCATCATATTCTATAGGATGATTATATGTTTGTAGCATCGCTGTCCTGTGAGAACCTCGCATCTCTAAAAAAGGTTAAAACTTTCCATGGTGTCAGAATAACAGCCCTGTTTTCAGCTTTGTGACGATGCAGTTTTGCAGCTGATCCAAGAAGATTTTTAAAGACTTTATTTATCTTAAGAAGTAGGAGAATCATCTCAACACATGAAGGAAGACATCAACACATCTGGAGATACGTGGTTTTCAGAGGACAGGAAGGAGATGAAGTAACTAAAGCTGTTAGACAAATGTAGAGGAGTAAAAACTACAATGTTCACCTCTGAGATGTAGTCTATTCAAGTCAAGTTTATTTCATCCATAAAAATGGAAATTACAGTGCTCACACTCGCCATTTTACCCATAAAAACTAGAAAATAAATACAATACCACAAATACACTGCAATATTATACATAAATACAATTAAAAAAAACTTATAAAAAGTGGAGTAGTACTGTATAAAGTAATATAAAATGGAAATACTCAAGTACAAGTACATCAAATTTATGCTTGAGTAAATCATTATCTTTTCATTAGTTTCCTCTTATCGTTGCCTGAATAATCATATCTGTCAAAACAGCAGATTGGGTTTGAGTTATTCTGAAAAATAATATATTTGAAGAACTTCACAACAAGAAACAAGAGTAGAGAATAAACATACCAACATATACAGAAAAATATAGCTCAGTAAAGACGGAATGAGAGGGTTTTAAGAAGTGGAATTTTACTTAAATAAGTAAATTAAAAGCATAATCACTTAAACAAAATGTATAAGTTGTAACATCACACCTTTCATTGCACTATATTATGCATTTTTAATGGCTTATGTTTTAACATGATTAATGAAATGATTATATACTGTTTTAAATAAGTGTTTATTAGAATATCGGCTAATTAAAGACCATTATTAACCGTTAATAAACAGGTGACACGTGTTGGGTTGTAGCAGCAGCTCTTCTCCACACAGGGGAGGTAACGGCATCTCTTTGCAGGGTGTCTTGTTTCTTTATTGTTCATTTTTAATCTAAAAAATTGTACAATGACAACAATATCCCTTTCATAGGTTATGTGTTTTTTTTTAAAGGTGTCTCGTTTTTACATATTTATAAAAATAGATGAGGATAAAGCGACTCAAAAGTCCGGGACAGCTGACGTTGAGATGTTTTGAAATCTTACACTAAATATCCTCTCTACTCTCATCAAAACTCATTACCTCGCCTCATATACATAATCCTCATTAATCCTACTTGTACTCGCGAACAAACGTGTGAAAAAAACCCTCTTTGAAATGAGAGCCCGCTTCCTTTCAGCTTTGGCGCCTCCAGACAAAAATATCTCTGGACACCGTTAAAAAAAAAGAAAAAAAAAGTCAAACTCAATTTTGTCTTTCTCTCGTTCTTTCTGGGGTCTTACAAGACGTCACACGCACACGCACACGCACACGCACACACACACA
>NC_045745.1:10628324-10639766 GCF_008692095.1 Etheostoma spectabile | reverse complement strand
CACACACACACTTATGTACAAAACTGAATAAAAGGAAGAGGAAGTTCTGAGGGCTTTGAAAGCCTGATTGGGAGAAAGCTCTTGTCCTGCTGAGAAAGGAGAAGGTGAATAACGAGCCCTGGTAGCCGGCAGCCAGCACAAAGTGGAGTGGAGAGCTCCATTCTCCCCGCCAGAGAGGGAGACCGCTCACGGGGGGCGGGTGAGGGCCCACGGGGCCCTCCGCAGCCCGAGACCCTTGCTTAATGAGAAATTCCTGGGGATTTAGAGGGGCGCAGAGGTCTTCATTTTCTCACTGCGCCCACGGGCCCCCGGTAGCCGGGTGCTGAGGGTTCTCTTTCAGCCCTGAAACGTCCCCAGAGGAAGGCAGAGTCCCCCCCATTCAACATGAGCAGGGGCCCGCCTGCCTGCTGGATTATGCATATGACATGTGGGTTGGAGGATCGCAACCTGCCACCTCCTGCACACTGCAAAAAAATGTCAAGTCATTTAAAGCTGCACCTGCCTTCACAAAGTGGGGCTTCAGCCGGGAGGAGTGTCCCGGCCCCACTAATTAAGATGCTGGACATTCACTCTGATGAATGTCGGTCCCCACAAGCATGGAGAAAAACAAGGCATGTGCCAACATTCAGATTCTCTCAGACGAAATCATTATCACATGTAAACGACTTTGAAAATCTGAATTGACACATATGAGGAATCCGACTCTCAATATACTTTCATACTTAACACAGCATCAATAACTAATGTACAGGAACATATTAATATAAACAACAACAAAGCTAACGAACAAGCGAATCATGCTTGAACGCAAAATGAAAATACAGTCTTTCATTTTAAAGGTTAATACACATTTGGACAACAACAAAAAAGTATATAAATGTAAACCTTCCTCCCAAAAATCCTTCTTTTTCTCTACTTTATACACTGCTTGAGTGTTGGTCTGCTGTGTTTTGGCTGAAAAAAAAATTTCTACATTTTCGTTTTTATCATCAGATAAAATGCTGATTTCATACAATCCTGAAAAAATGCTCAGATTAAGCTCGATGAAGAAGTTTTTCAGTTGGGGATAGGTCGGAATAAAATTCATCAAGTTAACATTTTACAAGTAACACAATGACGCTATGAGACAACAACATATTTAAAATAATCTGCACTTGAAGACAGTAAATCACAACTTCTGGGAGCTCTGTTGAAGTCCTAACTAAAACATTGAGAATATCTGGAGATGTGCAGTGAAACGTTATAATAATATTTGAGACGGGAAAGTCACAAAAACGCCAACTAGCAACAAGCTAATGCTAGCCACAACGCTACTCTCCTGACCCTGACCCAACGTGGGAATTAAAGAGAAATTACTTTAAAAAAACTGACCATGACCAGACGGTTCAACAAATGGATACGTCGCTTAACCACGATCAGCAAACCAGACAAATTCAACTTGGCTGCTCTAACCGGAGAAAATACGGGTTTGGAAACAGGTTGAAGGCAGTAAACCACTTTAGCTCTGTTAGTGAAATGTAAAATTGCATGTTACTAACTCAACTTCTTCCCTTTTACCGGAGTCTTGTGCTCTCTCTCGTCCCTCCCCTCTCTCTCCTCCTATCACTTCCTGCAGGTGTTTCTGGCTCTGGATCTGTGGAGTCTGTATCTGTGGAGTCTGTATCTGTGGAGTCTGTATCTGTGGAGTCTGGATCTGTGGAGTCTGGATCTGTGGAGTCTGGAGGAGTCTGGATCTGTGGAGTCTGGATCTGTGGAGTCTGGAGGAGTCTGGATCTTGTGGAGTCTGGATCTGTGGAGTCTAGATCGTGGAGTCTGGATCTGTGAGTCTGAGGAGTCTAATCTGTGAGTCTGATCGGTGGTCGGAGAGTCAGATCTTGTAGTCTGTATCTGTGGAGTCTGTATCTGTGGAGTCTGGGATCTGTGGAGTCTGGATCTGTGGAGTCTAGATCTGTGGAGTCTGGATCTGTGGAGTCTGGAGGAGTCTGGATCTGTGGAGTCTGGATCTGTGGAGTCTAGATCTGTGGAGTCTGGATCTGTGGAGTCTGGATCTGTGGAGTCTGGATCTGTGGAGTCTGGATCTGTGAGTCTAGATCTGAGGAGTCTGGATCTGTGGAGTCTGTCGAGTCTGGATCTGTGGAGTCTGGATCTGTGGAGTCTAGTATCTGTGGAGTCTGGATCTGTGGAGTCTGGAGGAGTCTGGATCTGTGGAGTCTGGATCTGTGGAGTCTGGATTTGTGGAGTCTGGGTCTGTGGTTGGAGTCACCTGCTACCTCCGTGGTCCTGCTCGACACACTCTGCTACAATTCTCCATGTCTCTCTCTCTCTCTCTCTCTCTCTCTGTCTCTTCTTTGTCTCTTTATCTCACTCCCAACCAGTCGAGGCAGATGCCCCCCCACCCTGAGCCATGGTTCTGCTCGAGGTTTCTGCCTCTTAAAGGAAGTTTTTCCTTGCCTCTGTCGCTTAGTTCTTACTCTTGGTGGGAATTTTTGGGTTTTTGTAAATAACATCACAGAGTACGGACCTGCTCTGTTATGAAAAGCGTTGTGAGATAACTGTTGCTCTGATTTGGCACTGTGTAGATTAAATTGAATTGAATTGACTTAAAATTTTAAAACTGAACACGGGTCACTCTCCTCCGACTGCAGGGAGGTGGAGGCAGATCTCACCCTAGCGGGAGTTAATTCTCCAAATGTCTGATTAGATGAATGAGCCTCCCAGCACCGGGCATTGTGGAGACACTCCCCCTCGGCTGAGCTTCAGAACCAGAGGGGCCTGTGGACCATTGTGTTAAGAGAACTCTTGCTGAGGATTGAGTCGGTTGCACGACACAAACAAACCTCCAGTTGGTTGTTTGACAGCTTCACAGGTGGAGAAACGGCGTCCTCTCTCCAGGACGCGACTCTTCAGGAAGCCGGCATTCATGACGGAGCATCGGGGGACCGAAGGGATCTGCATCCACTTCAGCACTGGTGACCTACACAAGGTTTCAGCCTGGGCCGAGGCAAAACATGAAGTAGATTTGAACACTACCACTGAAAAGTGTGTCTTCAGCTGTTTTCTTCATGTTGTTCTACTTTGCTTCTAAAATATATAAAATAACAGATAAAACAGTAATTCACACACCAAATGTATCATTTATTTTTAAAGTAGTTTTGGCCCAAAATAAGAACAATTAAAGGTCTAATGTGTAACATATTTAGTATAATAAGTCATAAATTGACCCCAATGCGTCATCATATATTAAGGAAACATACTAAGTAGAAATACTTAGTCTTTTCTGACAACAATGCCAATGCCAGTAATTTATCCTTTTGAGATTTCTGTTTGTGTTTTGGCCTGTGTGTAGATATAAACTGCTCAGTTTGACAGACATGCAGGGTTTGTCAGACCCGACTGGCAGAATAACCCAAACGCAGACAAGGAGAAGTTCAATGAAAGTTTATTGAAACTAATCCGTGAACCAGATGACCAACCCAGGTGAAGCAGAGGAAAAAGCTGTGACGGCAGGGGAGTGAAGACAATCCGGAGGTGTAGAGTGTTGATGGTCCGTAGCAGGATTACTGGATGTGCAGACAGAGAGACAGACGTTACCAAATACGAATACAGACGTGAAGCAAACAAACAACCAGCAAAAGTCAGATGAGGCGCCAAACACATACTAGGTAGACTAACGATCCGACAGGGACTGGATGTCAGGTCACGGTATAAGAGCTGGTGGTGATGATGATGAGACACAGGTGGGTGCTGGTGATTAGGCTGAGCAGGAACAGGTGATGGTGATTAGGCTGAGCAGGAACAGGTGATGAGTGAAGGAGGCCACACCTCCCCAGGTTGCATGGAAACAGGAACCATGATGCACAGACCGAGACAACAAACATACAGACAGACAACAGGATCAGAGCGGGGGATGCCTGACAGGGTTGCCAGATACATGCATGTAAAAACGTAAGCTGTATCAATGGAGATGAATTCTACCCGACCTTAAAAAACCGGGAAGAGAGGACCGTGAGTTGTTGCCGCAGTTCTAATAAAGTGTGTTCAGTCGGGTGAAGAAGACGGCAAGGAAGGGTTATATTTAGTGGGTCCTACCGTAATTCTAAGCCTAGGAAGTGTGTCTGTCAGTCGGGTACATAGCTCTGCGTGAGCCCGGGCTTTTATGACTGTCAACAGCTGTTATGTCTGGCTATGTGAGACAAGCGTCCAGCTACATTGTTGTGGATGCTGCGGTTTCAACCTGGCAACCTCCGTAAACTTCGAGTCTGGGGAGGAGGAGGAGGGCGGGGGAGACGACTCTCTCCAGTATTTTGAATTTTTACTGCAGTAACTATTTGAAACACTTGCGGTCAGTATTGCATTTTGCACCTTTAAATGATTGAAACTTCCTTTTAGTCGATGTCCCACATCAACTAATGTGTGACAGGGGAGGACAATGTTGGAACTTGGATGATTAATTTGTTTTCCAGTCTAGAAAAGTGACCCTCAGTCATCATTGAAGAAAAATGGTGCAATTGACCTCTAAATATTTTTGGAAACCTGTTGTTATTATTAGCTATTGACTAATTTCATTTTTTCTGATGATTAATGATAAGCCACGATACCACAATAACAACTTAATAGATGTTGAACGTGGTGGTAAATTTCAAAACAACAACTCTGCCAGGATGGAAGCAGAGTACAGTAGCTTAGTGTTGACACACACACACACACACACACACACACACACACACACACACACACACACACACACACACACACAGCCATTTCCGAGCCAAACACAAACCCAAAGCACAGCCAGAGGCCTTGGCAGAAGAAGTGATCTCCACTGGGGCTCTCAGCAGGAGCAGCGGCCTCTCTGTGGACTCAAGCTTTGGGCTCAGTGTGCCGCAAATAACGCTTTCACTTAACTGTTAATGGACACACACATCTGAACTTCACCTTCATCTCCCGGGGTTAACTTTACCTAGCACCAACTGGTTTTGGTACTGGGTTTTAGAGATGTTAAAGCATTGGACAGTTTTCCACCACAGCAAAAAAAAAACTAAACATGTAAGAAGAGCAGATTTATAAAAGGATATTTAGAAGAAAAATCCGCCATGGCATAAGATTTTGGTAGAGCCTTATTTGTGCATCGCTGTCAGGCTCTGGAAGTCTGGATGTGAAGCTGAACAACAACCATCAGATTTATTTCTGCTCTGCGGACGCAGTGACCGTCAAACACAGGCTTTAAATACTCCGAACACACTATTTAAAAGATCACAGAGGCTCGAATCCAAAACACACAAGAGAGAGAGAAGCTGAAGAAGTTCTCTTTTACTCCCTCGGGCTAAAAATGAGACATCCGGGAGTGGCCTGTTCACTACCTAAGCACAAGAGTAGAGAAGTCTCTGCAAGAGAAGTGTCCGGCTAATTGGTTTGTTAAGACGAGAGAGGGTGTGAGAGAGACAGGGAGAGAAATTTTCCCTTTCTTTCAGTCCAGACAGGTTAAATGTGCAGTTAGGCCCAGACAATGGAGTCTTCCATTCACATGCAAAGATGAGGTATATGGAGCGAGCTGGGTTTTGTGGCCGATGTTCAGACTTCAATTGAGAGGCACCAAAGCGTGACAGTGTCCCCTCCCCTGCCATGCCTCCCACTGCCCTTCCTTTCCTCCCCTCCTTGCTTCACTTCTTCCTCCGTTCTCCTCTACCTTCTGCATCCACGTTTCCGTCCATCCTTCAGCCCAGGAGGCCTAAAGAAGTACATTCACATTGGATGATTCTGCATCTCAGATCTCAGAGAGTGAAGGTGTGGAGGAGCACGAAGGAGAGTGAAGTAATGAGTCTTGTCACAGACCTGTGTTTGCTTTTTTATTAACCATAACAATAATCTTTCCCTGACCTCAGTGGTGGGAAGTAACTAAGTACATTTTACTTAAATACTGTAGGCAACTCAAGAACAATTTGGATGTATCTGTACTGTAATTTGATGCTACTGTATACTTCTACATTTTGGAGGCAAATATTGTACTTTTTCTCCACTACATTTATTTTATACCTTTAGTCACTTTGCAGATTTAGTTAATACAAAATATGAGCTTATAATATGATGTATTATTATAGAATAAACTGTCCAGCAGTATATAAAGTCATTAAAATGAGCTCCACCTTTGGCTGCAACATTAAACTTTGTCATCTCATCATGTAGTCACACATCCCCTCGTCAGTTTTCTTTTTTCCTCCTGAGGCCATGGGAACGCTCTGATTAGCTCTATATCCACTATATTCCACTCAGGTTTTGGTGGATGGAAACTTACAACTAACAGTATGAGGGTTTGGCAGAATGAGGGTCTCTCATATTCCTCCTGGGTATGTGGCAGAGACTAAAGAAAGTGGGATTCTCTTCTTTTTTCCTGCAGATTAGTGTTTAGTAAAGCAGCTCAGAAGCAAAAAAGCAATGAATGAATACAAACTTCATATGAAGCCCTAATGGATTCTCTGTTGTAGTTTCATCATTAATAATTATAATAAGGAGAGCTGCTGCGTCCCATCTCAAACCAGCACAACAGAGACCGGACAGCGGTAGGACAGGGAGGGGTTGTGTAAAGAAAGGAAAGAGGGAGAGTGTGGGGGTGGTGGAGGAGGTCACATTGGGTGGGGCGAGGGGGTTGGTCATACAAAGACTGAAGCCGTGAAATGGTGCTTGTTAAAGCCCGGCGCTGGTCGACTCATTGAGTTGTCAATCCGCCCGGCAGGTCTCCCTCATGATGAGACCTGTCAGAGGGAGAACAGGAGGGATGGGGATGACCTAATGCTACATCACCTCCCTCCCTTTTCTCCACAGACGGGTTTGAGTGACACCCCCATCGGTCTATTATACAACCCCACCCAGGGGCGCCAAGGCAGCAGACGGGCCGGACCAATCGAGGCACTGGACGCATGCTTGCTCGTCATTGTGGAAGACTGGAGGACACTAAAGAGATTCAGGAGATAGAGGACATTGTATCAGCACCTCATGGACAACGAGCTGTCTGAAGTGGCAATTACAGGTGGTGCAAAGGTCCAAAAGGGGCCGAGTCATCCAGTCAAAAAGAGCAAAATCACTCAACATGTCACAATTTTCCCTAACGTCTGTAACAAGCAGACGACCTTTAGTATTTTTATCCTGTCATGCCTCAAATGTATGCAGCTTATTGGTGTTGTAGGGTGTTTTTTTATTGTATTTTATTCAGTATTCGGGCTCCGTAATAATCTCATTCTTACAGGTCACCACCACTATCATTGGTGAAGGTTGAAATGTAGATTGACTTGAGAAGTGATCAAGATCCAGATACTTTAAGCCCTTCACTTGCTGTCAGTATTACATTTTGCACATTTAAACAATTGAAACTTCCTTTTAGTCAATGTCCCACAGTGTTGCGTGACAGGGGAGGACACTGTTGGAACTTGGATGGTGAATTTGTTTTCCAGTCCAGAAAAGTGACCTTCAATCATCATTGAAGAACAACAGTGCAACTGGCCTTTAAATATTTTTGGAAACCCATTATTATTAGTTGTAGTTATTAGCAGTAACTTCCATCAGGAAGACGGAGTACCACGGCCTCACACTAACAAAAGTGTGGAGGTTACCGCCTAAATGAAGCAAACAGAGCTGCATTGTCAGCAAAAAGGCGGATACAAACTCTTGAGATCACCCGGTCTTTAAGTTTGAAAATCCCAAACCGAATCAATGTGAAAGCAAAAAGGAAAAGAGTTACGTCATCCAGAACTGCGCAGTGTGACCATTAACAAAACAAATACACAATTCAGTTTCCAAGTAAAAAGAAAGGAAGAATTCTCTGATTGCATCTTTGGGAAACGTCTTGCCAAGTTTTTCAGACAGCGAGGGGGAAGGTGGCAACACAATCAGCTTCACCCACTGGCCTTTAGCTCTCTGTCACCTCCTTCCACCTATCACACCATCTCTTTGTTTGCCTCCGTCTCCCAGAATTCAGCTCTGGACCAGACGCATTGTCCTGTGTGACGACTTGACATCTCTGTCCGTCACAGGGACGCAGACACAAAGACGTGCACGCACACAGTCTGGCATCCTGACACATTCTCTTTCAACGTTGACGTGTCAATCTGATTTGACAACCATGATGAAGACTTTAAGATTAAATAAGGGATTCAACTCCAGATGGTTGTTGTGAAACAACATCATGTCATGCAAAACTTTCTACTGTCTGCCAGGTGATTTTGAGTAAGAATAATTTTCTTGTTTTAAGGTTAATTTTATGCCCAGTCCACCGAATATACTAATGAAGTGCTAAAACAACAAGATATAATATAAAACAGTACAACAGTTACATTCTTCTTTTACTTTAAGTAGATTTTCATGATCATACTTACAAATCCATGCTGAAGGATAATTTTCAACTTGTAATACAGTCTTTTTACAGTGTGGTATCAATAGTTTTACTGCAGTAAAGGATCTGCGTACTTCCTCTACCACTGCATGTACATAAAAACACAAGACTCTACCCGTTTTGTTTCTCCTTTAGGTCGCCATTTATCTTCTGTATGTCTTTTCTCTGAAGCTGGAGTCCGCCTGGTCGGGTTTCATGTAAATCCCATTTGTTTAAAATGTAAAATTCAGTCTTAGAATTTGAGATTCAAAGTTCAAGGGAGCTTCTGAAAGTAGCGAGAGAGAGGGAGGGAGGAAGTGGGACGCTTTGCATGGGGCATTGTACAGTTTGTACAGTAAAATATAATGTAAATACAGAGCTAAAAGAGAGTTACAAACATCACTCCTGATGAATGCTACGAATATTGCAACGTGTCTGCTGTATCAGAATCAGAACCAGAAGAGGATTTATGGCCAAGTAACACTTACAATACACTTGCATAACTTGGTGTGTGCATAGTGCATACACAAACATATTCCAGGAAATAAACAATAAATGCAAACAAATATGTGCTGTACAATATGACTGTTTAAACAATAAGATAAAAAGGCTGAATGGTTTAGTGTAGTATGTGTTTGTGTATGTGTAAATTAGAAATTGTTTGCCAACTCTAACAGCTTTTTCCTGCAGTCCCCAAGTGTCTGACATTATGGAAAGGATCCCTACAGAGAAATACCTTTTTTTAAGATCTTTTTTGTTCAACCACAAACAGCTCAGAGCGCTATCGCTAAGCCCACCAGACTCCATTAAAAAAAAAGATACTTTTAACGTGTATTGATCCAGCATATTTCCACATGTAAATGGGTAAGTTATGTGTTTATTTCAACCAAAACTAGAGTGGTGATTGTTGGAACAGTATAAAGACCGAACCAAGACGGATTTTGAGTTTTATTTAGTTTCTGTCGACTTTGAATGAAGTGTGTTTTACAACGGTTAAATGATGTGATGATGATGTTTATTTAAATGGAGTCTGGCAGGTTTGGCAATAGCCATTTTCAAGGATGTTTAAAAAAGATCTTGCTCTTTAACAAAAAGGTCGACTTCTGTAGAGGTCCTTTCCATAATGTTGTCAGACACTTGGAACAATAATCTGAGCCTGTCAGTAGTAAAACAAGCACTTTTGTGGACGTAAATTCAAGTTGCGCAATTGCCCAATAATTTACATCGTAGCTTGTGCAGAGACTGCAGCAATCTCGCTTAATATTTGCAATTTTTATTGTTCTTCCCATCACTCACACTCAAAACCTTGGGAAACTGTTGTGCCAGTTACCCTTTCAGGTTAGTGTTTTTTTTTCTAATGTTGACATCTTACACTCATGCACACATTAACTACAACATGTGTCTTTAAAAAAAGAAACATTGCTTTTAAAACCTTAAAACTTGCAAGAGCTACTGTTGTGTGCCGTTGTGTGGCAGTTTGAAGTCAAGTCTGTTGAAGTTAATTGTTTTTTAAATTTGTTACTTTTACAACACACTTTTTTCACAAGTGTGTCGCTCTTTTAAATTAAAAGAGATTATTCAGTCTTGGCTCAATCAAACTGTGGGAAGACATTTCAGGAATACTTGTTAACACACACAAAAAAATCCTGTGGCGTGTTTTTACCACCACTGTGTCACACACATTCCTTTCTCATCCTCTTTCTCTCTCACTCACACACACACACACACACACACACACACACACACACACACACACACACACACACACACACACACACACACACACACACACACTTGTGGTAAAACACAACTGCCCACACCCACAGACATGCAAAAACACAAGCTGTTTTCATCCCACCATCATAGGCCTATAAATATGTATTTTTAAATTTCTTATGTTAAAAAGGTTGAAAGAATCTGAGGCACTAATCAAAAAGCCTTTAATATCTTCTTAAAACATGCCAAGACTGTATCATTAAAGATTGTGTTTTAGGCTTTCTGCCTTTACTTTATGAACAGGTGTAGATAGAAAGGGTTGAGAGAGAGAGAGAGAGAGAGAGAGAGAGAGAGAGAGAGAGAGAGAGAGGGGGGGGAAGGCTGTGGGATATAAACCAATCCCAGCCGCTGCAGTAAGGATTCAGCCTTTAGCATATGGAGTGCACACTCCATACAAGGTGAGCTACCCTGCACCCCCTATATATCAAACATTTCAGCAAATAAACATTCTCCATGTTTTTCTGTTTTGGATTGGACAGATGAGATCCGCTGATACGATAGCGACAGTCCCAGACAGGACAGCAAGGAGCAGTGAGTGAGCATGTGTGTGTGGACTGAATGCAGATGAGAAATAAAGCAAAGAGTTCTCATTGTCAGGTTCACATGATATCGTACTGAAAGTTATGCTCACCAATTTCTATCATATACTACGAAATAAGGCGACTGCCGGCTGGTCGCTGTCAGCGGACGTTGGTGGTTGAGTCGAGCCGACAACACACTGTCACAAATTTAACGTAAAATTTACAGTAACTTACTGGCAACGATTGGCAGCAAGTTACTGTGAATTCTTTTTACAGTAAAGGTATCACAGTATTTTATGTATTCATTGTGAAATACAAAACAATTAAACAATAAGACAGAGGAACAGAAGACAAAAAAAAGTAAAAATACAGTAGTTTACTTTACTATTTACAGTACTATAGCGGCTATATTGTGATTTTTTTTACAGTAATACTTAGACTACTGTGATTCAACTGTAATACTTAGACTACAGTTTTTTTTTTCATGTTGATAAAGTTGTAATGTAACTTTACAGCGTTCTACTGTAAAATCCTATCCAGTAGTGTTACTGTGAAATCTACAGGAAATCACTGTAGATTTCACAGCCGTTATTTACAGTGTAGGTGACCATGAGCCCGCACACAGCACCGCCAGATGAGGGCCTTCTCAGGGGCCATGCCAGTTGAGTTAAACCGACAAAAAGTGAGCATCATGCGACGACAACAGTTCCGTTTAGGCAACAAAACAACTTGGTAAGTTCAGGAAAAAAACAAAAAATCGTGGTTTGGGTTAAAAAACTCGGG
>NC_045745.1:10627262-10628314 GCF_008692095.1 Etheostoma spectabile | reverse complement strand
GGGGGGGGCGGTGTTCACTTCCCCGGCTTGAAAGCCCTGTGTTTTAACCCTTTAATCCGTTCTTTACACTTTTGCTTGGGTCTTTTTGAAAGGGATAAAGGATTAAAATTGAAATTTTAGTTGTTTTTTTTATTTTGGGAAGGCAAGCCCCGCTCCCTTCTAAATGACGACCTAAACTCTTTAACGTCCATGTTTTGCTCTGACATGCTTAGGCATGTGAAGAAATCCTAGTCTCCTAAAACCTGCCTGCTAGTTGCACTTAAGCTATGATGGCACAATGTGGAAGGCTTTGAGCAAACGCTCAATTTAGTGTCCTCCACAGCACAATTTCCTCAACACAGAAACAAACAAGACTCCAGGAGAGACTGGTGACATTTGAATATTTTTATTTTAGGAGCACACACAGATCCCGGTGACCGGTTGGTGACGTCCGGCCATCAGAAGCGACAACAACAGCTTGTACCACAACATGTGGAACGACTTGGGACTAACCGAAAACGTTTCTTGTTCTTGAAGTTAAAAATGGAGAGTCTGTATTTTAGGGCTGTCAGAGGTGGGCGGTTTGTCCTGGCTTGGCTTGGCTTGGCACGACTCGGCTCAACTCAGGAGTCCTTCTGGGACTAGGCTTGTTTGTTGGGACAGCAGGCAGTAATGTGGCGAGCTGCAGCCCAGGAGACTGACCAGGAATGTGGCTGAAGGTCTCATCTGGCCTCATCAAAGGACAACGAGAGCCTCTCTGCTGCCTCGTCTCTCTAAAAAACCAAAACCATCAATGCTGGGCTGGACTGGCCAGACCTCACAGCACCAGTAGTACACTCACTGCCCAACAAAAGGCCTATTTTTTACCCTTTGTACCCAAACCTGCACCATAGTGTGCCCATTATGATCCTTTTCGTTGGTTATGAGTCTTATCCATGAAGTTATTTGTAAATTTTAGAGCTCTAGTGCGTAGCTTCTGACGCCCCCATGAGGAATTCTAAGTACTAATAACACCACTATTGGCGCATCCGCATGATGCAAGCCTTCTGTGATTGAGCACACTCCCCCCCCCC
>NC_045745.1:10623876-10627252 GCF_008692095.1 Etheostoma spectabile | reverse complement strand
TCCTCCACACAGTTGCTAGTAGCCAAGGAGGACACAGAGGATTGAAAAACATGAAGAACTCTTCAGAAGAGGTCATTATTTTCATCTGAGTTTCAGATGACACAATCTCTTGAACATTGTCATACTGAGAAATACAGAGAGAGCCGAAAGTCTTAAAGCGTAACTCTCTCCAAAATGCAACCTTTCTGGCATCTGGGTCTTTTTGTGATTATACCCAAGTCAAACTTTTGTTTAACCCTCCTGTTGTAATCGAGTCAAATTTGACCCCTTTCAAAAATGTCTATATCTGAAATGTGAGTTTCTTTTTAACCAAATTACCACAAAAACGTTGATTGGATTCCTTCCAACGCTCTTAGCCAATACAACTGATCACTTTCAATCCTCTGATCTTAACTATTAGTCAAAATAATTCATAATCTTTGCTTTTTTGAAATCTTTTCTTTTGTAAAGCTAGTGCTAGCAAGGTTGGTGTTAATGAAAACTAAAAAAAGACGTCTGACAAAGGTACAAAAATGTCAAATCTTTGTCCATTTTTAACCCGGGAGGACAACACAATGGTTGCGCAAGAGTTACGCTTAAATTAGCTTTTTAGCAACTCATTTGGCAATGGCCTGAATGTGACAGACGTTCAATAATTTCAAAAAGTTACGCACCAAAGCTTTGATAAAATTATTCAGGATTCTGATATTTTGTCCGCATCATTTCTGATCTGAGATGTAGGACTTTCACGTCTGGATGTCCTGACCACATTTTATTTTATTGAATATTTATTGAAATTATGTAGATATATAAACAATTCTGTATGGATTAGGCCTGCATTAAAACCAGTGTTGCAACTTAGATATGTTGAACAGGTGCTGTATGCATGAAGAAAACATAAGCTGCCTCACAGCTTTCCACAGATGTGTCTTATAATACGTTTTTATAGTGTCCTTTAAGTCAGGGTGGATGCGTTGTGGCAGGACGCTCTGGACAGGATTCAGGGACACTCTGTCTTCTTCTACCCTCAGCAGGAACAACAAACTGGTGTTTTGGACCAGCAGCAGCCGTTTAGAGGTGTTGTTGACCTACAAAATATCACTGAAATAGGAAAATGGGTTTTACCAGTTGTCGTAGAATTTATTGAAACTGTTTCCTGTTGTTAGAGTTTTAAATTAAATGTCCTTTTTTTAAATAGCTGTCAATCCTGGAGCCAATATTTGGCTTTAGGCCTTTGGCTGATACCTATACATCAAAAAATAATAATGCCACATCTCCAAATGTTTGATATTCATCTGAAGTGCTGAGCAGATCACCTGGACAAGGATCAGAGCCTTGAATTGATGAGTTAAATGTTATTGTAACTGTTAAGATGGATGACAAAGAAATTAGGGGAAAATGAGTTTAATAAGCTGCTGTATTCCCTCTTGGATAACAGTTGGGATATATGCAAAACATGTGTTTTCCTGTAAGATATAGAACTGGAGGTGGGTTTGATGTATCACGTCAGAACAACTGAAGAAAACCCACAAACTGCAAAAAACATCTCATTTATAAGTTATTAAATAACACTTCACATGCTTCACAACCCCCCCTCAAACGTGAGGTTTTGATGAAGGCGTTTCATTTATCATCTCCTCTTATCCTCTCTCCTGTTTCTCGTCATCCTCTGCTGCTGATCTTCAAATAACTTGAGTAAATCAGATTATCAGGTAGTTTTCAACTGTTCTGGACAGTTAACAGAACCGGTGGGTTGCTTGGTTTTCCACTTTGGTTCACAAAATGATAACACATGTTAGATGGATTGCCATAACCTTTTCTACATTCATGGTCCACAGAGGATGGACTGTTAAGTGCATTTTATTTTTTACTTTACAGTACAGTTATATTCTGTGTCACGTGCATCAGATTTTTCAACCCAAACTTTAGAAACTTAGAAAAATTGTTTTCTAAGTAGATTTAATGCCTAAACCTGAGCAAATGGCAACGGTCTCACAACGTTAGCAACATATCTGGGTCATATTAAAACTACCTCGGGTTTGGAGGACTTGGAGAATCACACAAAGAACAAATAGCAATCTCATGTAATTTATTCATAAAGCCCTACTGTTGAAACTTATAAAGTACCTTCTCTCATTTAAATCTCGTAACTACAGTACACAATCAAATAACTATTACTAGATATGCCTCGTTTATGCACTAACAGCTTCTTTCCGACCAATAAGGTTACAGGATCCCACTTCTAAACAGTTCTACTAACTCAAGGTCGGCCAGGTTTGGCCCGTGCTCTCTTTGTTTTGGCCCGCCACGGATTTGACATGCTCATGGTTATTCGCCCTTTATTTTAAAAGTACAAAACGTATATTTTGTACAGTTGAAAAGTAAGTAATCTGAGTTTAATGACAATGTAAAGCACAGTGCTGGCGAACTTCCCATTGCAATTACAAAAGTACGTTTTGTCTACAGAAAATGGCAAGAGTTACGTTGTTCTTCTCTTGACCCGTGGCCGTCCATCCAGACACATTTTAGCCCTTCATATGAAATAATTTGGGCACCTCTGTACTAACTACTCTCCCCCAAAACTGTTTTTTTTCCATTTGCATTCACACTGGCCAAGCGGCCATAGGAACTGGTAGGACGGGTAAGGGACTGATGGAAGCCCGACAACGGTCTTTATAGCGTCGTCACTTGACTTTAGCGCCACATGCAAACGCCCATTTGCGCTAGCTCACCGGAGATTTTAATGTTCCTTGTGGGTCCTTCCAGGTCCCTCTGCACCTCCTCGGTGGCGGACATGGCCAGCAGCGCCTGCACCTCCGCATCAGTCCACTTTTCAGAGTTCAGCATTCTGTCCATTCTCGTAGTAATTCACGTAGTCAAGTAACTGAGTAACACAGACGACGTGGCTTTTACAGATGGCGTGCTGTGGGGGCGTGACTAGGCCAGTCTTCGGAAAAGGGAAAAGACCTTGCTTGTTACGTGTGGAAACTGGTTGAACCCAAATGCAAACAGAAACGAAGACCAGAACGATAGTCTAACAGGTTTATTCCAGTGTCCAACGTCGGGGATGCAATGATGAAAAAACCAAGTCCAAAACAAATCCAATGTGATCCAGGGTGCAGAACGTGAGTGGTACCGTGTCCGATAATCCAGTGATCCAGGGTGGAGAGCAGGAGTGGTGGATGGCAGGAGGGAAGGTGGAAGGTGGAAGTAGTTCAGAGTCAGGTTCACGGAAACTGTGGCAGACAAAGAACAATAAGAACATGCAAGGCCCACACGCTAATCCAAAAGTAGAGGTCGCAAAGAGACTAACGTCGTAGTCTAAACTGCGCTCTGACGAGGAGTGGTAGGTTGACCGGGTATTTGAAGCAGAGGTGAGTGGATCTGATGAGCTGCA
>NC_045745.1:10620848-10623861 GCF_008692095.1 Etheostoma spectabile | reverse complement strand
GGGGGGGGGGGGGAGAGCAGAGACAGGGTGCAACCAGCAGACCACTGTCCTGAACTAGGAACTGAAACAATCAGAGGAACTGCAGTCAGAGGAACTTAATAATCCCAAAATTGGACCAGTGGGAACACGTGAACAAAGGGGTTATAGGAACGATATGTTCTAGGAAGTGGAAAAATCCCTTTGGTCGGAAAGCAGCTAATCTGGTTTCAGACACTGTGCTCTTTTTTAAAAGGAACGAACTGCAGTTCCCTCAAACTAGAGTCTTACTCTGAGATTTTAAAGCTTTTAATTATCTGATGTTTTCTTATGATTCTTTATGTATTGTGTAGTTGTGTTGCTTCTGTTTTGCTCCTTGTGTTCTCGTAAATGTTTCTTGTTCAAATTATCTCCCCCTTCACTGTAATGTGATTTTGAAATGGGTCATTCTGCATAATGAGTGTTTTTAATTTAGGTACTTTCCTACGTTCCTACGTTCCTTTTTTACTTTTGCTTAACTTTTACTTGTGACAGAGTATTTCTGCACTGTAGTGCTAAAACCTCTGAGTACCTCTACCCCCAGTGAGAATCAGGTACCAGTGAAACGGTGAGTATCACAGTGAGCTCAGTGTTCGGAGGCGTCCGGGCAGCTCGGTGCTCGGCTCCTGACTTCCTGCTTTTCCTCTCGTCTCACCTTGTAATTGGTCAGAGCGGCGGCCGGCCTGTCAGGACGTCTCGGCGCTGCCTGTACTCCTTCCCTTACAGCTCAGACAGAAAGGCCTCTGTCTGCCTCAGTTTCCGTGCGTAGCCAAACGGCGAAGAAGGAACAAACCTGTTCTGTTGATTTCTATTGTGAGTTATGAGTTCATAAATGTCTGCACAGGCCAAAATGGCTGTATTTTTAGCTACAGTACGCGACGAAGTAGACCTTTCACACTATTTTCCTGCTGCTGCTGGGACTTTCCTGTTCTTGGCAGCCAGAATCTGGCCCATGCTAGATGCTTCACGTAATCCAATCAGGACTCTGGTTTATTCTTTGTCATCACGGCTGTTGGTTTATAATGCAGTCGGTGCAAAAAAACAAAAAAAGGGGCGTTGCTAAGCTCCGGATGCAGCGGCAGTGGCTCTGCTAAATGGTCACCTTGCGAAATAAAACTCCACTTGCAATATTAAAGTGCTCATATTATGCTTTTTAGCCTTTTCCTTTATTGTGTTACATATCTTATTTTGTGCATGTTATAGGTTTACAAAGTGAAAAAGACCCCCCCCAAAGGAACTTACCATCTCCAACAGAAAACACTGTTCACAAACGCCTCCAAACAGCTCTGTTGTAGTCCAGCCTTTACTGCCGTGACGAACGTGCATCACTTTGTAACACGTTATAATGCTCGCCTAGCTGCTAGCGTGGCACGCCCTCCTACTCTGCTTCTGACTGGCTAGTAGTCCAGTTGCTGGATCTGTCTTCATTTCAGATCAACAAAGGTCAGTTTAAAAGATCGTCGTCAGATTTTGAGAGACTCGAGTCACGCTCATCTCGCTCGTCGTTTTTTGGGTTAGCGCTCCACCAGTCAGATTGGTCATTTGAGTCCGACTGCCGGAAGTGCCCGCCTTCCGACTGAGCATGTCAGCTCGGCCAAAACGAAGACCTCCGACCCCCCCGACGGACGACAGCAGGGAACACACCGAACAGACTCGAGTCACCGACCTCGCCAGACTGTCCGACAGCCGGTTATCGGGTTGGTGTGTCGAGCCTTTACCTACTGCACCTTTAAAACAAAGGAAGGGAAATTATTTCCAACAATCTTTCATTGAACAAATTGAACACTGAATTGAATATTAAAGGCAGCACTTAAAAAAGTTACAGTTACATTTTAACTCAGTGTCTATTGGGATGTGTTGCAGCCTTTTGCGATGTGCACATTGCGCGAGTTGATATTGTGATTGAGATAAAAAAACAAACATTTTGTGCAGCTTTATAACTGTTCATGACTTTATTTAAAGAGATCGCCACTGGAGACTCCAGCAGCCGCCGGTATGTCGGTCTCTGCCCTGTTCCTTTGTCTCTGCATCATTAAAGTCTTCTGGAGGAGACCCCGGTGGTCGTGTCCCCGTCTGTCTCTGTGTAGACTGACCCGTAGCTGTGTGGTCGGGCGCTGGTGCCTCCTGGTCACCGGGGCTCTCGCCAGACTGTCTCCCCCCCCACGGTGCTCGGAGACAGGCGGGTGCCTGCAGCTCACGGCTCAGAAATGTGAACTAAAGCAACTTTTTGGACATTAATCATATTCGCAGCCGGTGTGTTCTTCTATTTATCGTCACAGGTGTTAGTTTCATCTAACAGTTTCGTTATTGTCATTGTTTTCAATAACGTAAGACAGTTTAGCAGCTCAGATGACAGTTAAATCACAGGTTTAAAACAGAAATGTCACATTTTAATAATAAAAAATAAGTTCACAACAAAATAGAATATTTAAATTGCAAAATATAACAATCAAGATTAAAAAAAACAATGAGGCGGCCCTACTTTTATTGCACTTTCAGTTTGTGGGGTCTTTTTAGACTTTTCAAGTCTTTTTAGAGGGAGGAGATGGAGAGGGTTTGTGCTTTTTTCATCTCAATATTATCCATTAATCAAATTACAACATAGTTAGTGCTGCACATTATGTGTTTGCATTTTAATCAACTTCTTGCCAGCTTCTCTGTGGGCCAACATCTCCTTAATGTCTGATAAGAGCCACGGTGCCTCTGCAAAACAACCTCGGGAAGGAACTAGTTTTGGTGGAACATGTGTGCATTTAAAAGTTGTTTTAGTCGTGCAACAGAAAACTCAGACTGGACAGATAGTCTAGCTGGCTGTCTGGATTTAGAGATCTGAGGAACAGTTACCATAGTCCTCCCTCAGAAATCCACCAGAATTAGAACGCAGACACAAAATACCCAGCAAAATACCCCCACGAAACAAATCCATACTTTGTGTTTTAGATTATTTTTTTGGCATTTTTGGCCTTTATTTTTGACAGGACAGATGAAGACATGAAAG
>NC_045745.1:10620479-10620838 GCF_008692095.1 Etheostoma spectabile | reverse complement strand
GGGAGGGGGGGGGGGAATGACATGTATTAAAGGGCCGCCGGTCGGAGTGGAACCCGGGCCCGCTGCATTAAGGAGGACACCTCTATGTATGGGCGCCTGCTCTACCAACTGAGCTATCTGGGCGCCCACAAATCCAAACTATAACCGTCAAAGCACCAAGCCGGTTTGGAAATGAACAACTCTGCTGAAAAAAACTACATTTGTTAACGATGTATGACGAGACATGATAGCATAAATGCTGACTGTGGCGATATCAACATGCAATACCTTTGACGAAATATGTTTAAAAAAAAAAATCATTGTCTTCCACCTTTTCTGCTGTCTCTCTCTCTCTCTTTCTCTCTCTCTCTCTCTCTCTC
>NC_045745.1:10599160-10620469 GCF_008692095.1 Etheostoma spectabile | reverse complement strand
CTCTCTCTTTCTCTCTCTCACTCTCTCTCTCTCTCTACCAACACACTCTCACGTTCCTGAGCCGGCTGACTCCAACTCCAATTTGTCTCTGTACTCGGTCCGGTTCTGGTGGTTAATTAACACAGGTAAACGTAGCCTAGTACAATGTCTTCCTCAGAGGTACAAGTACTGTGAAAGTCAAGTCAATCAGGAGAGACGTGTTTGCAGATATGCAAAAAGGTTTATTGTACAGCATGATAAAATGTACAAAGTCTTCAGAGATTAGACTCCATCGTTGAACCAATAGTTCGTACGTAGGGGTAGAGGACCATCATAACCCCCCCGATGGAATCTGGAGTAGACGATAACTGGAGGTGGAAGAGGAGGTGGAGGGTTGCACGCTTTGCTGTAAACGAGGAAGAAACAGGGTTGTGACTCTGTGATTGGCCCTTGAAATTTGTGCATGATTCTGATTGGTTTAGCGGGAAGGTGAACGCCTCCAACAGCTGATTTGATTTAGGAAGAGAGCATTGATTAAAAGTTAGGTCTTCCTGAAAAGAATGTACCTTGAGCCACACTGGTAAGCTGCTTGCATTATAACCGCTTTGGAGCCCCCCTGTATGTAATGTTGGGGTACAATGGCACTGTACTAGTTGTAATAAAAAATGTAATCCCTAATTAGTAATATATATATTACTCATTATTTTATAATATATTTAGATATATTATTCATTATTTACAGTAAAAGCCATCTGTATATATATTCATATTCACCTGTAAACTCTGTTGTAGTAACAACCATCTGTATTTTATATTCATTGTATATATCTGTAAAAATTCTATTTATAGTATTATCCACCTGTATATTATATTCAGTTCATATCCAGCTGTATATTATATTCAGTACATATCCAGCTGTATATTATATTCAGTTCATATCCAGCTGTATATTATATTCAGTTCATATCCAGCTGTATATTATATTCAGTTCATATCCAGCTGTAAATCTTGTTCACATTACTATCCGTAAAAATACTGATAATAATAGTGTTCATTTCTATATTTATTCAGTACATATCCATGTCCTGCACTTATGGAACCAGTGTATATCCTGCACCGGCTGCTATTGCACTTCTGGTTAGACCCTAAACTGCATTCCGTTGCCTTGTACCTGTGTAATGACAATAATCTAATCTAATCTAATCTAATCTAATCTAATCTAATCTAATTTAATCTAATATGAATGTTTTATCTTACAATTTACAGGGAGAATTTATTTAAAAATCATTGTATTGTATTTCAGAGTTGTGCCATTCATCCTCATAACTTAAACTTGCGATCCGGTGAGAGCAGAGGCACATCTCCCCACCCTCCTCCTCCTCTCCTCCTCCGCTCCTCCCTCTCCTCCTCCGCCTCCTCCATCCTCCTCCTCCTCCGCCTCCTCCTCCTCCTCTCCCTCCTCCTCCTCTTCCCCTCCTCCTCCGCCTCCTCCTCTTCCGCCTCCGCCTCCGCCGCGGATTTTTTTTATTATTATTATGTATTCACAAATAAAAGTGATAGGTCACAAATTAATAATAAACCAAACCTACGATGGAAGAAAGAATCAAATAAAAAGGAAACTAAAAATAAAGTGAGTAAGTACGTTTGTTGGAGAGACTCCAGTTGTTTCACCTCCATCTCCGGGTTGGACAGTTTGTTTTAATTAACCTCCTACTGGGACGGGGGGGGGGTACTTCTGTCCAAATAAACACACACATGATTTATTCTTCTTTTGATTGATTGATTGATTTGATTTTGATTTGACTCATCTCACAGTGTTCCTCAGCAGACGTTGACTGGATCTTCTTCTACATCTACACTGCTGCGTTTTCACCATTAAGCGGCATTTTGGATTTTGAGACAAACCCATTGTCCAGAAACAGAACTAATGTCCGTCCAAATTAACCCTTGTGTTGTCCTCGGGGCAAAATTTGACCCGTTTTCAACTTTTTTTTACATCAGAAGTTTCTTTCAACCAAAATGCCCCCCAAAAAAACACGGCTGCATGGACGATCTTTGGTAAATTTAGCGATTACTTTCGTTGAATTTGGGCTGTTTCATGGCATTTAAAAAAAAAAGAAAAGTTTGATGGTTTCAAAACAGAAATCGTGACTTTTCATCCTCTGATCTCAACTACCAGGCAAAAAAAATTCATAATTTTGGCTTTTTTTAAACAAAAAATAAATTAGGTTTTTATTTATTTATTTAACCTTTATTTAACCAGGAAGTCCCTTGAGATTGAAATCTCTTTTCCGAGGGAGACCCGGCCGAGACGGCACACCGGTTACAATTAAATAAAAATAGAAAAACAGCAGAGTCAAAATCACACATAGAGGAAAGGAGCAGGTCACATGTGGCAGTTGCATTTTAACGTGGCCTTCAATTCATTTAAAGCAGGGGTCTTCAACAGGGGGTCCGCGACCCCTAGGGGGTCCGTGGAGGTACTGCATGGGGGTCGCGAAAGTTTTGGCTGATTAGACTTTTTTTTATATCCCCCCCCCCCTGCAATTTTTTCCACTAATTGAAATGTCTTTAAATCCACATTAACATGAATTCAACACACTGTAGTGAACAGATAAATGGAGGCAGAAGATGTCTTTCAGTCATCAATGCACACATGGCACTATAGGACCAGTTTGATATAACACAATTTTGTACTATATATATAATTAGGGGGTCCCCGCTCCATCTCGCCATCAGTTTGGGGGTCCTTGGCCTGGAAAACGTTGAAGACCCCTGGTTTAAAGGGACTAGATCATTTGGATGGAGCAGGTTTTGCAAGTTATTCCAAGACCATGGAGCGAGTTTTGTTGAAGCTGGAAATTTGGACCCGAAAGGACAACAAGTTCATAGTCGACAGGAAGACGACACAAGGGTTAACACGTCTGACAACATCACGTGACCATTCACACACACGTGAACTGGAAGCAGAGTGTCTGACGTTACTCTGTGGTTGTAAATCATGGGCGTATTCATTGAAAATACAGACAATACTTTGGAGAAAGAACAACGAAGGCAAAAAGTAAGACCAGGGGATTCATTATGTTGGAGCAACGACGAGGTGGAACTCTTCCTGAAAGATAATATAATAATAAATATAATATAAGTAAACCGACCACCTACCTAACCGATATTCAAAATGTCTCCGTTTGTCCAGGCTACAAAGCAACTCTGGAGTTTATAAAACCAAAACTGGGGCAGCAGTGTTTCCAATGGTGTTTTTCCACTGCTGGTAACAGCTCGACTCGCCTCGACGCGTTCTGCGTCCGTTTCCCGTTGCAGATTGAGTAACGCCTCAGCGTGGCTGGTCACCATAGCTACGCGTGATGATGTAATTTTCAGCACGTCGGCTACTCGCCATAGCCAGAAGAAGTGTTTTGTTTCAAAAGAAGCTGAAGGAAGCAACAAAATCACCGCTATAAAAAAAAACGGGAGTTTGAGAATTCCGACGGAGTTCAGACGTCGACATGGCGGTTGTTTGCCGACACAAAAGGGTCAAAGTTAGGTTTTAAGTAACGTCAGCTAACATCTGCATGTGTTAGGGGCCCCGGTCAGTATTTACTATACGCTAGCGTTATATAAAGTACATGAACTTTAGCAACCACGATTACACACCAACATGTCTGCTGTGTAGTGTTTGTGTTCCAGAGCATTCACGCTTTGCAAAATGGCCGCCGCAGACCGTCTGGGGGGCGTTCGATGTCCGACTGGTGAAATCTCTGGTTCTGATCTGCTGCGCTTCGTATAGGTCTCAGGCACTTTTTTTTTGTAATGGAAAACCAAAAAAGGCGAGTAGAGGAAAACCGCCACAAATGTCTCAGTTTTAGGGGCACGGGAATGCCGGAGAAGGGTAGACATGATGCATAAACGTAACAAAAGATATACATTTACATCTTCTTGATGATCCTTTTGCTAGAAAAGTTTTCAAATGCATGTTTCAATTAACAGTGAACCTTACTGAGACTGCAGCACGGTGGCCCAACATGTCCTAGATTCTCATATAATTAGATCTGGAGTTTGTCCCCGGGCGATGTGAATGGATATAATGGATATATATTTTTAAAACCAAAATGTAGTGGTGTAGATGTAGCTAGAGTCAGTTTGGCTCTGTGCATGGGATGGGACTCCCGGGGAACTCCTTATCTCCTGATCCCTGAACACACCACGCTCTGCTACGACGTGTTTGACACGCTGAGGGCGTGTAAACAAAGTGTTGATTTGAAGTCTTTACATCTGACAATGGTGACTGTTACACGTGTTTGTTTCAAACAAACAAGTCTCCAAAGAGTTTCCCATCAGCACGGTAGAGTTAGACGGGCCGATGTGTTGTTTAGGAGCTTTTCTACGGTGGCCCTGAGAGCTCAACACGCTGCAAATATAGAAAAGCACCAAATACAGAAAAATGCTGCGAGAAGTAGAACTTATGTTTAAAGCTCTTTTAATTAATAAAATCACAAAGTGCTTTACACTGACATAAAAAAAACAACAAAACACACATGTTAAAACACAGTACCCAATTAAAATGTCATAATACTTAAAGTGCTAACAGGTCAACCAAACATTGTACATCTTAAACTGTTTCCAGGGGACTCTAAAAAGTGTTTTTTTGGCTTATGAAGTTATTAAAGATGGCATCAGAGGTGTTGTAAAATGAGCTGAAATGCTGTTTACTTGGTTTATTTTAACATGAACTAATGTTACTCGTTGCTTAACTTTAACCTGTCAGAAGCTGCTGCTCATCCTGGAGCTCGTGCTGATGTTTTGGCAAAGCTTGTGGACAAAAAGCAGAATAAATATTATTTATGAACAGAATTTTGGGGTTAAGCCCTGAATTATATTAAAGCACGATGTCATTTTAAGGGATTGTCAGTGTCATCCCTTAAAAAAAAACCTTAAACCGTTGAGATAATCCATTAAAACACAGCTGACATTAGAACAACGTCTCCCACAATTCCAGATTTTAAAATCTTGCCTTTTCTGTTTCCACGGTTACAACAGGTTGGTCTGTTTCCACGGTTACAAACAGGTTGTTGTCAAACGTGGGAAGGAAAATCCAAAGTGGACGTTGACGACTGTGGGAGACAGAGGGATGAGGCGATCATGGTGTTGAGATTTGTTGATGCCACTTTTACCAAAAAGTCTCTTTGACAAAGCACTGAAGCTCAGCAGAGGATCAGAGGTGTGTGTGTGTGTGTGGGAGGTGTGTGTGTGTGTGTGTGTGTGTGTGTGTGTGTGTGTGTGTGTGTGTGTGTGTGTGTGTGTGTGTGTGAATGGTGGCTGAGAAAACAAACACACACACATTCACATAGGAAAGTGGAGACTATAAACAGGAGGCCCTGATGCTGCTCTGGACTGAGGATTACATTGATGAAACATGAATAGCGGGCGATGACAGACTTCTTCTTCTGCTTCTTAGTTTTTTCTGCACATGCTCTCTTACTTTTTCCCATGTGCTTCCCATGCCCACAGAGACCTCCAGGGGGTTTAAGGGGCATTTCACTCATAACTCTCAATAAGTGCCCCCTGCTTTCACTGCAACTGATGAAAACGTTTGCAACGTTTTACGTCTTCAGTTAATTGGACTTTGGTTGATCTTCTAGTTTTAATAAGCTTGTCTGTCTGTTGTGATTAGATAGATAGATAGATAGATAGAAGATAGATAGATAGATAGATAGATAGATAGATAGATATGTAGAGAGATAGATAGATAGAGAGAGAGATAGATAGATAGATAGATAGATAGTAGATATGTAGATAGATAGATAGAAGAGAGAGAGAGAGATAGACGACAGACAGACAGGACAGACCGACAGACAGGACAGACAGATAGATTAGGATAGATAGATAGATAGATAGATAGATAGAGAGATAGAGAGAGAGAGAGAGGAGATAGATAGATAGACAGACAGACAGACAGACAGACAGACAGATAGAGATAGATAGATAGATATGTAGATAGATAGATAGAGAGAGAGAGAGAGAGGGGGGGGTGAGAGAGAGATAGATAGATAGATAGATAGATAGATAGATAGATAGAGGAGAGAGATAGATAGTAGATAGCGAGAGAGAGAGAGAGAGAGAGAGAGAGAGATAGATAGATAGAATGTAGATAGAGAGAGAGATGAATAGATCAGATAGTAGATATGTAGATAGATAGATAGATAGATAGATAGATAGATAGATAGACTTTAATAATCCCAAATTGGGTTAGGGTTAGTAGCTATTAGCCTGTTTCCAAGGACATACACACATACTCATTCACACACAAACCAAAATACAAGAGTATACTAGAATTAATAAATAAGATAAAAAAATGCCAGAACTACTGAAAAATGTACTTAGATGAATGAACAAGAATGTACATGTATGTACATAAGTATAGAATAACATTGACAACCTACATGCATGGTACATATCACAAAATACGAAAGAAAAGTGTAATATTAGATATTAAATATGAAGTGACCAGCGTGCAAGTAGCCTAATCTTACTACTACTTACTTTGTCTCTATATTTACTGTGTTGTCAACATTGAATCTACATGAAAAGTGTCCCGTCATGATTACATATTTAATAATAACAATTTATACTGTGTATTGATCGCCAGTGGGCAAATTACAATTCACACTCTGTTTTGTTAGTAATCACGACACACAGGCCTGAAATGCACACACACACGCACACACACACACACATGCTCAGGATCTATTCATGCATAGATAGAGAGATGTCAGAGTGGGGGGGGCTGCTGGTGCTGGACCAGCGCTCTGGGTGGTTGAGGGGGGGGTGCGGTGCCTTGCTCAATGGCACCTGGTAGTGCCCAGTAGGTGAAGTGGCATCTCTCCAGCTTCCTATCCACACTCTGTACGGGGACTTGAACCGACGACCCTCCGGTTCTCAGCCTAGCTCCCTGTGGACTGAGCCACTGCCCCCCCCCGTTTGTTAGCATTTGAAAAGAATAATATTGCTGGTATATTTTGCATTTAAGTTATAGTTGCAAATGATATAAACATAACACAACATACGTATTGTTGGTATTTTGAATACTCACTGACTCACTTTTAGCTGCAGTGAAAGTTCTTTCCACCACTGGATTTATGAATGAAATAAGGCATTTTAGTAATTCTGTGGGTTTGTCTGCAGAAACAGAAAATCTGAAAAAGTAACGTGTGAATGTGTTTGTGTGAGTTATCTGGATCGTCTGTGTGTTTGGGCCTCAGGCGGTTTTACGGTCTACAGGAGTCCGTGTCACAAGTGAAGGTTTTCAGGTCGGACTGTGAGAACTCTTCATGCACCAGAGCACCTGAACGCAGCACACTGCCAAAACCACAGTCTGCCCGGAGATCACGCAGCTCCTCTGATCCTCCCTGAGGCGCATGGTGGAGGTTTTTAAGACAATTGCACAATCATTTGCACCAGTTAACAAAACAAAACTAGATTTCTTTTTAATAATCTGGTTCTAATTTGCTCTTTTATTTATTTTCATCCTTCTTTGCAAATCTATTTCTGTCCCAAGCATCACTTTCTGTTTCCTTCTCTCCTCGTCTACAAGTCTTTCAAACCATGTGTAGATTGTTTTGTTCCTACACAACGCACGGGAGTGTCGAACAGTGTCTTTCCTAGTGTGTAAAATATAATAATAAATAAGGAAATATCCCAAAACCACAAGTGTTGATGGGTGAAAAGAAATCTACATTTAAATAATAATAATTTAAAGTGAATGTGTTTTTTCTCCTTATTTTAAAATAAAAACATAAACCCTCTCATTATTACACTGTGTGTGTGTGTCTGTGTGTGTGTGTGTCTGTGTGTGTGTTTGCGCATGCCTGAAGCATGTGTGTTTGTGTGTGTGTGTGTGTGTGTGTTTGAGCGTGCCTGAAGCATATGTGTTTGTGTGTATGTGTGTGTGTGTGTGTGTGTTTGAGCGTGCCTGAAGCATGTGTGTTTGTGTATGTATGCATGTGTGGGTGTGTTTGTGTGTGTGTGTGTATGTATATATGTATGTGTGTGTGTGTGTAGGTGTTTGCGCGTGCCTGAAGCATGTGTGTGTGTTGTTGTGTGTGTGTGTATGTATATTGTATGGTGTGTGTGTCGTATGTGATGTGTGGGTGTGTGTGTTTGTGTGTGTGTGTGTGTAGTATATATGTGTGGGTGTGTGTGTGGGTTGTGGTGTGTGTTGGTGTGTGTGATGGGTGTGTGTGTGTGTGTGTGTGTGTGTATGGGTGTGTGTGTGTGTGTTGTGTGTGTGTGTATGGGGGTGTGTGTGTGTTGGTGTGTGTATGGGTGTGTGTGTGTGTGTGTGTGTGTGTGTGTTGGTGGTGTGTGTGTGGTGTGTGTGGTGTGGTGTGTGTGGTGGTGTGTGGTGTGTGTGTGCGTGCCTGAAGCATATAAGCATTTTAAATGTAAATTGCCAGCTGGTCCTCTGATCCTGAGCTGCCTCTGAGGAGAAAGTGCAGGGTGGAGACAGAGGGAGTTTGACTGTAATAAAATCGACATGTCCGTTGACGCACGTTGGACTTAATGACGTCCGATTACAGGCCTGCTCGGCTGCAGCGGGCCGTAATCGTTCACATCAGCGGAGTAACGACTCTTTAAGAGCTCAGACAACCGGTTATTTTTTTCAAAGGACACCTTTGTGAATTATTAAAGCGAGATGCTGTTTTTACCCTGGGAGTCCCACCTTGTGCTGGCTGCAGCCTCTTAGCACAAACACACTCTTCTCACAGTTTTCTTGAGCAATTTACTGGTTTTTGCTACAATATGAAAATAAATCTGCATAACACCATTCAGGGGTCCAGTATTTTACCACATGAACGTCAGATAACATCACTATTCACAACATTTCTTTAGCAAACAACTACAGGAAGGATTAGCTTGTTGTCTGCATGAAGTACATTTACCTAAATAAAGCACTTAAGTACAATTTTGGGCTACTTGTAGCCTACTACTAAAAAACATATTGTATTGTATACTGCTATTTTGCTTTTGGTACTTTAAGTATATTTTGATGCTTACAGGTTTGTACTTTAACTTATTTTAGAATGCAGGACATGTATTTACACAGATAGAGTATTTCTTTTTGATGTTGCCTTTCTTTAAATGACTGTTCATTTCTTTAATGTTTAATTTCTAATGCTGCACTGTAACTTTTATCCTTGTGTTTTATGTGTCTTAATGTTTTTATTTTTAACTGTTTATTCATGTGTTTTATCGTTTTTGTGTGTGTTTTTTTACTGTTTTTTTAACTGATTTTGTGTAAAGCACTTAGAATTGAACACCTGTTGCTGTAATGTGATAATAAAACAATAAAGCTGCCTTGTCTCACACAAAGAGTTCTTCTTCTGCCACTTTTTGGCATTTATTAGTTTTACCACCTGTAAACACTAAAGTTAGCCAACTGATAATGTCATGTTAAGATGAGCTTACTTTTATTAATGTCAAGGTGCTAGCGTGCTTGTTTTCGTGGTTTATGTTGGCTGTTTTGTCGCTGCTTCCTGTCTGATTGTAGATTGAAAATCCGTAAACCCAATTACTGTAACATTGACAGAAATCTCCGATTGGACAGATGGTCTAGCCAGCTGGATTTACCCTGCAGATATCTGAGGAGCAGGTAACCATAGTCCTCAGAAATCCACCAGAGGTTAAAATCACAACACAAAGAAAGCGGAAGGTAACGGACATCCGGCCAAAAAGAGCGACTTCCATGGGAATTTAGAATAAAGAGCGACTTCCATGAGAATTTAGAATAAAGAGCGACTTCCATGAGAATTTAGAATAAAGAGCGACTTCCATGGGAATTTAGAATAAAGAGCGACTTCCATGAGAATTTAGAATAAAGAGCGACTTCCATGGGAATTTAGAATAAAGAACGACTTCCATGAGAATTTAGAGTAAAGAGCGACTTCCATGAGAATTTAGAATAAAAAATGACTTCCATGGGAATTTAGAATAAAGAACGACTTCCATGGGAATTTAGAGTAAAGAGCGACTTCCATGAGAATTTAGAATAAAAAATGACTTCCATGGGAATTTAGAATAAAGAGCGACTTCCATGAGAATTTAGAATAAAGAACGACTTCCATGGGAATTTAGAATAAAGAACGACTTCATGAGATTTAGAGTTAAAAATGACTTCCATGGGAATTTAGAAAAAGAGCGACTTCCATGGGAATATAGAATAAAGTGCGACTCTGGGAATTTGAATAAAGAGCGACTTCCATGGGAATTTAGAATAAGACGAATTCCATGGGAATTTAGAATAAAGAGCGACTTCCATGGGAATATAGAATAAAGTGCGACTTCCATGGGAATTTAGAATAAAGAGCGACTTCCATGAGAATTTAGAATAAAGAACGACTTCCATGGGAATTTAGAATAAAGAACGACTTCCATGGGAATTTAGAATAAAGAACGACTTCCATGGGAATTTAGAATAAAGAACGACTTCCATGAGAATTTAGAATAAAGAACGACTTCCATGGGAATTTAGAATAAAGAACGACTTCCATGGGAATTTAGAATAAAGAACGACTTCCATGGGAATTTAGAATAAAGAACGACTTCCATGAGAATTTAGAATAAAGAGCAACTTCCATGGGAATATAGAATAAAGAGCGACTTCCATGGGAATTTAGAATAAAGAACGACTTCCATGGGAATATAGAATAAAGAGCGACTTCCATGGGAATTTCCGGCGGCACCGGAGCGATCCCTGAAATGAAATGTTGGCAATATAGACTAGTTTCATGATAGTTGGATAACGTATAGCACACTTCGTATGTTTTTTAGGAATTGATCCTGTTTTGTTTTAAAGTAAAGCTGCCAGACAAACGTAGAGGAGAAAAAAGTACAGTAATTTTGCCTAATATATTAGTAATGTTATAGTAGAGTAGAAGTATAAAGTAGCAGAAAATTGTGGTAAAGCACAGTTCTTGACTTGTCATTTGTAGATAAAAGGCAAAACCATTCGAAACCAAAACACTTCACTAATTAAAGGAAGACAATCACAACTTCCTGTAAACATAAACATAAACGTTTTTTTATGACTTTATTTTTCTTTACCAATCGTAATTTATGCCCCTTGACAAACACCCGACACTTCGAGGTATCAAACCTCCAACCCTGCCGGTGGCGGTGCCTTGCTCCACCCTCGGTGGAGGGTCTGGCAGACGAGACAAACATTCAACTCTTTAAAAAAAACAAAAAGAATCCTCCTCTTAGCTCGTTATTGGTGCATGTGGTTTCCTTGAAGGAAGTGGTTTCCATTGTTGTTGAAAGTGGGTGTGAGTGCAGCATTTAAAAAAAAATGATTTATGAGACCTCTGTGTTTCTCTTTTGTCTTTACAACTGCAGTTTCCTCACGACATGAGTGTCTCCTCAGACACCACACTCTTTAACGTCCGCTTCCTTTGTGTTTTTGTCCTTGAACGTCAAGGACTCGAACCTGCTGAACCGGGACAAAGTAGCTTTGAAATGCACTGAACCCATCCTGCAACCTGCTGCTCCTCATACTACACATCTTCACTTATATTTACATTTAATTATCTATTATTTAACCTTTATTTACTCAAGAGTAAAAGACTCTTTCTCTAGGGTGTCCTAGCCAAGACAGGTAGCTGAACAAATAACATGGGTACAGGTGTTAAACAAATATTAACATATCACAATTTAAAATTGAAAACAGAACTATAAGATATCAAAGAGCATTCTTCAACAGTAAACAGCCAGATGCACCTGCTCCCAAGTCTTTTACCATCAACTCATGCCGACCTCACACTACAATGACTTTTCAAGTGATTCCATTGTTGCAGACTATTTTCTATTACCATTTGGTGTATGGGGTTCATAAAACTCAGCCTCAGTCAGTCTTTTTTCCATCTGGACGTTCAGACAAAATAAAATGTGTTTAATATTATCGTCAGTTTTAATTCTTACGGCCCTATTGCAATAATCTAAGTGCATGGCGTGCAGTGCCTGGCGCAGGTGCATTTAGGGGGTGTCCAAATCCACTTTTGGTAGTTTGATGGCGGAAAAAAGGATCCAAACACCGGGCGCATGGTTCAAAAGCGTTGTAATTAGTGTCTTCATTACTCAATTGTGTGTTTTGGACGTAACTTGCAATAAACCATCTCCCATTCCCTGCTGCTGTTTAAACGGCGTGTGCGCTGGACGGGAATTTGACAACTGCGATCTCAAACTAGCAAAGACACTTGCGTCGGGCTTTGTTCCGCGCTGGGTGCAAGACAGGCCCCTTTATAGTGAAGTTAAATCATGAACATGAACAATGTCAACAACCGATGAGTTCTCTCCCTCCAGCACCAAACAGGAAGCAGCAAATGGCTAGAGCCAGTGTTGTATGTGGTTGCTATGTCACCGCTAAGCTAATTGCTAATAAGGTAAAGCTGTCGATTTTCAACCCTACTGAAGCGAGTCCCCCAAGAGGAGTTTAACCGGCGGATAAACACAGACCTCCAGGTACTCTCGGCATTCATCTGCATGTACGGCAGAACAGAAAATCTGCACACGTTCCCTTAAGTTATCAGCTAACGCTAGCGGTTGCTAGCTAGCTTGGTCAAATTGTCAAAACGAATCTAGTTGTAGTCTCGCAATTTGTGACCTTGCACGATCCCCCGTCTTTCCATATGTCTTTAACGTTAGCTGAGAAATGATTGTCCTTAGATGTGAGATGGTGTCAGACTTTAGTCTTTTTAAAGTCTGTTCAAGGTCTTCTAGTATTCGGTTGGCATTAAATGCAAACAATAAGCCCAGCTCCCGAAGATTCAGGTGATTTTGCAACTGATTCCAATCCAATAGGAGCAACAAACTAAAACGCTCTCTTTCCCAGTTCAGTACGGACAACAGGGACAGCTAGAATAGGGTGACCTGACCATGTTGGTGACCTGTCCCCGGCTGGATCTGTCCCCGGAAATATCCCTGGTTTTCACTGTGACTGACCGATCTGAAATTGAATGAAAGAAAGAAAACACCGACCAAACGTAGCCGATAGTCGCCCACCCTACACCCGCAGGCTCCAGACAGCCAGTGTTCAGCCCCTAATGAGAACAGCTCTAGGTCTAGTGTCCCCGTTTTTAAGTTTTACAAAAGTAAAAACATGTTGTGTTTTGGAGGTGTATACGCTTCTGAGCTGAAAATGTCCCCAAATTTTGTCTGAGAAATCTGCTCACCTTAAGTTAGAAGGAGTAAATCCTGTGAAGAGTGAAGACAATACCTTCCCATACTTTTTTTGTAATAAGTATATCAGTTAATGAGAAAGAAGCAGTCCAAACCTTATAAATACAAATATGCCAATGTTTGAGACAGACATCTGACTGAGGCCAGACACCAACACGTAGACACCAACACGGCCTCTGCAGTGGACTGGAGTGTTTTCTCTGAATCCAGGGGAAAACAGGTTAACACACTGAGTGGTGTTATTGGTCCCCCGTTGGGAGCTTAGTGCGTCTGAAATGAGTTATCACCAGAGCCAGGCGACATGAATCCACTCGGACATAAACCACTCCGCCAGCCAGGAAACAAGCGGAGTCCAGTTAGTCAGCTGACAGCAAAGCAGACAGGTTGGACTCGACAGCCAGACCAGCAGGATCCAGGACGCCGGCCGGTCACTTAGTGTGAGTGTTTATGGGGGGGGGGGGTCAGTGGAGCAGGACAACACAAAAAAGTGGGACTCTTTTAAATTGTATATTGAGCTGTATTTTTTCTGAATGTGTTGGTATGTTTGTTCTTTACTTTTGTTTCTTGTTGTGAAGTTCTTGTGAAGTTCTGTGTATGTGTCTATGCGAGTGTGTGTTCGCGTCTGTGTGTGTGTGTGTGTGTGTGTGTATGTGTCTGTGTGCATCTGTGTGTGTGTGTCTGTGTGTGTATGTGTGCGTCTGTGTGTGTCTGTGTCTGTGTGTGTGTATGTGTGCGTCTGTGTGTGTATGTGTGCATCTGTGTGTGTATGTGTCTGTGATAGATAGATAGAAGCTTTAATAATCCCAAATTGGGTTAGGTTAGTAGCTATTAGCTGTTCCAAGGACATACACACATACTCATTCACACACAAACCAAAAACAAGAGTATACTAGAATTAAACAATAGATAAAAAATGCCAGAACTACTGAAAATGTACTTAGATGAATGAACAAGAATGTAATGTATGTACAATAAGATGATAGAATAACATTGACAACCTACATGCATGTACATATCACAAATACGAAAGAAAAGTGTATATATTAGTATTAAATATGAAGTGACCAGCGTGCAAGTAGCTAATCTTACTATAACTTACTTTGTCTCTATATTTACTCGTGTTGTCACATTGAATCTACATGAAAAGTGTCCCGTCTCTGATACATATTTAATAATAACAATTTATACTGTGTATTGATGCCAGTGGGCAAATTACATTCACACTGTTTGTTAGTAATCACGACACACAGGCTGAAATGCACACACACCACGCACACACCACACACATGCTCAGGATCTATTCATGCATAGATAGAGAGATGTCAGGTGGGGGGGGTGCTGGTGCTGGCAGCGCTCTGGGTGGGTGAGGGGGGGGTTCGGTGCCTTGCTCAATGGCACCCGGGTAGTGCCCGAGGTGAGTGGACAGTGCATCCTCCAGCTTCCTATCCACACTTGTACGGGGATTGAACCGAGACCTCCGGTTTCAGCCTAGTCTCCCTGTGGACTGAGCCACTGCCCCCCCGTTTGTTAGATTTGAAAGATAATATTGCTGGTATATTTGCATTTAAGTTTAGTGCAAATGATATAAACATAACACAACATACGTATTGTGGTATTTTGAATACTCATGACTCACTTTTAGCTGCAGTGAAAGTTCTTCCACACTGGATTTAGAATGAAATAAGGCATTTTAGTAATTTGTGGGTTGTCTGCAGAACAACAGAAATCTGAAAAAGTAACGCGTGAATGTGTTTGTGTGAGTTATCTGGATCGTCGTGTGTTTGGGCCCCAGGGTTTTACGGTCTACGAGTCGTGCACAAGTGAAGGATTTAGGTCGGACTGTGAGACTCTCATGCACCAGAGACTGAACGCGCACACTGCCAAAACCACAGTCTGCCCGGAGATCACGCAAGCTCCTCTGATCCTCCCGAGGCGCATGGTGGAGTTTTTAAGACAATTGCACAATCATTTGCACAGTTAACAAAACAAAAACTAGATTTCTTTTAATAATCTGGTTTAATTTGCTCTTTTATTTATTTTTCATCCTTCTTTGCAAATCTATTTTGTCCAAGCATCACTTTCTGTTTCCTTCTCTCCTCGTCTACAAGTCTTTCAAACCAGATGGAGATTGTTTGTTCCACACAACGCACGGGAGTTGTCGAACAGTGCTTCCTAGTGTGAAATAACTAATAAATAAGGAAATATCCAAAACCACAAGTGTTGAGTGGGTGAAAAGAAACTACATTTAAATAATCAATAATTTAAAGTGAATGTGTTTTTTCTCCTATTTTAAATAAAAAACATAAACCTCTCTATTACACGGTGTGTGTGTGTCTGTGTGTGGTGTCTGTGTGTGTGTTTGCGCATGCCTGAAGCATTGTTTGTGTGTGTGTGTGGTGTGTGTGTTAGCGGCCTGAGCATAGTGTTTGTGTGTATGTTGTGTGTGTGTGTGGTTTGAGCGTGCCTGAAGCATGTGTGTTTTGGGTATGTAGATGTGTGGGGTGTTGTGTGTGTGGGTATGTATATATGTATTGTGTGTGTGTGTGATGGTGTGATGTGTGTGTGTGTGGTGTGGTATGTATTTGTTATGTATGTGTGTGTTGTGTTTGGCGTGCCTGAAGCATGTGTGTGTGTGTGTGTGTGTATGTATATAGGTATGTGTGGTGTGTGTATGTATGTATGTGTGGTGTGGTGTGTTGTGTGTGTTGTGATGTGTAGTGTGTGTGTGTATGTGTGTTGTGATGTGTGTGGGTTGGGGGTGTGTGTGGGTGTGTTTTGTGTGGGTGTGTGTTGGGTGTGTGTGTATGTGTGGTGTGTGTTGTTGTATGGGGTGTGTGTGTGTCGTGTGTGTAGGGTGTGGTGTGTGGGTGTGTGTGTGTGTGTGTTGTATGGGTGTGTGTGGGTGTGTGTGTGTGGTGTGTGTGTGTTTGTGTGGTGTGTGTGTGTGTGGCGTGCCTGAAGCATATAAGCATTTTAAATGGAATTGCCAGCTGGTCCTCTGATCCTGAGCTGCCTCTGAGGAGAAAGTGCAGGGTGGAGACAGAGGGAGTTGACTGTAAATAACTCGCTACAGTCCGTTGACGCACGTTGGACTTAATGACGTCCGATTACAGGCTGCTCGGCTGCAGAGGGCCGTAATCGTTCCACATCAGGACAGTAACGACTCTTAAGAGCTCAGACAACCGGTTATTTTTTTCAAAGGACACCTGTGAATTATAAGCGAGATGCTGTTTTTACCCTGGAGTCCCACCTTGTGCTGGCTGCAGCCTCTTAGCACAAACACACTCTTCTCACAGTTTTCTTGAGCAATTTACTGGTGTTTTTGCTACATATTGAAATAAAATCTGCATAACACCATTCAGGGTCCAGTATTTTTACCACATGAACGTCAGATGATAACATCATATCCAACATTTCTTAGCAACAACTACCGGAAGGATTAGCTTGTTGTCTGCATGAAGTAATTTACCTAAATAAAGCACTTAAGTACAATTTTGGGGTACTTGTAGCCTACTACTAAAAAAACATATTGTAGTGTATCCTATTTGCTTTGGGACTTTAAGTATATTTTGATGCTTACAGGTTTGTACTTTAACTTATTTTAGAATGCAGGACATGTATTTACACAGATAGAGTATTTTCTTTTTGATGTTGCCTTTCTTAAAGACTGTTCATTTCTTAATGTTTAAGTTCTAATGCTGCACTGTAATTTTTATCCTTGTGTTTATGTGGCTTAAGTTTTTATTTTTAACTGTTTATCATGTGTGTTTTATCGTGTGTGTGTGTTTTTTACTGTTTTTTTAACTGATTTTGTGTTAAAGCACTTAGAATTTGAACAACTGTTGCGTAATGTGATAATAAAACAATAAGCTGCCTTGGCTCACCACAAAGAGTTCTTCTTCTGCCACTTTTGGCATTTATTAGTGTTTACCACCTGTAAACACTAAAGTTAGCCAACTGTAATGTCATGTTAAGATGAGCTTACTTTTATAATGTCAAGGTGCTAGCGTGCTTGTTTTCGTGGTTTATGTTGGCTTTTTCGTCGTGGCTTCCTGTCTGATTGTAGATTAAAATCCGTAAACCCAATACTGAACATTAAGAACAAATCTCGATTGGACAGATGGTTTAGCCAGCTGGATTTACCCTGCAGATATCTGAGGAGCAGGTAACCATAGTCCTCAGAAAATCCACCAGAGGTTAAAAAATCACAACACAAGAAAGCGGAAGGTAACGGACATCCGGCCAAAAAGAGCGACTTCCATGGGAATTTAGAATAAAGAGCGACTTCATGAGAATTTAGAATAAAGAGGCGACTTCCATGAGAATTTAGAATAAAGAGCGACTTCCATGGAATTTAGAATAAAGAGCGACTTCCATGAGAATTAGAATAAAGAGCGACTTCCATGGGAATTTAGAATAAAAGAACTTCCATGAGAATTTAGAGTAAGAGCGAATCCATGGAGAATTTAGATAAAAAAATGACTTCATGGGAATTTAGATAAAGAACGACTTCCATGGGAATTTAGAGTAAAGAGCGACTTCCATGAGAATTTAGAATAAAAAAGACTTCCATGGGAATTAGAATAAAGAGCGACTTCCATGAGGAATTTAGAAATAAAGAACGACTTCCATGGGAATTAGAATAAAGAACGACTTCCATGAGAATATTTAGGTTAAAAATGACTTCCATGGGAATTGAAAAAGAGCGACCTGCCATGGGAATATAGAAGAAAGTGCGACTTCCATGGGAATTTGAATAAAGAGCGACTCCATGGGATTTAGAATAAAGAGCGACCTCCATGGGAATTTAGAATAAAGAGCGACTCCATGGAATATGAATAAAGTCGACTTCCATGGAATTAGAATAAAGAGCGACTTCCATGAGAATATAGAATAAAGAAGGACGTCCTTCTCCTTCCATGGGAATTTAGAAAATAAAGAACGACTTCCATGGGAATTTAGAATAAAGAACGATTCCATGGGGGAATTTAGATAAAGAACGACTTCCATGAGAATTTAGAATAAAGAAGACTTCTGGAATTAGAATAAGAACGACTTCCATGGGAATTTAGAAAAAAGAACGACTTCCATGGGAATTAAATAAGAACGACTTCCATGAGAATTTGGAATAAGAGCAACTTCCATGGGAATATAGAATAAAGGCGACTTCCATGGGAAATTAGAATAAAGAAACGACTTGCATGGAATATAGATTAAAGAGCGACTTCCATGGGAATTTCGGCGGCACGGAGCGATCCCTGAAATGAAATGTTGGCAATATAGACTAGTTTCATGATAGTTGGATAACTGTATAGCACACTTCGTATGTTTTTTAGGAATTGATCCGTTTTGTTTTAAAGTAAAGCTGCCAGACAAACGTAGAGGAGAAAAAAGTACAGTATTTGCCTAATATATTAGTAATGTTATAGTAGAGTAGAAGTATAAAGTAGCAGAAAATTGTGTAAAGCACATTTGACTTGTCATTTGTAGATAAAAGGCCAAAACCATTCGAAACCAAAACACTTCACTAATTAAAGGAAGACAATCGAACTTCCTGTAAACATAAACATAAACGTTTTTTTATGACTTTATTTTTCTTTACAATCGTAATTTATGTCCCCTTGAACAAACACCGACACTTCGAGTATCAACCTCCACCTGCCGGTGGCGGTTGCTGCTCCCCCTCGGTGGAGGGTCTGGCCAGACGAGAGCAACCATTCAACTCTTTAAAAAAAACAAAAGAATCCTCTCTTAGCTCGTTATGGTGCATGTGGTTCCTGAAGGAAGTGGTTTCCATTGTTGTTGAAAGTGGGTGTGAGGTGCAGCATTTAAAAAAAATGATTGTGAGGACCTCTGTGTTTCTCTTTGGTCTTTACAACTGCAAGTTTCCACGACATGAGTGTCTCCTCAGACACCACACTCTTTAACGTCTTCCTTTGGTTTTTGTCCTTGAACGTCAAGGACTCGAACCTGCGAACCGGGACAAAGTAGCTTTGGACTAGATAGATAGATATATAGATAGATAGACAGAAGAATAGATAGAGTGATAGATAGATAACTAAGTGTAACTAACTGAGAGGTTGATGAACAACAGCTTCCCCTCTGACAGCCACATAGAGAGCCAGGCTCTCAGGTCGGACCCATTGATCTTCCTCTGATGTTTGTGGATGTGTCAGCGCCACAGACGTTCAACTGTGCTGCAGCCGTCCTTAACGACCCCCGACACCCCCGTCAGGACAAACAGAAACCCTCCTTCAGCTCAGGGGGCGGGGGGGAAAGATGGCGTCGGAGATGTGACATGACGCTTCTTGATGGTTTGTACAGTTCTGGCCCGACTTCTTCTCATTGAACTGTTGCTCAGAGGGATCTTTGTCTCTTTCTCTTTTAGACAGCGTTTAGTTCTCCATGTACACAACTAAGACCCATCTATTTGTAAAGAGGACTTCTTACAACCTGGAAAGCACCAAAGACCCTTCAGACAGAGCCAAGCTTTGTGGAAGGAGATTTATAACTTTGGAACGGGGGTCTATATTGCGTAAAGAATATCAGACTGTATTAAGCAGCCAGGGGGACACGAGTGCTGTCCAAACATTTGTGGGGATGTCAGACATCAAATAGGCCTCTGTTTGTTGTTTGACTTTAAAAAAACTACACATTTACACACAAACACACACCGCACTCAGTCAACACTCTGACCACTGTGTGTGTAACTGCAGCTCCTGGACTCGATCTGAGGCGTTTCATCAGTGAAAACGTCCTCTGTCGGGCTGCTCAGAAAGAGCCACAGACCTGAAGACATGCTGAAAGACGCCCATGGTGAGTCAATGGGCTGCTCACTGGGGAAGAGAGAGAGAGGGGAAGATGGTGCACGCTGTATGAAACCAGAGAGAGAAGATGGTGCACGCTGTATGAAACCAGAGGGGAAGATGGAGCACGCTGTATGAAACCAGAGGGGACGATGGAGCACGCTGTATGAAACCAGAGAGAGAAGATGGAGCACGCTGTATGAAACCAGAGAGAGAATCACCGGGTCACTATGAACACCTCTCCAAGCTTTGTCCAGAAACATCCACATGTCTGTTTCCAACTACATAAACATACACTTCTCTGATTTTCTCATTCCTTTACTAAAAACACATTTTAAATGTGTGATATCTAAAATATTTAGAGAGATGGATGGATGGATAGATAGATAGATAGATAGATGGATAGATGGATAGATAGATAGATAGATAGATAGAATAGATATAGATAGATAGATAGATAGATGGATAGATGAAATAGATAGATAGATAGATAGATGAGATAGATGGATAGATGGATAGTAGATAGATAGATGGATAGATGGATAGATGGATAGATAGATGGATAGATGGATAGATGATAGATGGATAGAAGATAGATAGATGGATAGATAGGATGGATAGATATATAGATAGATGATAGAATGGGGATGCATAGATAGATAGATGGATAGATAGATGGATAGATAGATAGATAGATGGATAGATGGATAGATAGATGGATAGATAGATAGATAGATGGATAGATGGATAGATAGATACTGATCCCAATAAAATGGGAAATTATAGTGTTACAGCAGCAAAATCAGTCACACAGCACAGAAAATAAATATAATGAAACACTAAGATACAATATCCATACATCCGATATACATGAAACAATAATCGGAATAAAATACGAGAACAAAGATTTGAATATATACAAGTTGGGAATACAAAAATGTGCAACTGTTTATATGATAAATATGTAAACAAACCAATTGTGCAGGTTGCACGTATTGCAGTATTGTGTGTATCTATCACTCATTTGGTGTATGTTAAGCCCAAAACAATCCTACATGACTTTTAATTTCTTGCACTGCACTGTAATATTTCGTCACCTTCCTAAAATAATCGCCTAAGTCATTTTTTGACAAAAAGTATTTTCTTGCCTAAATCATCTCCTCATGGTGCGGGCCACCTCTGGTAAAATTTCCTACATTCTCAGTTGAACAGGTCATGTGATTCTATGCCTTTAGTATAACTGCCTAAGTCAAAATACGTTCAGCATTTGGTTCAGTTTTTTGTGTTTTCTGAA
>NC_045745.1:10594547-10599150 GCF_008692095.1 Etheostoma spectabile | reverse complement strand
AAATGACTTAGGCAATTATTTTAGGAAGGTGACGATTTATTCTTCTAACCCTAACCATAACCCTTTTTCTATCTTAGCTGTTTTCATTCCCAACAGTTTTTAAGGGCTCTTGTGTTTTAAGTAAAATACTTTGAATGGCCTCGTTGCTAAAATGTGCTATGACAAATAAAACTGCCTTGTCTTGTTTAATCCTCATGTTGTCCTCGGGTCAAATTTGACCCGTTTTCAAAAAAAATAATTTAATATCCGAATTAAAGGAAGTCGATATACGGATGAAAAATGTTGGCAAGAGTGGCAAAATCAATGAAAAAAAAAATCAACTTCATAACAAAACTTTGTAAAAAGCAACAAAAAACATTGAGATAAGGGGAAAAAAGGGAAGACAACACAAGGGTTAAGATGTTTGCAAAGGCTACGATATTGCAAACCCCAAAACAACAGTGTGTCAGTGTTGCTCCACTGTTGGAGATGTGAATGGAAACGCATCTGACATGCTACATTTGACGGCATTACCCAGATGTGCTGATCATGGGGACGAGGAAAAAACAACCTGTGTTTTTTTATTTTCAGTTTCATTGGATCAGAGATGCTTTTCAGTTTCATAGCCGATTGTGACCTGTTGCCTTTTGGAAAAGCAGTTGTTTAGCGTTCAAACAGTGTGATACAGAGCTAATGAAATATTCCTTTTTTTACAATGAAAATAGTTTACCAAAGTTGTGAGTGGCCGAAATGAAACCTCAGTCCCCAGCAAGATGATTCTGTCTGTCTTTGCCACTTGCACTGTCAGTTCAAAATAAATTAAAAGACATATATCCTTATGCATTTGTTTTTTTTTGTTGCTGCTGAACCAAACTTGCACTGAACCGTGACTTCTGTGTACCTTAACCCCCCTGAGTCTCGGGCTATGGGGGTACTGTGTACCTTAACCCCCCTGAGTCTCGGGCTATGGGGGTACTGTGTACCTTAAACCCCCTGAGTCTTGGGCTATGGGGGCCTTATCTCACATTGTCCCACAATCCAAAGTGAGCAGTTGTACAGTTTTAGCTCCGTCCTCCTGGATGTTTCTCATAGATTCATAAGATTGGTTACAGAAAGACAATACAAGCTTACTGTAGGGAAATAAATCCTTTTAGTTACTCAGAAGGAGAGAAGAACCAAATCAGGGGGGTGTAAAATAACAAGCATCCTAAGTTTTCTTTTTGGTAGGATTAATAAAGGTTTAACAGAAACGAGAGAAACCACTTCATGTTTCTGTGTTCGGACCTTTGATAGAAGTCTTAGCCAGTCCTCACTTCTTCAAGCTGACAGTTAGGTAAATGGTTAGTTTATGTGTTATAACCTGATGTTCTAATGCCCCCCCCACCCAACCTCTTGTCCAATCCCACAACCTCGCCCCCCACCCTTCGACCGCACATGCTCAGATCTCGCTGCCCCTGCGTCAGCCCGGGCCTGCATGGCGTCCTGCATACCGTTGGTTCAAACCACAAAACACACACTCTTCAATGGCTGCCCTTTAATCGGACGACCAACACACACACCCACAGCGCTCTGAGCCCGAGCCTTTAATGATCAAAATAGCCTCTGAGCGCTGAGGAGAGAAGAGGAGCTCTGAAGTTCTGTTTTCACTGTCCTGTTTTGGTCAGACAGTCAAACCAGGAAAAAAACATTTGCCTTTCTTTACTTCATCTTGGCATTAATGAACAAGCCGATCAGCCACCTGTAGCTGGTATTACTGAGGCCGAAAAGTGAACCAATCTCAAACAAAAGCAGGAAACACGTTGCAATAAGACTCAATATCAGATTTAAAAATACCCCACTGGAGTTTTTGACATCCCATCGTGCTAAAAAGCATCTTAGGTGATAGAGACACATGCCCGCCAATGGTTTCACACTATTCCACTGATCTACACAACTAACAGGAAACAACAGCGCACCAGCGAAGGCAGCAAGGACTGACTGCTAGACTTTAAATGTGGATGCAAAAAGGCCGTTTTCATCCGTACATGTGGCTATGAAAAGGATGCACTGTAATTTGTAAGTATTCCACATATTTATTACTGTATGGACCAAAATGGCCGCTGCTGTATAAGACCGCAAAGATCCGCTTAGGGAGGAGGTCGGGATGGGTGTTAAAACACAGGGGTGAGTGGAGTTTGTGTCAGGGGCGATTCTAGGATCAGACCTTTAGGGGGGGCGGCAATGAGAACGGATCCAGTTCTCATTGCCCCCCCCCCCCGTTAAATCAGTAATTTCCTTATCTGATAATCTTTGAGCTAGCTACTGAACAACAATGCCAGATAACGTTTTTTTCACACCATAATAGAACTAAACCTGACACTTTATAAATTACAGTAATGACCAATTTCACACAATGTTCTAACATTCAGCAATTTGAGTTGCTTACTATTTCAATTTGGGTCTTAATCTGCAACATGAAATTACCAACTTCTTCTTCTCTGGGGATTACCAACGTTAAACTCCCCCCCCCCCCCCCCCCCCCACCCCCCCCACTCCTGCTCTTCCCTCCTACAGATCGATATAGACTCCGTCAGAGGCTGAGTCTGGTGCCCCACCTGACAACACGTTCAATCCCTAACTTGATGCACTAAATCTTTTTTTTCCTCTTTTAATTATTATTATAATTTTTAAGGGGGCTGAGATGAAATTTAGGGGGCTTGAGCATCTCTAAAAACGGTCTAAAATCCCCAGTGGTTTGTGTCCCGGAAGAAATTAAGGGGAAAACACAAGACTTTCACTCAGGAAACGGGTGGTTGAGTTCCAGGAGTCCTATTTGAGGGGAGCGCTGTTTGTAACCAACACAACTCGTTTGTTTATGGAACTTGAATAACAGCTTAGTCATAACCTTTGAATGGTGAGTGTGTACTGGGAGTGTAAAAGTAAAAAGGTGAAGAGCAGGGGACGAAGAAAAAGAGGGAGAGGAGGAGGGCTTGTGGATGGATGGTTGAAGGAGAGATGGACTGAAGGAGGAGGTGGTGGTTTACTGTAACAGGTCTCATTAAGAGCTCAGGAAGAACACGAGGCACAGGAAGTCAGTGTCCTGCTCTGCCCCGCCGCATGCTTTTACTACTCAGTTATGGTCGCTCTGCTCAGCGTGTGTGTGTGTGTGTGTGTGTGTGTGGTGTGTGTGAGAACGAAATGAGTGAATGATCTACAGAACAAAATGATTCAATAGGGTTGTGTGAGTATTCAGTGATTGAGTGGAGTGCGTGTGTTTGTGGAGAAGTTGCATAGTAGAGTATAGTGAACGCAACGCCACACCACACACACACACACACACACACACACACACACACACACATGTACACAGTAAGTCCAGAGCAGTAGTTTCCTGGTTGGGGAAGTGAATGTGACTATTACTGAGGTATTAACGTCTCCAGATTGCAGGCCTGCTCATGCCCCCGCATCCGCCAGCACTCCTCCGTCCACAACCGTAAAATTGGGACCATGTGTTGTTGTTGCAGCAGTTCTCCTCCTCCTCCTCTTCCTCCACTCCCTCTCCTCCATCCCCTTCAATTGGCCAACAGCAAAGTGTCTCAGCCTTCCTCCTCCTCTTCCTCTCTCTATCATTGCTTCTACTTTTTCTTCTTCTCCATAGCTCTTCGAGGTTTCAGGATATGTCTAATAAACTAGTTGGCATTATGTGTCGTCTGACCAGTTCTATAATGTTTTAAGCATTCTGATTGGCTACCAGGGTTTGAAATACCTCAAAGAGACATGAGCTCCTCAGAAAGCCTTAATTTAAAATTGAATGGGGAGTTTTAAAATGTCTTCATTTTTGGGGCCAGGGGTTCTTTAATCTGTATTAATGTGTATTTTCCTGTATATTTATATTCAATGTCTATTCTTGCTGTGGCCCTTCATGCGTGGGGGCGTACTTAAGTTACACACAGTATGTCGTCTTTGTGAATATCTTCATTGGAGGCTGTGAGTTCATCATTATCATAAGATGCAGCCTGTTCACTGTGTATTGCCACAATGGAAAGCAGGGCACAACATGTGTCAATTAATCGTACAAACAATCTCTTAAATCCGTTCATGGTGTTGTGTGGGTGCAGTTAAAGAATGAGAAAAGATAACTTTTGTTCAAAGTTCAAATCCTGCGTAGTTTCACCACCTCCACACACCTGACCAGTTGCTGCGTTATTATATTATTATTATGTAGTCTGTGTTGAATGATATAATGATGAAGTATTAAGAGCAACAACGGTAGTGAGTAGTATTAAACCTTACATTCCACCTGGGGGGTCAATCAACACCCTGGAGACCGGGGTTTGTGTCCCGAGTGTCACAGAAACATGCATTTATAACCCAACCCAACTGTCCCCTTCTTCTTTTCCTAAACCCAACTGTCCCCTTCTTCTTTTCCTAAACCCAACTGCCCCCTTCTTCATTTCCTAAACCCAACTGTCCCCTTCTCCTTTACCTAAACCCAACTGTCCCCTTCTTCTTTTCCTATACCCAACTGCCTCGTTCTTCTTTTCCTAAACCCAACTGTCCCCTTCATCTTTTCCTATACCCAACTGCCTCGTTCTTCTTTTCCTAAACCCAACTGTCCCCTTCTTCTTTTCCTAAACCCAACTGT
>NC_045745.1:10579966-10594522 GCF_008692095.1 Etheostoma spectabile | reverse complement strand
GGCTCCTGGACTCGATCTGAGGCGTTGCATCATTGACACAACGTCCTCTTGTCGGCTGCTCAGAAAGAGCCACAGACCTGACACCTGCTGAAGTACTCCCATGTGAGTCATGGGCTGCTCAGTCTGGGGAAGAGAGGAGAGGTAAAGATGTGCACGCTGTATGAAACCAGAGAGATACGAATGTGCACCGCTGTTGAAACCAGAGGGGAAGATGGCGTCCTCTGTATGAAACCAGAGGGGACGAGGGACACGCTGTATGAAACCAGAGAAGAATGGAGCAACGCTGTATGAAACCAGTAGGGGAAGATTGACCCTCTGTATTGAAAACCAGAGTGAAGATGGAGGCACGCTGTATGTACCAGGGGGAAAGATGAGCCACAGCTGTAAAACCAGAGAGAGAATATTGAGCACGCTGTATGAAACCTTAGGGTAGATGGATCTCGTCTGTATTAACCCAGGTAGAATCACCGGGTCCTATGAACAACCTCTCCAAAATCTTTGTCCAGAAACATCCACATGTCGTTTCCACTACATAAACATACACTTTCTGATTTCTCATCTTTACTAAACGACATTTTACTGTGTGATTATCTAAATTTTAGAGAGATGGGATGGATGATCGATCGATAGACTAGATAATGGATTAGAATGGATAGATAGATAGATAGATGCTAATAGATAGATAGCTCGATAGATACTGATAGATCGGATTGCTCCTGAACGCTAGAGAGCTACGCTCTCTCGCTGGCTCGCTGGCCGCCACTCATTACACCATCAGATTCTCAACTAGACCTGGATAGCTGGCTAGCCTTGGAGTCGTCGCTGGCTCCTGGATCGCTTTCTCGCTTGCTATCTCGCTCGCTCGCGTTGTCCATCGCTGCTCGCTAGCTCGCTACGGCTCGCTAGGCTCGCTCTCTCGCTCGCTGGCTCGCTCCTAGCTCGCCTCGCTCTCTCGATGGCTCGCTGCTCCTCTCGCTGGCTCCGTTGGCTCCTCGCTGCTCGCTGGCTCGCTCAGCTCCTGTCCCCCTCAACGGCATTCTAGTGTTCTCCGCAGCAAAACAGTCCCACCGCCCATCCCCCCTATCCTCCCCCCTACGCTCCCCTTCCCTACTCCGCTATACCTGACACAATAATCGGAATAACATACTGAACAAAGATTTGAAAGTATATACAACTGGGCAATACAAAATGTCAACTGTTTATATTCTATATGTCAACAAACCATTGTGCAGAGTTGCACTTATTGCAGTATTGTGTGTATCTATCCCTCATTTGGTTTATGTTAAACCAACAATCCTACGTACTTTTAATTTCTTGCCCTGCACTGTACATTTCGTCACCTTCCTAAAATAATCGCCTAGTCATTTTTTGACAAAAAGTATTTCTTTTGCCTCCAATCATCTCCTCATGGTGCGGGCGCACCTCTGTAAAATTTTACTACATTCCTCATTGAACTGTCCTGTGATTCTTGCCTTTATTATAACTGCTAAAGTCCAATACTTTCAGGCATTTGTTCAGTTTTTTGGTTTTCTGAAAACGTGAAAAATGACTTAGGCAATTATTTTGAATGTGACGATTGTATCTTCTCCCCTAACCATACCCCTTTTCAGCTTAGTCTGGTTTCATTCAACCGTTCTTAAGGCTCGTTGTGTTTTAATTCTAACTACTTTGAATGGCCTCGTTGCTAAAATGTGCTAGGACACTAAGACTGGCCCTTGTCTTGTTACTCTCATGTTGATCCTCTGTCAAATTGGACCCGTTTCAAAAACAATAATTTAATAACCGATAAAAGGAAGTCGATATACGATGAACAATGTTTGGCAAGAGTGGCAAACTCAATTTGAAAAAAACAATCACTTCATACCAAAAACTTTGTAAAAGCACAAAAAACATTGAGATAATGGGACCAAGGGAAGACAACACAAGGGTTAGATGTTTGCGAAAGGCTTAACATATTGCAACCCCAAAACAACGAGTGTGTCAGTGTTGCTCCACTGTTGAGATGTGGAATGGAAACGCACTGACATGCTACATTTGACGGCAATTCCAGATTTTGCTGATCATGGGACGAGAAAAACAACCTGTGTTTTTTTTATATTTTCCAGTTTCATTGGATCCGAGACTTCTTTTCAGTTTCATAGCCGTTGTGACCGTGTTGCCCTTTTGGAAAAGCAGTTGTTTGGCGTTCAAACACTGGATACAGAGTAATGAAATATTCCTTTTTTTATTTAAACAATGAAAATAGTTTTACCAAGTGTGAGTGGCCGAACTGAAACCTCAGTCCCCAGCAAGATGATTCCTGTCTGTCCTTTTGGCCACTTGCACCTGTCATTCAAATAAATTAAAGACATATATCCTCTGCCTTTGTTTTTTTTTGTTGCTGCTGACCAAACTTGCACTGAACACCCGTGACTTCTGTGTACCTTAACCCCCCTGAATCTCGGGCTATGGGGGTACTTGTTACTTAACCCCCCTGATTTCCTCGGGCTATGGGGTACTGTTACCTTCAACCGCCCTGCTCTTGGGCTATGGGGGCAGTATCTCACATTGTCCCACCAGCCAAAGTGAGCATTGTAGCAGTTTTAGCTCCGTCCTCCTGGATTTTTCTCTAGATTCAGAGAGATGTTCCAGAAAGACAATACAATCTTACTGTAGGGGAACTAAATCCTTTAGTACTGAAGGGATAGAACCAATCAGTGGGTGTAAAATAACAAGCATCCTAAGTTTGCTTTTTTGTAGGATTAATAAAGTGTTTCACAGAAACGCGAGAACCCCCACTATCAGGTTTCTGTGTCGGACCTTTGAATAGAAGTCTTAGCCATCCTACACTTCTTCAAATCTGACAGTTAGTAACTGTTAGTTTAGTGTAAAACCGATGTGTCTAATGCCCCCCCCACCCAACCTTCTCTTGTCATCGCCCAACCTCGCCCCCCACCCTTCGAACCGCACCTGCTCAAGATCTCGCTGCCTCCTGGCGTCAGCCGGCCTGCAATGGCGTCCCATGCATACCGTTGGTTCAAACCACAAAACACACACTCTTCATGCTGCCCTTTAATCGGACGACCAAACACACACACCCACAGCGCTCTGAGCCCGAGCCTTTAATGATCAAATGCCTCTGAGCGCTGAGGAGAGAAGAGAGCTCTGACGTTCTGTTTTTCACTTCCTGTATTTTGTCAGACGTCAAACCAGGAAAAACATTTTGCCTTTCTTTACTTCATCTTGGCATTAATGAACAGCCGATCAGCCACCTTTAGCTTGTCTTACTGAGGGGGCCCGAAAATGTGAACATCTCAAACAAAAGCAGGAAACACTTTGCATAAGACTCATATCAGATTTAAAATACCCCACTGGAGTTTTTGTGACATCCACGTGCTAAAAAGCATCTTGGGTTGATAGAGACACATGCCCGCCAATGTTTCACACTATCCACTGAATCACCCAACTACAGGAAACAACATCGCACCAGCGCAGGCAGCAAAGGACTGACTGGCTTAGACTTTAAATGTGGATGGCAAACGGCCGTTTTCATCGTACTGTGGCTATTAAAGGATGCACTGTACTTTGTAAGTATTCCACATATTTAGGTACTGTATGGGACCAAAAGTGCGCTGCTGAGTATCCACCGCAAGCTCCGCTTAGGGAGGAGTCGGGATGGGTGTTAAAACACAGGGGTGAGTGATTTGGTCAGGGGCGATTCTAGGATTCAGACCTTTAGGGGTGGCGGCAATGAGAACGGTCCTTCTCATTGCCCCCCCCCCCCGTTAAATTCAGTATTTCCTTATCTATAATCTTGGCTAGCTACTGACAACAATTCACTTGCCATGGGGTTTGGATCACTCTCTCTCTTCTCTTTCCTTCTCTACGGGGGGAAAAGTGGTTCTCCGGCGCAATGTCACACCGATCACGGCCCGTCTGACGCCTATTTATTTACTGTTGTTATTTTTTCTTTTCTTATTTTTTGGTTTTTTAACTGTTCATTTCCCTTTTATCCCGCTTGTCTTCTTCTTTACGTACTCTATCCCCTTCTTTTTTTCACCATAATCGAACTAAAACCTTACACCTTTATAATTACAGTAATGACCAATTTCACACATGTTCTAACATTCCAGCAATTTGAGTTGCTTTAAATTGCATTTGGGTCTTAATCTGCAACCATGAAATTACCAACTTCTCTTCTCTGGGATTACCAACGTGAAAAACTCCCCCCCCCCCCCCCCCCCCCACCCCCCCCACTCCTGCTCTTCCCTCCTACAGATCGATATAGACTCCGTCAGAGGCTGAGTCTGGTGCCCCACCTGACAACACGTTCAATCCCTACTTTGGATGCACTAAATCTTTTTTTTTTTTTTTTCCTCTTTTAACTTATTATTTAGAATGTTTAAGGGGGCGGAGATGAAATTTAGGGGGCTTGATCATTCCTACAACCGGTCTAAAATCCCCCAGTGGTTGGTGTCCCGGAAGAAATTATGGGAAAACCCAAGCCTTTCACGCGGAAACGGGTTGTTTAGTTCCCGGAGTCCTATTTGAGGGGAGCGACTGTTGTAACCAACCACATCGTTTGTCTTATCGGAACATTTAACAGCTTAGTCTAACCTTTGAATGTGATGTGTACTGGGAGTGTAAAAGTAAAAAGGTGAAGAGCAGGGGACGAAGAAAAAGAGGGAGAGGAGGGACTTGTGGATGGATTGTTTGAAGGAGAATGGACTGAAGGAGGAGGTGGTGGTTACTGTAACAGGTCTCATTAAGAGCTCAGGAAAACACGAGGCACAGAGAATTCAGTGTCCTGCTTGCCCCGCCGCATGCTTTTACTACTCAGTTATGGTCGCTCTGCTCAGCGTGTGTGTGTGTGTGTGTGTGTGTGTGGTGTGTGTGAGAACGAAATGAGTGAATGATCTACAGAACAAAATGATTCAATAGGGTTGTGTGAGTATTCATGATTGAGTGGAGTGAGTGTGTTTGTGGAGAAGTTGCATAGTAGAGTATAGTGAACGCACGCCACACCACACACACCCACACACACACACCACACACACACACACAACACACCACACACACACACACACACAGTACCCAGTAAGTCCAGAGCAGTAGTTTCCCTGGTTGGGAAGTGAATGTGACTATTACTAGGTATTAACGTCTCCAGATTGCAGGCCTGCTCATGGCCCCCGCATCCCGCCAGCACTCCTCCGTCACACAACGTAAAATTGGGACCATTGGTTTGTTTTGTGCACAGTTCTCCTCCTCCTCCTCTTCCTCCTCCCTCTCCTCCATCCCCTTCAATTGGCCAACAGCAAGTGGCTCAGCCTTCCTCCTCCTCTTCCTCCTCTACATATCATTGCTTCTACTTTTTCTCTTCTCCATAGCTCTTCGAGGTTTCAGGATATGTCTAATAAACTAGTTGGCATTATTTGTCGTGCTGACCATTCTATAAGTTTTAAAGCATCTGATTGGCTACCAGGGTTGAAATACCTCCAAAGAGACATGAGCTCCTCAAAGCCTTAATTTAAAATTGAATGGGTTTTTAAAATGTCTTCATTTTTGGGCCAGGGTTCTTTATCTGTATTAATGTGTATTTCCTGTATATTTTATATTCCATGTCTATTCTTGCTGTGGCCCTTCATGCTGGGGCGTACTAAGTTACACACATATGTCGTCTTTGTGAATATCTTCATTGGAGGCTGTGAGTTCATTATACATAAGATGCAGCCTGTTCACTGTGTATTGCCACAATGGAAAGCGGGCACAACATGTGTCAATTATCGTACAACAATCTCTTAAATCCGTTTCATGGTGTTGTGTGGGTGCAGTTAAGAATGAAGAAAAGAAACTTTTGTTAAAGTCTCAAATCCTGCGTAGTTTCACCACCTCACACACCTGACCAGTTGCTTCGTTTATATATTATTTGTAGGCTGTGTTTTGAATGATATAATGATGAAGTATTAAGAGCAACCACGGTAGTGAGTATGTATTAAACCTTACATTCCCCTGGGGGTCAATCAACACCCTGGAACCGGGTTTGTGTCCCGAGTGTCACAGAAACATGCATTTATAACCCACCCAACTGTCCCCTTCTTCTTTTCCTAAACCCCAACTGTCCCCTTCTTCTTTCCTAAACCCAACTGCCCCCTTCTTCATTTCCTAAACCCAACTGTCCCCTTCTCCTTTACCTAAACCCACTGTCCCCTTCTTCTTTTCCTATACCCAACTGCCTCGTTCTTCTTTTCCTAAACCCAACTGTCCCTCGTCTCTTGTTCCTTACCCAACTGCCTCGTTCTTCTTTCCTAAACCCAACTGTCCCCTTCTTCTTTTCCTAAACCCAACTGTCCCATTCTCCCCTTTCCTTACCAAACCCACTGTCCCCTTCTTCTTTTCCTAAACCCAACTGTCCCCTTCTCTTTTCATACCCACTGCCTCGTCTTCTTTTCTAAACCCAACTGTCCCCTTCACGTTTCCTATACCCACTGCCTCGTCTTCTTTTCTAAACCCAAATCCCCTTCTTCTTTTCCTAAACCCAACTGTCTCCTCGTTCCTCTTACCTAACCCAACTGTCCCCTTCTTCCTTTCCCTAAACTCAACTGTCCCCTTCTTCTTTTCCTAACCACTGGCCTCGTTCTTCTTTTTCCTAAACCCAACTGCTCGTTCTCCTTTACCTAAACCCAACTGTCCCCTTCTTCTTTTCCTAAACCCAACTGTCCTGTTCTTATTTTCCTAAACCCGACCGTCTCGTTTTTGCGTATCACATAAACGCACCTTTTATAAGCCTGCCCACGATCTTGTCCTAACCCTAGTGCATCAACAGTCCCGACCCAGCAGGTTTACATGAAGCGTTTTTATATATGACGCTAAAGGAGACTTTTAGCATCAATAACAACGCCAAAGATTCTTGACCAAGCGACTGTGTTGTCTATAAAACGTTTGGAGACTGTTGCAGGAGAGATTTCAGACACTGTTTAGACGATCTGACGAGGACTTTGTATAACAGCCTGATCATCAGCATCAGCATGCTAACCTGCTCAAAATGACAATGCTAACAAGCTCATGTTTGACACATGCGCATGATGTCTACCATGTTTACTTATTGTCTTAGTTTGGCATGGTAACACGCTAACATTAGCTAATTATCTGTACAAAGTCATTCAAATTCATCCTCTGGAAAGTACTAATGTTGTACAAAAAGGAATAGCAATACATTCAGTAGTTGTAAAAGTATTTCAGTCTGGACCATAATGGCACACAAGAGAAATTAGGCAAAAAAACTATTAAGTCAAGTCTTGGAAAAGACATGGTTTGGGTCAACTTAAACCCTTTTTGGCAGAAAGCCCTGAAGGCTAAGGGGTAAGGGCTCCTGCACACTGCCTGCGTGGCGTGTCTGTTTTTATTTTGGCTCCCATGTTAACAAGTAGCGAACAGGTTAGCGCTTGCACACTGCCCGCGTGACACGGACGTCTCAGGCGCTGCTCGAGCTTCGTCGAAAATGAGAACATGCTAGAAATGGGACCAACGCCTATTTTTCACGCGACATGCAAGCGTGTTGGAAGTGTTTCCGGGCAGAGTAGAATACGAAAAGATGTTCATACGTTGTTTTGACGCGAACACATTTAACAAACGACATTTTCTGTTCAACTCCTTTTTAACTTGTATTTCAACTGGATTCTGATAAAACAATAAAATGGTCTTTATTATCTCAGGAATTTGAATGTAGAAATATATATGTCAAAATATGTGTAAACAAATGGACAAACCCAAAAATATTGACAAAATAAGGTTGAAGAACATGCTATATTTCGTTTTATCTAATGGAGTCATACGTGTGTACAGACAAGGCTGGGAACATCAGACACATTTCTGGTGTGCAAAGACATAGAAAACGCTGCGCAGTCGGCACGCAACTGACACGCAACAGAAATGCCACGCACACACCACGCCCACGCTACGCACACACTACGCACACGCCACGCACACGCCACAAAGGCGGTGTGCAGGAGCCCGGACCAACCGACGCAGCCACGGCCCAACATCCTAAACTGTCATGTGGGACATCAGGTAAAGACTAAAGGCAACGACAGCTGAGATCCAGATGAAGCAGTCGAGAAATTCAAGTGAAGGAGAAAGGAGGGCAGAGGGAATGAGAAGTATGTGTGTGTGTGTGTGTGTGTGTGTGTGTGTGTGTGTGTTTGTGTGTGTGTGTGTGTGTGTGTGTGTTTAGGGGTTGCTGAGGTGGGGAGGTCACCTCTCGCCAGGATGCAGGGGTCAAGTTTGTTTTTCCTGCCAGGGGAGACGCTGACAGAACGGGAGAAGAGAAATGGATGGATGAAGGGAGGGGAAGAAGGAGAAAATGAGCAGAAGGCAAACCGAGAAAACTTTACCACCACTTTCTAATCGATATATAATCTGAAAATACACATAACAGTTAAGAGTATAAACTCCAAACTAGAAGTATTTGACTTGTGGTTGTAATAATGTCTGTTTGATTCCTTGCAACCAACATAGTGTTCTGTAAAACACACACACACACACACACACACACACACACACACACACACACACCACACACCACACACGCATAGCACAGGCAGACTATGCTATCATCCGCTAAAGTACTTCCTTTCACTCGGGCACGAAAGATCTGCTTTCAGGATTTCCCCCCCCCCCCACACCACACACACACACACACACAAACCAAGGCATCTTATTAGTACTCAGATCACTGAAGCCTCCACACTCACCTCAGTGTCATCCTCCTCAGAGGTCACAGCATAACTCCTACAGGAAGCACACACACACCCACAACCCCACACACACACACACACGCACACACACACACACACACACCTACCGTTCCCCCTTTCTTCCTCTTCTTCTTTCTCATGTCCTACTCAAATTTCACAGGATAACATCCTGTAGGAAGCAGTATGTGTGTGTGTGTGTGTGGTGTGTGTGTGTGTGTGTGTGTGTGTGTGCATGTGTGCGTGCGCGTGTGTGTGTGTGTGTGTGTGTGTGTTGGAGTTACTCGTTCATCTAGTGGTTTACAGACACGTATAGGAATGAAGCATCTCACTGTTTTAAAGTAGCTTCTGGAATCAGAGGAATGATGATCTCACAACATTTCAAATCAAGAGGTTTTTACTCAGATGGCATTGTGCAGGTGAACTCATTCCTAAAATACATCAGTGTGTGTGTGTGTGTGTGTGTGTACCTCAGGCAACGAGGTATGGAAATGAATTGCAAGGTGGTCGGAGCAGATGAAAACACAAGTATCCTAAACAACAAAAATCAACTGACATGTTTTCTTAGAAGCCCTGTAACATACGTATTCAACACCTTCAACTGTTGCTAGGCTACTACTCTTACTAACTGAAGAAATCTAATATAATTGAGTGATGTTCTTTCGGAGATCATTGATTTACAGCTAGAACCAGATTATTATGGTTATGGATTCAAATGTAGAAGCAGTAACGCCAAAATCTGACTTTTACCTGCTATGCAACTTCAAAATGGAAACGTCAGACAATTTTTTTGTGTCTTTTTTTTGGCCGGAGTACAAATAATGAGTCGTGCTCATAATTGGTTGTGTGTTTTTTTTAGGATGATGTAGACAGTTGGACAACAAACTGGATGATTTGGGATTTTTTTGTATTTAGGATGTAGGCTCTAGTCTACGGGGTGATTCCCCCCCCCCCCCCCCCCCCCCCCCCCCCTGCTTGGCAGCTATCATGGTCTTCCTTAACCCTTGTGTTGTCTTGCTGTCAAAATTGAAAATCAACACTTTTTTGATGCTTTTTAATCAATGTTTTTTACTTTTTCTTATGTTTTTGTCCTTTTTGTCAACATTTTTTTCAATGTTTGTACCTTTTTTTGACGTTTAAACTTATTTTTGGAATTTATGGTCAATAAACCTATAGGAAATTAGACCTAATGTTTGAGTCAGAAAAGCAGAAATTAGGAATCATTTAGACTAAAATTAAAGGAATGGATGTTGATGGATAATCACAGACTGGAATATGTCAACTTTTACTCAATACTATTTCAAAAACACTTCAATGTTTTTTTTCAAATGCTATAAAATTGAATGAGACCCAAAATTAATGAAAGTAGAGATTTGTACTTGGCAAAGAGCGTTGCGTGGAATCAATCATGTTATTTTGGGGAATTAAAAAGAACATTGATAGAGGAAAACGGGTCAATTTGACCCGAGGACAACATGAGGGTTAAATAATGTACAGATTTTTAAGCATTTTTTGCTCTTATCTCAAATGGCTTGACATATAGCTGCTGTAAATGGGAGAAAACAATTCCCTGGCTAAGCATGTCTCCCAAGACCCCGGATTTACAACTTCTGGCTCCGCCCCTCTTGGGTGTCAAGTTAAATATCTCAAGCACTTTGGGATTTATTGCCATGTAATCGGCTACAGGTATTCAAGCTCTTTAAAAGACAGACCAGACAGGTGTCACGTCACCAAGTGCCAATCACCAATGATTTATATTTGACCCTGTGACCCTGGACCTTCGCAACCAAACAACGTGGACTGTGTTTGTGAAGTGTTACTATGGAGACGATATGACACCCCAACATGGACCTGAGAAATATGTAAACAATGAGGGTGTATTTGAGGAAACCTTTTCCCAATGTCATGTTTACTTACTTAGATTTGAGGAGGTGGAGTTGCACTATGTTTGGTTTTGTTACCTCTTTCATTCTGAAAATGTACCTTAAGATACACAGATACACAGATACAGTGAAATGTTCAGATCTTTTACTTTAGTAAAAGTAACAATAGATTAGATTAGATAATACTGCCCATGTTTCATTCAGAAAGTTGACGTTTTTGACACGTTGAAGTCAGCAAACTTACTTCAGGGAAATCTAAAACTATCTTTTATCACTCACACCACCCGCTTTCTGTTTAACGGGACAGTGTTTTTCAGTCTAACACATGGTCTATGGGCCAAAAAAATTTAAAAATAGATAGAGTAGATTATAAACCTTTGCACAATGAACAATATTTTAGTTTCAAAAAAATATAAACCACCAACATGTTTGTGTTGTAAAGTACCTTTTTTACCTAATTAACATGCATCATGTATTCTTTGTGGGGTTCCGTTTTTGCAGCATGGAACAAGCTCAAATTCTTTAATAGTTAGTGCTTTCTTTCATCATTAACTGTCCATCTATGTACCTTGCTTTCATTTCTCGTTTTTCCCTCCTCCTTCACTCCTCCCAAATAAAATGGCCCTTCTCCAGGCTAGACTCACTCAGTAATCATTTGTATCCCCCCCCCCCCCACACACACACACACCTTCATCCATCCCTCCTCTCCATTAGATCAGCCCCTCGGTTCAAAAGCAGGGTCTGGGGTCTCATGTTTGCTCGATTAAGAGCTTCTCAACCAAGGATCAGGGAGTGAAAGGAGAAGGGAGCCCGGGGTAAGAAAGAAGAGGATCTTTCTTCTTTTTGTCTGGGGGGGTTGTCTATGGGCCCATTGTGAGGCTCAGAGAAGGCTTATTTTAAAAGGTGCGTCTGGATTTTGGGGGGACAATGGGAGTTAGACGCTGAGGGATTTAGATCTTAAGCTCATGCTATCAGGACCTGTGGTCCGTCCGTTTGTCCCGACTTGGTGATCCCCATCCATCTTTAGATGGTGACGTGACGTTGAGGCAACAATCTCAACATAAAGGTTTGATCGTCAAAACATCTCAAATACAACGAGTGATCACACTGACAGGATGTTTCACGTCACATAAGAGGAAAGATAGACAGTTAAGAGCTCCCGCGTTTGTGTTATTAATAATTCTTTACCTTTTTTTCTTTTAAATTTTCTCCCTGCAGTATCTTTGTGCAAAATTAATATTTATGCATGTTTATCTATCTTTTTACTATTAAAACTTACTATAAATTAGTTTCCACAAACACCTTTGATCTGCTAAAACGGAGTTCCACAAGGGTTTTTGTAATGGGCCCCCAAACTTTTCATAATCAAATTTTGTTATAGTGTAAAATCCTTTGTAAAATATCTTTTATGCATTTTGTTTTGTTTCCAGACCATTTAAATGCTCTCAAATTGCAGGAAAGCTAGTATTAAAATGTAAGGGAGTAAATATTAAATTACATTTGAGCTACGAAAAAATTAATGGTTTCTGTAGTAATCAAGTTCTGTTTTGAAAAGTATTGGTGACTGTTCAGCGTCATGGGCAAGATTTTGTGAGAGTTGTGGTTTATTTATGTTTTTCTTTTCTGACCAGTGAGCACCACATCAAGGTCCAGACCCGAATGACTAACCAACCACCTCACCACACCACTAAAATCTGTTTGTGAAAAAAGAAGAACCTACAAATTTAATGAGACCCACACAAAACAAATCGAGGTACTTTCCAAGGACAGATTAAATAATTCATGATTTTTTAAATGGCCTTTTCTCCCAACAGCCAATTCAACAGCAACATCAGCGTGGTCGGTGGAGAGACGGAACACAAAAGCAATAATCTGATGCATGGGGGCGAATCTGTTAGTCTTGGAGTCGAGCGTCAGTCGAAGGACTAAGCATGACATTTGAAAGAAATAAACATGTAAAACACCATGCTAAAAACAGTTGGTACTTAGTTAACAAACAAGTGTGCTTGTTGTGGTCAGCCGTCTCCTCTTTTCTTTGAACTTTGAAATGTACAAGACGGGAGTTTAGACAGTAAATGGGTGTTAAAGCAAGAAATCTCAACAAATGTTAAATATACTAACAATCTGAACGTAGTCGGTGTCGGATATCAGCTTTTACATGTATGTTATGTCTTGCCTGACCAATGCAGCCGGCATTTGCTTCACAATAGCATCAAACTAGCATCTTTCATGTGGAAATAGAAGCAAACCTGTGATTCCTATGAGGTCCGATCATGATTCTAATTAGCCGGAGTCTAAGAAAGACGTTAGTTTTGAAAAGGGACAGGTTGCAGCATTCCAGTAGGGATTGAAGGCCATGTGGGGAAAAGAAACGAGGTGGTTAATCTCAACGAACCGACTCCCTCCCTTCATGTCCACTAAGCCTCCCAGGGGATAGTCTATCCCAACAGACTCTTCGCCGGCATCACTCCTTTCATTCCTGACATGAAGCAGCCCTCTCACCATACCGCCACACAAAGGGTTAATTAAAAGATGTTGCAGCTGGAATGTGAGTCAAACTGTTGTGTTTTATACAGAGATGCGATTTGGTCAGGCGTCGAGGATGCGGGTGAATGATCCCTTTGGCTCAGATATAATAGGAATCACTAAATCAGGAGAGCATTTGTTGTTTATCAATTAAGTTGAAACACTCTTGGCAGTAAAATGTTCCCCTGTCAAGTGTTTTCGTACTTCTATCTGATGTTTCTGGGATAAATATTCCTACTGTATTAATTTTGTGTGTTGCATTTACTGCTGTAGATGTTTACGTTCATTTAACTCTTTACATACTGTTGGGGATATTGGAATCTACAGCACTGCTTCATATCGATTAGATCTTCATTTGTTTGTAGTGTTCCGTTCCTGAGAATCACCACGTGTTATATACTGTCCTGTTTTCAGCTTTGTGACGTGAATGTTCACAGTCGTATCCAAGAGCTTTTTGATAGACTTATTTATTAGTTTAGATGTAGAATTTATCAAACTGAGGAACATGTCATTCCTCAGTTCACTCATGAACATTCAACATCAACCCTGTCTGGAGATGACATGATTTTCACTGGAAAGGAAGGGGATAAAAATCTTAGAAGTAACTAAAGCTGTCAGCCAATGTACGGCATAAAAGTATATATGCACTAGGGTGGCACTCTTACCTTATAAGAAGATCCAATACTTATCTGATATATGACTACATACATATTTTTAATTAATTACAGTCAGAAACACAGATTTTGTTGAAATCGAAATACGCATCGAAAAATTACCAGTATAAAGTTGTCCTTAAAACGCAGAACTTCAAATTAATGTCTTCTTCAACCAATCAACAACTATATTGTGTGTGTGTGTGTGTGTGTGGGTGTGTGTGTGTGTGTGTTGTGTGTGTGTGTGTGTGTGTGTGTGTGTGTGTGTGTTGTGGTGTTGTGGTAAGCAGTGTGTCCTTGGTGCAGGTGGAGGACGGATCAGACGCCGATTAAATCGCACAAAAAGCCCTGCGGGTTCACCGGATTGGTTTTGTGGTGGGGGTTGGGTGGGGTGGGCGGTGTGGGGGGGTGTCTCTGCGCATACCTCCTATCAGTACCATGTAAGACACTACATCGACCGTCGGTCGGTCGGGTTCGGTGTCGGTCGGTATCGGTCGGTCCGGTCGGGATTCCGTCGTGGTTGGTTGGTTGTTAGTAGGTTTGGTTGGTTGGTTGGTGGTTAGTAGTTGGTGGTGGGTCATTTGGTGGTCAGTGTTGTTGTTGGTTGGTTAGTCGGTTGGTTGGTCATTGGTTGGTCGGTTTGGTTGGTGGTTGGTTGGTCGGTTTGGTTGGTCGTAGTGGTGGTTGGTTGGTCAGGTGTGTTGGGGTCGGTCGTGGTTGGTTGGATTGTTAATTTGTGGTTTGTCAGTAGGGGGTTAGGTTTAG
>NC_045745.1:10553769-10579941 GCF_008692095.1 Etheostoma spectabile | reverse complement strand
TCGTTCGGTCGTCGATGATCGGGTACGGGTCGGTTCGGTCGGTCGGTTCGGTCGGTCGGTCGGTCGTCGGTCGTCGTTCGGTCTCGTCGGTCGGGACTCGGTCGTTCGTCGGTCGTCTGTTCGTTGGTTGTTGGTTGGTTAGTAGGTTGGTTGGTTGGTTGGTTGGTTGTAGGTGGTTTTGGTTGGTCATTTGGTGGTCATTGGTTGGTTGGTTGGTTAGTCGGTTGGTTGGTCAGTTGGTTGTTCGGTTGGTTGGTTGGTTGGTTGGTCGTTGGTTGGTCGGTTAGTTGTTGGTTGTCAGTTGGTTGGTTCAGTGTTGGTTGGTTGTTAATTGGTTTGTCAGTAGTTGGTTAGTTAGTTGTTGTGTTGGTTGTGGTTGGTTGAACATTTTGACCCAGAACAAATCATCCAAAGCTGCTCTGATAGATGACGGTCGCTGTTGTACACAAACTCAAGTGAAGATGAATCCTAATGTTTTAGCTGATGGTTCGACTTCTCCTCCCAGCGCCACCATCAGGCCAACATGTCTGTTTTTACCCAAGAAACAAACTGACATGACGGGAAAGCCAAAAAGACCAATTTGAGATTAACCCTCTGTAGGACGATAGACCCTAAAAACGATGTTTGCAAAATCCAACTCACAAAAGATAATTACTGACATATTTTGCATTTTCGACATTTATTTACTGTGTAATCACATATAACCTAAGACTCACTTCAATCACTGAAACAATTCAAAGAGCCAACACAAGGTTTTTTAACTTTAGCGCCAAATATCTCTTTACTCATTACTCGAAAAAAACATTGCCGTCCGATACGGAAATCTGAGTTTGTTCGAATCTTTTCATATGCACACGGGGATCAGTTTATGCAAATAACCTAAAAAGGTTAATTTAAAAAGATACGTGAAAATATCTTAGACTTCAGAGGATCAACAGGCTATAATTATTATATAGTGATGCAATCATGTGTTCCATCCCTTTAATGTTGACTCTGGTAAAGGGGAATCATTTTAATTACTTAACAATCGCGGTGTAGTTTGATAAATATAAAATACATCATACGTATTAGTTGATTACTTTTGTATTAAATCTGAGTCTGCAAAGTAACGTTGTGAAATAAATGTAGTTAAAAGTAAAAGTAAAAAGGAAGGGAAGTTTGGGGTCCCCTGCGGAGCTGCTGCCCCGCGACCCTGATACCGGATAAAGCGGATGAAGACGGATGATTAAGAAAAAATATTTTCCTTTGAGATGTAGCAAAGTAGAAGCACAAAAGTAGCATGCTGCATGAAAAGAAACAATCAAGTGGTTACAAAAGACAAATCAAGAGAAAAATGCAACATATTTGCAGAAAGAATAAGACAAATACTTAATCTAATATAATAATAATAACAATAACTAGCGAACGATGCAGACTTCTGACAAGCCTCTGCAATGCTAATTCAGTGGTAATTTAGACAGACAGTCAACAAACTACAAACGTGACGAGCCAAACCGATAACATAAGCTTTTTGATGTAGCGCAAGACAGCTTCAAAGACATACAGCATTAAATACCGCTCAAAGTGAACAAAAGATATTAAATCTAATTTTACTCACACATGATGGACACTACACTGTGTGCAAAATTATTGGCAGGTTCTATTCCTGAGAATTTATTGTGTTGTACTGTAACAAATGCTATCAGTCAATCAGAAATGTTAATAAACCTCAAAATCAGAATATTTAAAAGGAAAAGTGAGTTTTGGCTTCTCAGGAGAATACCTGTGCGCAGAATCGGTAGGCAATTATTGGTGTGCAGAATTATTAAGCAACTAAACGGAATAACTAAAATTTTCCCATCTCACTTGTTTATTTTAATTTCCTGGAGTAAGACTAAAACTCAAGATGTACAAATAAACCCTATTGACATTTCAAGAAATATTCAGTGACCAATATAGCCCCCCCTTCTTTTCAATAACTGTAATGAGCCGTCCATCCATGGAATCTGTTGGTTTCTTGATCTGTTGATGATCAACTTTTTGTGCAGCAGCAACCACAGCCTCCAAATGCTGTTCAAAGAGATGAATTGTCTTCCCTCACTGTAAATCTCACTTTAAGAAGGGCCCACAAGTTCTCAATGGGGTTTAGGTCAGGTGAAAAGGGCCTGTCATTATTCTGTCATCTTTAAGGCCTTTGCTGGCTACCACGCAGTCGAATACTTGGATGCATGTGATGGCACATTGTCCTGCATAAAAATCATGGCCTTCTTGAAGGATGTAGACTTTTTTCTGTACCATTGCTGGACGAACGTATCTTCTAAAACTGGCAGTAGTTTTTGAGTTGATTTTAAGTCCATCTTCAACCCGAAAAGGTCCAACCAGCTCATCCTTAATAATAGCGCCCATACCAGTACCCCGCCTCCCCCTTGCTGGCGTCTGACTCGAAGTGGAGCTCTGTCGCCTTAGAGATCCAGCCACGGCCACCATCTGGTCCATCACGAGTCACTCTCATTCATCAGTCCATAAAACCTTTGAAAAATCTGTCTTCAGGTATTTCTTGCCCAGTCTTGACGTTTCACTTATGTAGTCTTGTTAAGTGGTGGTCGTGTTTCAGCCTTTCTTACCAGGGCCGTGTCTCTGAGCACTGAACACCTTTCCTTTCTGACACTCCAGGTAGGTTGCATTTCTGGAATATGGCAGCACTGGAGGTCATGGTTCCTGGTAACTTCACGTTTAATTCTTCTCAAGTCTCTAGCATTTAATATGCGTCTTTTTTTCTCCACACTTTTTCTTGCGACCCTGTGGACTATTTCAACAAAACGTTTGATTGTTCGGTGATCACGCCTCAATGTCTTTGCTACTTCAAGAGTGCCGCTCCCTCTGAAAGGCATTTACAACTTTTTGACTTTTCAGAGTCTGTTAAATCTCTTTTTTTGCCTAATTTGTGTGAGGAAAGAAGCTGCCTAATAATTATGCACACCTTGATATAGGGTGTTGACCCTTTAGGCCACACCCTCCCTCGTTAAATAAATACACATCACCTGATAATGTTTAAATCAAATTAGCATTTAAGTTTCTATAGCTTGGAATTGGAAAATATGCATGAAAATGACGTAAGGTAAAAATACTCACTTGCCTAATAATTGTGCACACGAGTATCATTTCGATTGTTGTTAGTCTTTATTGGAACAGGGCTGGACCTCCCTTGGCCACAAACATCGTCAATATTAAATACGTTTGAAGAAGCTACTCGGACTCCATTTCCCCCTGAAAGGAGAGAAGATGAGGACACCTGATAAGTAATTGTAAAGCGTGTGTGTGTGTGTGTTGTGTGTGTGTTTGGTTTTAGACTGAGGGGTCTGTAACACAACACCCTGAAGCTCTTCCTGTAATCTCTCCAGTTCCCTCCCTCTCAATCACTCTTTTCTCTTTTCCTTCATCAATCACTGTTTCGTCCCCAGGAGTCACATCAAAGACTGACTCTATTATCAGTGCTGTGTGTGTGTGTGTGTGTGTGTGTGTGTGTGTGTGGTGTGTGTGTGTTGTGTGCGGTGTGTTTGTGTGTGTGTGTGTGTGTGTTGGTGGACGTGCCTCATCTTATCTGTGTGAGTCCAGACCTCCTCCTGGTTTTCTCTCAAACCGTGGCAGAGATTTATCAATAGGAGCAACAGAACCAGCGTGGTGAATGTAACTAAGACAGTTACTCAACACAGTATTTAAGTACAATTCAGGTATTTTACATGCGTAATTTATCATTTATGCAACTTTCATCCCCTTCCTGTCCATAAAACCACAGATCTCCAGATGTTGAGGTTGAATGTTTGTGATGAACTGAAGGATGAACTGTTCCTTTATGTTTACTTCTTAAGCTAAATAAAATCTTTAAAAAGCTTCTTGGATCAGCTGCAAACTGCATCATCACAAAGCTGAAAACAGGGCTGTTATTCTGACACCTGAAAAGTTGTTAACCTTTTAAGAGATGCGAGGTTCTCACGGACATATGCCTACAAACATATGATCATCTTATAGAATATGATGCATTGCTGTAGATTAATCTATCCAAGAGTAGTGTAAAGGAGTTTTACAATGAGTACAACATTCAACATCTACAGCAGTAAAATGCAACAAGCACTAAATGCAGCAGGAATATTAACCCGAAAACATCAGATAGAAGAGGAAAACTACATAATTTACTTGAATGTACTTTAACTACATAGCTGATAATACTTTTACATAAGTTGGTTTTAAATGCTTCTGCTTGTGGTGATATTTATATAGCACTTTAGTAAAAGATCTGTTGCATCGGTTTGAGAAAATAGACCAGACAATAAGTGACAATTGCTTTTGAGCAATCTAACTTACCTTTGTCACTTTGAAGATCCTAAAATGCTAACTCTGATTCTGTTGTCACATGGAACCCACAGCTGAATGTCCCTCTCTGGATTCAGCATAACACTAATTTACTCCTTACAGGTAATCTGAGACTAATTTAGTTTCAATGTGTGCATTCCTAGATGCTCTGGAAAAGTTTTCCCTTCTATGAAGGGACCGTCTGTGTAATAGACTTATTTTTTGTTGGAGGAAAACATTTTAGTGGCACAAAGGCTCTTGAGAGACACCGCAAACCCTCCACCCTCCACCACGCCTGATAAGGCTTCCCATAAGGAGCTTCCTGGCTGGTGGGGGGGGTGTCAGCCTACTCCCCTGATAGCGGCCTGAAGGGCACATCACAGAGACACATACCCCCCTTTGGATAAGCGGGCCTCAGAGCTGCAGACGATCGCTGCCGCAGCCAGGCGATAGCAGCGAACGAGAAAACCAGGACGGACGAGGAGGACACCTGAAACACAGACATGTACGAGGGATCACACCAAGGATAACCAAGAGGGAGGATTTAAATACGTGAGAGTAAAATGTGTATAATTGCTTTTTTTTTTTCTTTAGAGAGGGGCTTGTTCATCTCTTCATAGCCTGATTTTTACATTTTGTTCTAAAAACTGGAGCAAAATGATTTTTTTTTAATTGGCTGTTAATGTAACTTTCTCATAAAAACTCTGAAAACCTTTGACTGTAACTAGCCAACAAATTAAACAGACTTTGAACCTGGCTTCTGACACGTTCACGTTTCTGTTCTGGAAATGTATGCAAATTAGCTCATATTTAAAATGTAAGTAATAACTGGGGACACTATTAGTTACCATGTTCCACCTATTTCCCCTGTCGTGTCTGAACTTTGCAACTGATTTAGTAATTTCGAAAAACAGCAGGTCACTATAGCTTAACAGGAGTTTAAATGTGGCACTTGTTGGGGACTATTTTCAGTGGCGGATAATACAACCTTGCCTTTGCAGTGAGTATTTGGTAAAGCTCTGGCACAGAAGAATAAGCTCAGGAAAGCACAGACAATACTTGTTAGAAAAGAATTTATTGTTGCTTTCCATGGGATATCACCAGACTAATCCGTTAAGTGGATTGTTGTTTTTTAACCGTGCAGTTCCCTGATTTGCTTCCAGGGTGGACTCTCTGTTCCAGGCTGTTGGAGACGGAGTACACCTGCGAGACTCATGCTCCGTAAGCTTTGTATGAGTGAAGAGAGAGGAGAGACAGACAGAAAAAGGCAGAGACAGCGATACGTTTGCAGAAGATTGGAGGAGTTTGTCTGCCTCGTGCCTTTTAGCCACACTCTTCCAAAATCTCATGAAATACGAATATTACTGCTCTAATTATCTCAGGTTTACATATGGTATGTTACATACTCAACCCCAGAACTTTTGCTTTAATTCAAAGTAAAGAAAATAATAAAAACAAAAAACAAACAAGCGAACTCGAAAGGAATGGAGATCCTCTCCTCTGTATATAAGTTATAATACCATATAATAAGTGAACTATCCAAACTGTCAAACCTTTCCTCTAGCCAGGGGTGTCAAACTCAACTTCCTAAGGGCCACACTAGAAAATGAGAACATCGTATCAAGGGGCCAGACACAGGTTTATTGCTTTTATGTCTTGGGAAAAGTTAAATATCTTTGACTGTATTATTGCGTGTTTCACATAGTCTTCTCACCACAGTTTGGTCGAAAATAGCTTAGGAAAAACTTAGTAAAAAAGTGTTGGGGGAAAAAATGTTGTGAAAAGTGACAATAGGTGGGTCCAAATGTTTGGAACCTAAATGTATAAAAGGGCCGGATGAAAATTAGAAAGGAGCCGGATTTGGCCCGCGGCCTTGATTGTTTGACACGTGTGCTCTGAGAATACGTTCTACTTCTGAACCATTCACAAAATCATCGTTACCATTTGCATCTGTGGAAATGAACCAAGTGTCCAGTAATTCTCCAATCCTCTGCACCCGCGTCACCATTCTGAAGATCCAGTGTCGGCCTATGACCCGCACTCGATGATCCAGAGTTCGGCTCTGTCACTGTGCAGATCCGGATGTTTGGGCCAAAAGAAGCCCGGAAGTAGCTGAAAAACCAGACCCACATCATCCAGATGTTGGGTCTGGGAACTCACCTTGGCTTGGCTCAATCCGAGGGGCGGATTAACGGTTGTCTTTCAAATTCCCTCTGCACGCAATAGGACAGCGCTCCAACCAACAGAGCAACGCTGGTCGGTAGATTCAAACTTCTGCCGAATCCATCTACCATTTTTAAAAGTTTCAACATCAGAAATTTGGGATTCTTTCATCCAATTGTCCAAATATTACTGGATGGTTCCATATAACGCTTCTTGCAAGTTAAATAAGAACATTCACAACTTATTGAATTTTGACACTGACAAAAGCAAAATGTCAACATCATTTCATTAAATTAGGCTCCTTGACCATGACTTTGAAAAAAGAAAATAGTGCAAAACTAGTGGTGTATATTGATGTAGTGTTACAAAAATGAAAATGTTGAAAAAAGCGACAAAAAGTGGTAAACGTTTTTTTTTCTCAAATGTGTCAAAAAAAACGATAAAAGTGTCGAAAAAGCTTCAAAAATTGTTCTTTTTCACTTTTGACCTGGGAAGACAACACGGGTTAAGAATTACTTCAGAGCTTAGCTAAGTCTTCCAGAGTCGCGGCAAACCCAAAACTTGGGATTAGAACACTTGGATTAAAACACTTGGGATTAAAACACTTGGATTAAACACTTGGATTAAACACTTGGGATTAAACACTGGGATTAGACAACTTGGGATTGAACACTTGGGATTAGAACACTTGGGATTAAAACACTTGGATTAGACACTTGGGATTAAACACTTGGGATTAAACCTGGGATTCAACTTGGGTTAAACACTTGGGATTAGAAACTTGGATTAGAACACTTGGTTATACATGGGATAAAAACCAATTGAAATGAACAATGCACATTTTGACTTTGAAAAGGCCTAGGACCAAAATCATTTAAATAAAAAACAGAAATGGAACCAGAGTGTACAACAGTGTTTTTTTTTTTTTTTTAAAAGAGCAAATACTGGGCCTTAAAGTTTAGAGGGTTCTAACTTTTGTTAATACTTTAAAAACCATGATTGCCTATTAACAGAAAAAAACACATTAGATTATATCTTTTTAACTCTTGTCAGTAGTGAGTTGCTCTACTCTTGAACATAAACCAGCACATGTGACGTCAGATTCCAACTAACAAGAGCGAGGAGCTCGTGTGCAGCAGAACTCTCTTCATCCTTCAAGGACGGAAGAAGACAAGAAACGAGGGATGAAGAATGAGCTATCTTCATCCTTCGAGGACGGAGAGAGACAGAAACAGAGGGATGAAATGAAGACGTCCTTCATCCTTCAGAGGACGGAGAGGAAGACAAGAAACAGAGGATGAAGATGAAACTTCTTCATCCTTCAGAGGACGGAGAGGAAGACAAGAACAGAGGATGAGATGAAGATATCTTCATCCTTCGAGGACGGAGAGGAAGACAAGAAACAGAGGGATGAAGATGAAGACGTCTTCATCCTTCAGAGGATGAGAGGATACAGGAAACAGAGGGATAGTGAAGAGTATCTCATCCTTCAGAGGACGGAGAGGAAGACAAGAAAACGGGGATGAGATGAGGATATCTTCATCCTTCGGAGGACGGAAGGAAGACAAGAAACAGAGGGATAGAAGCAAATGAGTTTCAAAATAAATATTTCAACGTTAAGCATTCAGGGGCTGTTAAATTCAAACTTCTGTGTCTCTTATTTGCTTCCATAATATTACTATTAATGTGTACTGTTGGTTGGTGGTGTCATCATTTCTCTACAATATCATATTTTGTTGCCATTCCACACCACTATGGCCACCTTTCGACACCAGTCTGGGTCTTTTTAAGTCTCCGAAATATTTTTGAAGGAACTAGAAGGTTCTGGTTGTATTGGCATTTCTTTAACCCTCGTTTTGTCTCGAGAGTCAAACTGACCCTTTCAAAGGGTTTAATATCAGGAATATGGATTTCTTTCAACCACACTGCCCAAATAAATACCATGGATATTCCTAAACAGTCCCTATGGTAAAATTATTGATTACTTTCATGGAATTTTTGGGGTGTTTTATTAAATCTTATAGCATTTTGAATTATTTTTTTATGGTTTCCAAACAGTATCCGGACTAAACTTTGACATCTACCCATCTGAGATCCACTCAAGCGTCCTCTGATCTTAACTGTTAGTCAAAATAAGTCTAATTTCTGCCTTTTTTAAAAAACGTATGCACAATTTTGATATAAAATGAGGTATGTTGACCGTGATTTCACCACTAAGTGAAACCCTGTTTACTAAACCATCTCAGGTTAAAAAAAAAAAAAAAAAAAAAAAAGCCCAAAACTGGTATAGTGACAAATAAATCGAAAAAGCAACAAAACCTTGAAAAAGCCCAAACAATATTCATTTTTTTTCTTTTTTTATTTTGACTGGAAGGACACGTTCATGGTCAACAGAAGACACCACCAGGGTTTACACCAGTTTTTAAAGTAGATTCCCCAACACTTCCTCCTCATAGTCAAGTGGCTTTAAATATTCTGGATCCTGATTGAACACAGTGAAGCTTGACTTTGACGGTAACGATCATGCCTGCTTCTTTCTTCCTATTTTCCTCCACTTTCTATAAGACATGCTATCTCTGTAGCTGTCCTGGTCAAAAAGTGGGCATTTCCCCTATGCAGTCCACAATAAAAGAATTTGATAATGTGCTAATGGACTGAATCTAAACATGTATGCGTGCATTGTCCCTGGATTTTTGGCTCGGTGGCTTGATGCCAACCAAAGCGGCTGGTGGCAGCCTGATGCAGCCGCCTGCCTCTGTCCCAGATGCCATTTACCGGTAATTAATGAGACATAATGACTGCAACTCAGGGTAAAAAGGGACGAGCGTGACTTGCCTTATGAATGCACACATCAGTGAGCCACAACACCAAAGGCACTTGATGCAAAGAGCTGGGACCCTTTTAGATGATTCCTCCTTCACCGCTCCAAGCAGTTACAGTGTTACAGCTTTTTAAAATAGAAGAAATTCAAGAAACATATTTTCACCTGAAATGCGTGAAAATTTCACAAGAACATTCATATATCGCCCCCCCCCCCCCCCCAGCCTGCCTTGGTCCCATGTGGCTGGAAATGGGCCCTGGTTCTGCCTTTGAACAAATGTAAAGCTCAGATGGGCCGATCTGGAGATCTTTCCTCCTTATGAAAATTCTGCTCCATAAGGCAGGGTTCACTCCCCTTCTCTGCTTGTACTGCCCCAGATATTTGGCCCCCCCAATTGAGAGAGAGGACCATCATGCTTTTTCAAACAGAAAGTTCAACAGAAGGCCTTGACAAAGTTGGATCAAGCCACACCCCCGCCTCCACCTTGCCCCACCCTTCCTCCTCCTCAAACTTAATAAAACCACCACACAGCGCACACACACCACCACACGAACGTCCGGTCTGAAAGGTCTCTTTGGCTGGAATTCTGCGTCACACGGCGCTACACAACAAGGCCTGGAATCACGTTATGTCCGCCACACATCCAAATAAAAAAACCCCAACCCCAGGCACAGGACGACGTGTGACAACCACGAAACTACACGGTTTCCCCACTCGCAGCCAGGAGCTCAAAGTCCTGCCCATGCGACTTCTGTTTTTTCACACGTCTCATTACGCTCGCTTCTGGTTAACCTGTGTTTCATGTCCAGTATGCGTGTGTATTGTATAGTTGAGTTTTTAGGATTTAACCAGCCAGAGGTTTTTTCATTTGTTTGGTATCAGTGCAACTCCTCCTCCGTTTTTATTATATCTATCCTTCATAATCTGAGGTGTGTTTGTGTGTGTGGCATTGTTAGCTAATGCTGCTTTTTGGGCTGTCTTTGTACGGCATGCATGGAACCGCCGTTACGTATAGAACCACGAAAAAACTAAAAACTGCTTCCATAATACAGGCACTTTATCAAATGGTTACGAGCAATACCATTTCAAAATACACCGTTATCACACATAAACAAGTCTGACACAAGTACCACTCTGATCCCCAATGCAACAACAGTACCAATGTCATTCATTATGTTCGTCTGACGTAGTTAACAACAATGCGCCATTTTGTACTTGGAGCAAAAAGGGGAACTCCCAATACCGTGCAGTTATTCCCATAATGGAACCGGAAATCGGATTCCTTAGAATACTTGTTATGATTTACCCTTATACAGCTCATTTTTGCACTTAGGCCTTTATCTTTTGACAACAGCATGGACCTTAATAACGAGGAGACGACAGAGAGAGTGTGTCTGTTTTTATTGTTCGGCTCCTGTTTTTGACAGTGTAGCGCTTACACACCTGCTTCGTGACCTGATGTCCTCCCGCGGCTCAACCCACCGTCGAAACTCGTGGCATGCTAGATTAACCATGGCACCCACAGAATAGGAAAAATGTTTAAATGTCATTTGACACAATACAGTTTAATATATCATGGACTGTTGATGGTTGAAAGTCTCCAGTTTTTGACATCAGCCTTGTGGGTTTGTAGGACTCTCTCACATGATCGAATCTTCTCTGACAAAGGGTGGTCAAAACTGCGTCTAAAAAATCTCGCGTTCCACTTGAACCCATTGCACATATTTACGGAAACGTAGTACTAAGAAGGCACGTTATTATGGCGGGCATTCTAATCCATCCTGCGACACCTCTCTCCCCCCTTCCATCAGGGAGACGTTTGCCGAGTATCCCAACGCACACATCATGTAGGGGATAGTTTTTCCTCAGGTGATCAGGTGTTGAATGATAGCGCAGCAGGAAGAGTGGCCGGGGATCTGTGTTTAATTTACTTCTCCACTGTTTTATTGTTGGTGTTAATGTTTGATTGTTTTAAAACTATGTATTATTGTTATGATTGTTACTGTTCTGGTGCTGGAGAGTGCCATAGGGCATACTGTTTTCATTGCTGTGGTACTTGTACCTAAAGTGCATATGACATAATTTTGAACTGAACTGACTGAACTGAACATACAGTAGTTAATTTGCCTGGGCAAGCCCATCATCCCCAGATTTTAAATCCATCAGAAACTTGTGGGGGTCACATCCAGGTTGAAAATTAGATTTTTGCTTAAATGTCATTTTCCAGCCACTCATTGATAACCATTGTTTTTTGGCTTGTGAGGTGAAGGCCAAATCTGCCACTCATTTCATATTCTACCCACATTTTTGCGATTAGATGGTGCTAATTTTTGAACCCTGGGTGACAATCAGTGAATGCTGTTTCTGAAAGCCCAGTAATGCAGAGGGTTGTGGATGTAGTTCAAATGGGTCCTGGGCTGGATACCTGTTCACAGTGGGTTGACCTCCATTGCTCACAGATTGTGATAGCAGTTTCTCGAAACATGGTTATGCCAACTAAATATAGTGCAGTTGATTCACAGTAAACACAACCCATTTTCATGTTTGTACAGTAATGTTTTAAGTTTGTAAAGAAAAATCAACATTCTGCCTATATTCCTTTTTCTTCCCTTTTCGTGTTCAAGCTAGAACCACAACTGATCATTTGGTCATGGTTTTGATTTGTATTGGAATTGTGCATGTGTTCCCAATGCATCGCTATTATTGGATTAAAGCTATTCTAATAGGATTTTAGCTTACTTCCTTTTTTGAACACCTGCTATTTTTTCTGTAAATGTAAAAAACAAACAATAGATTTTCAATATTCACCTTTCATACCAGAACAAAATATCTTCGCAGCCTATTTTTGCTGCCATTACTGGCCGAATGTCTTGCTTTCATTAAATCAGTATCCTCTATTTTTAATTATTAACGACTCTCTCTCCCCCAACATGTCGAACCAAGGATGATCCAAATCTGGCGTTTGCCTACGCAGGCAGCAGCGCAGCAGCAGCGCTCAACACTTTTTGTGTGTATCGGACCAGGAAATCACACCGCGATATACAACAGAGACGCCACGGCTCGTGCAAGCTCCAGTACGTCGCCGCCTAAGCCCTCTGATTTTGTTGTACAAGGCGTCACTATCCGGGTTTAATCAAGCAAATGGAGCGGTATTTTGGGTTTTAAGAACTAATATCCACGATAATTATGGGCTACTGACTTATCTGAGTATACAGTCGGCTGTGTTTATTAGAGGAGATATCCTCCACTGTGTCTATTAAAGCAAAGTCAGAGCATCAAAGTCTCACATCAGCACATCATTTGTAACTAATGCTACCTTAACGCCATTTGTCATATTACACTTTTGATATTTGCCGTAAAACAGGGTATACAAACAAAACCAAATGTTTATTTAGTGAGCTTCATGCACCGCTTGCGCTTTCAAAGGCAGTGATCCCAAACCGGACCAAGGACTTTACAAACCCATAATGCAGAATAAAACAAAAATAAAGAAAGCAGAAGAACAGCAATACACTGATAGCCAGTAGCCAACCACGACCACCACCGCTGAAAGAAGAGAACACCAAGACTAATGTACACAAGGAAAGGAGGGTGTTACGAGAGCAGGTGACATGAGGGCTGACGGGAAACAGGTGAAACCCATCTGGGCGGGGCAGGTACTCAACCAAGGCGGGAAACACCAGGCCGGAAGTAAAACAAGTCATAACATGAGAAAACCTACAGAATAAAGCAGGAATTATAGAAACAAACCCCAGCGGATCATACTTTTAGTGGTGCAGGTAGATTGGATTTTGTTACATTGGCCGGTAAATAAGATGGAAACTAAATCCCAACACACAACTACAGTAGCTACCTATCTCACAAAATGGAAATCCTTTCCATGTATAGTTTTGTGGATGTAGTTGGATGTTTTCCAGCCAAGACACAATATAATAAAAAAAAATCCTGTTTGCTTTCCCGTTCCTGAAAGATGCGCTGCTCATAAAACATCTTTGCAGTGTTGGTTTTAAAAAACCCAAAAGAACTATCGCCATGTGGGAGTGTGTGCTCTGTTTGACCAGACAAAAGCTCCTCTGGTTTTCTCCCAAAGGACATCGCCGCCAGTCACTGTGGGCCTGTCCCACTGATGACGCATGTCAGTAACACACTCACACCACACACACACACACACACACTACCCGCACCTATGGACTACACCAGCGCACAGGGACGTGCAAACACAGCACCTGACTCTCTGGCCCTCTGTGCCTGATATACTCCCAGAAGGGCCCAGCTGGACGCTCTGACCACCTGCTTCCTTGTTTACTGGCCCGACGTACTACCCAAAATACACACGTTTCAACGAGAGGTGAGCCGGACCATCGCCCAGTACAGTCCCGATTGTGGAGGATCCGTTGTTTGCCCTGGTTCCTCATCCAATGAGTTTGTGCAATAATTCTGTCTGCGACGTGTGCTGTAGAATGTGTATAATTGGTGTAAAGACTCTCCTCGGCTGGTGGCTCAGGAGGTATAGCGCGCCCCCTACCCCTTATAAGGTTGATGTTCGATCCTGCCCCTGCCAGTCCCCTGTGGAAATTTCATGGGAAAGAACTGAACCTGAATTTCCCCCGATTCTGCGCCAGGGCTGTAAAATTGTGTGTGAGTGGGAGCTGATGCAGCTTGGCCTCGACGGCAGTGGTGTGAATGTGTGTGAATGTTTCCTGTACCATGTTAAAAGTTGTTTTTGAGTTTGTCATATATAAAATAATCTGTAGCCATCTGCTCATCCTCTCTCTCTGCTGCAGGATTGCGCTCAACACTACATTTTAGCTGCGCTCCTATAGCAAAACAACTGTCTCATGGGTAAACGTATGCGCCAGGAAGGAGGATGGTGTGGACACAAAAAACAAAGATACTCTGGTCTGCTGCATTTGAATTTATAGCTTTTTTTTTTTGTTTTTTTATAAAACTGTCCCCTGTGAGTAAATGTTACAGGTGTTAGTGCTCCTATTACAGAGTTCCCATTATTCTTACTGCTGGGCTGGTCTGAGTATCCCCATGGCCATTTTTCTTTCATTCTTCTGCATATAGCACTTTAATGTTGAATGCCACCTTTTCCATATGCCGATTACGCCAACCAAAACCTGAAGCAATTAATTTCACTGTAAGGCGAGGCAAGGCCAGCTTTATTGGTAGAGCCATTTCAGCAACAGGGCAATTCAAGTGCTCTTACACAAAATCCTTTAAAACATTTTAAAAAACACCAAAAAACACATCATAACAGCTAAAAAAAACTTAAAACATGAAAACCCAAGACTAAAATACTAGTGCAGCAGAGAACATAACAATGAGAAATCAACAGTCTTTAAAAGACAGGCAGCATCAAAAAGAATCTCTTTAGCTCGTTAAAGACTGAGAGTAGCCCGCAGACCCTGCAGGTTTCTGGGAGTTTAGTCCAATATGAGGAGCAGGACATTATTATCTTGTTTTGGTGTAGAGCTTCCTGCACTAAAAAAAGAAACCACAAAAAACTTATTTTGACCACAAACTCCACTGTAGTGGTCTTTGCAGCAGTCCAGGAAGAGAATCTGTGTGAACCACGTGTGCTCTCTTATGTGCGTTTTAAACCCGCGCACCCTTGGGTGACAGGCGTGTGAGCAGTGGTCCCTAGGGAGCAGATCAGGTGAGGCAGGGGTGAGGCGAGGTTAGATGAGCAAGGTCAGGGGAGGAAACCGTGCTCTGTGATCTGCATTTTCAACATAGCCTCACTACAAACCCTCCAGGTGCCTGGCAGAAAGAGTGGACGATGTGACTCACCTGGAGAAAGTGGAGTCAGGTGAGGAAAGAGAGGCGGTCGTTGAAGTTAATGAGCCTCTGCATGTAGCTCCTCCGGCACAGTGACACCTCTAATTACCAAACGTCCAACCCTTTGAGTGGACCTAGCTATGTCCACATAAACACTCCACTATAAGCTTTTGCTAGGTTTGCGGATCCCGGGCTGCTGCAATGCGTTCCCGAGCCCCTAAAACTATGAATTTGGAAACTACTGTGTCCCCCGGTAAGGTTTTGAAAACTCCATAGTTACTTTTTAATCATTACACTAATCTGCAGATCACAATGACCAGAGTGTCTTTGGACCTCATGAAGTCACTGATGAGGCACTCTGGGTGAATAATAAGCTGGGTATCGTTTGATAGATTTGAATACTGGTACAGTGACTTTGTACCAGTTCCTAAACTACATATTTTTTTGATAAACAATTTAATTAAAATGTATTCTTGTGTTTCGTGGGTTTAATGTTGTAATTTAACTGATTATCACGTGTTTTAATCGGTTTTTGAGTTCTATTAATGTTTAATTTCCTGGTGATGATTTGGTTGAGGAAAGGCTAGTATAAAGGTTGTGTAATGCGAGAAAGACAGCCTCGAAGGGTAACCCTTTAAAGAGAAGTGTGAATGTGTATGTCGACAATTACACGAAAGGCAGCGCTGGATCGCTTAATTAGTGAGAAGAAGAGCCAAGATCGAAAGGTAACCTCTCTAAAAATTAGTCGTAAGGGTAGATACACTGAGGGGGATCGCCAAGGAGCACTACACGGACTACTTAGTGGAAGTAGACCAAGTGGGGTTAGGTTTGTGGTTAGTGTTTTTCTGTCGTAATGTTTTTTAATTTTTAACTGATTATACTCGTGTTTAACGTGTTTTTTTGTTTTTGTGTAAAGCACTTTGAATCGCCCTGTTGCTGAAATGTGCTCTACAAGAAGCTGCCTTGTCTTGCCTAAAAAAAAAGTCAACATTACACATAGGCCTAAATGGTTGTATTTATTAACAGAACAGCTTCTTTCTACGTGCCCAGTCCTCTGGTGTCCCATCGATTTTTTTCCTGCGTTCTCTGCGACGTGTAACGTTAACAGCCATCACAGACATTATTGATCTTGGTAAAAACATGGTGCATGCTCATGTGGCTCACTGATGAGAGTTAACTCCTTAGGTGGTTGAAAATGCGTTTTAAATGACAAGTATTTTTTAATACTTGATACTTTAGAGCATTTGCTCGTGCCTAAAAAGTATTGAAGTCGTTACCCAGCCCTAGTGGAACTACTCGTCTTCTTGCTGACCTTACTGACTGATCCCAAGATGAAAGGGATGGTAAAGAGAGGCAAACAGAAACAATATTTGTAAAACTCAGCACCACATGTCATAATAACGTCCAGCTCAAGAACACCCCCCCCCCCCCCGCCTGCCGACTGAGTCACCAGCGAGTCGCTTCCTAGAACCAGCGACAAATAGCAGCTCCTAATTGTTGAGTTTAACACCTGGTGTTACGGGGCTCATAAAACCCCTCTGACTGAGAAACCCCCCCCCCCCCACGCACCACCACCCCACCACCACACCCAACCACCCACCTCCCTTCACTCTCCAAGGCCACACAGGCGCCAGTGCCAATCAGCAAGTCTCTTTTTTCTGACACATCTTTTCATTTTAAGCAAAAGAGGGAGGAGACTCTACACTCATTTAGGCTAATTGAACCAATAAACCACTGAGAGATTAGATCAATTGACCATTTACAACCAGGGGAGGTGGCAGGCTGGTACATTACTGGATCCAGCTGCCTTTGTCCTTTCTAATGTTCACACACCAAAATCACTTAAATACACTGTATTTCCAAGACAGACTAGTTGTTCTCGGATTCAGGAAGATTCACGGATTGTTCGCAAATGTTTTTCTGGTTTTCAATTATCGAGAAAGCAGTCAGATAAACACCTGAATTGATTTTAGTGCAGATAGGGAAAGGTAACGGGTTATTTTCAGCGCTCCGGTAAGACAAAGTCCGCTGGCTGACTGAGCACTGTTATACAGAAAATGTACTGCCGGCCTCTTAAAGAAACCCTTCACGGTATATAACTTATATTATTACATATTATTATTAGAGAACATATTATTAGACTTATAAATAAATGGCCATTTTTATGATTATCTGAAAATTGAGCTTCCCCTCTTTGAAAGACCAGCAGCCCTGGGCTGTAGCACTCGATCCGTCCTTGGACGCGATACCGTTTTTCACGGTCTCTGACTCTGAGTATTTGGACTGGACTTGTCTCGGCTCGGCCACTGATCTGCCCAATATGGCTTTTGTCCCCTCGAACCGAGTCCAGGTTCTTTATTATGTTGATAAATAATATTGGAGGGAAGTGGAAACCCAAAATGATTTTCTTAAAACTGGCATGCTAGACCTGTTTTTCTGTTCTTGGATCGGTCCTTGACTCGAACTTAAACCTCTTTGACTCGTCTTGGGACTCGAACTAACCTTTTTTTGGACCGGTCTTGACTTGGACTGACTAATCTGTCTTGACTTGGCTTGGCCCGACTAAGGTGGTCTTGACTACAACCTTGCAGCAGCCACCATGAAGGAGAGGGTTAACTTTTCCTGCTAAAGATGTCTCACCCCTGGTCCGAAAGCCGGGAGACACGTTGGTCCCTCACCTTACTCTAGAGTCTGGACTCGTCCACAGCTGCCATCGTACACCCGAAGCTTTGCCGGACTGGCCACAGCACTTGATAGGACAACGCGTACGTGGTCTGGTTTGGTCCGGAAGTTCAAGCAGACTGTCATGATGGCTTGTTCAAATACAATCTAATATTTTTACTAAAATAATTCACAGAAACGTTTTCTGAAACACGTGATCTGTCTTCATTTCGATCGCAAAGGTATTAAAAGATTTTCGTCAGCTTTTTGACGAGACTCTGGTCTTGCTCATCCCACTTTTTCATTTCATTCCTTGTTAGGCCTCCACCAATCAGATAGGTCATTTGTGGGCCCACTTGCCGGCCATAACGGTTAGTGTGTGTCCGGCCGTTGAGTGCAACCTAACTTAAACTAAAAACAAGTTTTAAAATGAAGACCCACCAAAAAGCAACATTCTCCCTCATTGGTCCTCACACGATCCACAACACACACAACACCAAACACACACACACACCTTGTTGCTGTTCCCACTACTCAGTTAGTTGCTCTAACAGCCGCCTCAAGGGAATCCCACACATTTAAACATACAGTATGCGTCTAGATAAGCCAATCTGAATGCATCTTCTGTGTCTTTCACGTCCAACGTTTTACACAAACGGCTTCTCAGACTGCCAGGGGGCGACCCTTAACGACAGGCTGCACACATGGGAAGGATTTTGGGGGTATTTTCACTTTAGAAAACAGAGTACATCACAAGGTCCCTTTTACATGACAGATCGTGGAATCACAAGACTGCCGGGTTTCCCCTCTAATTTCGGCTAAGTTTTTCCCCTTTTCTTTTGGTTTCCATGTCTCGCCCTCGTTGTATTTTCGTTTACATCTTGCTCAGGTTGCAGCAGAACAAAGAGCAATTTTCTGGAAATGCGAACTTGCCTCGAACTTTATGATTTTTTCTTTCTGATATATTCCGTTGTGCAAGGTGCAGGTTTGGCCTAATGGTCTGGAGGAAAACACTTTTGTGTGGTGCATAGCGTCTTTGGTCAGTGGGTTCCCTCGAGCCCCGGCTGAAGATCCTTCTCATTAAGTCGGGGGTGCGGGCCTCATTGTGGCTAATCAGGCCCAGATGTGGCTACCCGACTCCAGAAAATCAATCCAGCAGTCTTGACAGCTACCCTCTCAGGGGGGAGAAGGGGGTTGGAATCCGGGGGGACCGTTATAATGTTTTTTGACAAGGGATCTCAATACAATATGTACATGCGGAAAATGAATCAAGCTTGGGCTGTCACCTCTGAAACGGAGTTTTATGTGGTGTGTTGGAGGAAAGACGGGCTCCTTTTGACAGGGATGGGAAAAGAAGAAGCACGGATTTGGGGGGGGGAGAGAGAAAGATTTTCATCCTCCCTTTCATTAATAGTCTACCACTGAAGGCCTTGAGCAAGGCATTTTCAAGGTCAACAAGCATGTTGGTATTGTGCAGACAATTTCTGATCTTGTTGTAACTATATCTATCTCTATATATATATAATATTATATATGTATATATATATATATTTCTGTATGTGTGTGTGTATATTATATAATATATTTTTTAATCTCTTTATTGAGTTTTTAACGAGGTGGCCATACAAGAGATGTCCAGATAAGCAAGCAAATCCACAAAAGATAGTTCATGTAACAGGAAGACCCCCCCCCCCTTTATATGTACCCATATATACATGCGCCTTGCCACGTACTCGCATGCCACAGAACATAATACATCCAATACACCATATACACACATACATCATACACACAACTTGTAGCTAGACATGCATAGACATAAACTTGATTTTATACTAGGGCAAAAAGAATTTAAATAAAAAGAATAAAACTGAACTAACACGGCAACACATGCAAGAGAAAAAGTGACGATACAATTGGGCATTTTCTACATGAATTGAAATGTGTTTTGAATCATACATTCATGGGAGGTGTGTCCTCTTGAATACCCTAACATTGTAAGTGAGTGGTAACGGCGTCAAATGCCAAAATACGCAGGGATATGGATCGTTTCAAATGCAGTTTTAAGGTGAAGATCTGTTGGCCACCGCAGATACAATGTCTAAAGTAAGATAACTATCTTTCCTACAAATTGAGATCTCTGATGAGTTTGACGTCATTATGCAAGAAAAGCCAGGGGGATTGCAAGCATCTTGCCCGGGAAAACAATCATTAACATGGACCTAGGAAAAAGGACATGCTGGGAACATAAACCCTTTTTGAAGGGTCACTTTGCCATGTGTATATGAAGGAGATGTTACCTTGAGAACATAGACCCTAGGAACAAAGATCCGCTTCCTCATTTCATGGATGCATGTGTACAGCGCCGTCCCACAGAAACGGCTCCCCAAAGCCCGTGGTGGGATTTAACAGCGTTTTAATACAGAGATACCGATGCTCTACTCTGTGTCAGTGGTTCTTTTTTCTTCCCCTTGCTGAGCAGCAGAAACCCAACATCCCCGAAACCTCTCTCCAGGTTTACCCCCCCAACCCCCATCTTTGGTCGTCTTCTTTTACACCAGAGAAAGTTTGTGCCTTCCGCCTCTGTCATTGCCTCTCTCTGTCTGCCTGTCACCAAGTGGATACACCAGTTTTGTGTGTGTGTGTGTGGGTGCGTGTGTGTGTGTGGTGTTTTGTGGTGTGTGTGTTGTGTGTTGTGTGGTGAGTGGTTGGGTGTGTTGTGTGTGTTTGTGCGTGTGTGTGGTGCGGTGTTGGGCGTGTGTGTGTATGTTGTGTTGTGTGTGCGTGTGTCTGTATGTGTCTTACATGGTCACTGATAGTGCGGTATGTCCACACACAACCAACCGTAGCAGGCTTTTTGTGCGATTTAATCGGGCGTCTGATCGTTCTCCCCTCCACAAGACACACCTGCTTACCCACACCCCACCACCTACACACCACACACACACACACACACACACACACCACACACACACACACACACACACACACACCAAACCACACCACACACATATAGTTGTTTGATTGTTGTTGAAGAGACATTATTTGAAGTTTCTGCGTTTTAAGACAACTTTATACTTTAATTTATTATTGATTGCGTATTTCGTTCACAACCAATCTGTGTTTTTTCTGACTGTAATTATTACAAAATATGTATGTAGTCCATATATCAGATAGTATTGGATCTTCTATAAGTAAGAGTGCACACACCTAAGTGCATATATACTTTTATGCCGCTACATTTGCTGACCGCTTTAGTTACTTCTAATTTTTCATCCCCTTCCTTTCCAGTGAAAATCATGTATCTCCATACATTGTTGTGTGATGTTCATGAATGAACTGAAGGATGACATGTCCTTCATGTTTGATAAATTCTACATCTAAACTATAAATAAGTCTATAAAAAGCCTCTGGAACAGCTTGAACATTCCATCGTCACAAGCTGAAAACAGGACGGTATATAACACGGTGATCTCACAGAACGTGACACCTACCAACAAATGCAGATCTAATAGATATGAAAGCATGCTTGTAGATTATCCAACTATCCAACATAGGTAAAAAAAAAAAAGAGTTAAAATGAACTTAAACCTACGCAGTAAATGCACACACAAAATTATACAGTATGAATCTTTATATCCATAAACAATCAGAATAGAATAGAAAACACGACAGGGAACATTTTAACCTTGCCAATGAGTATTTTCAACTTAATTGATAACAACAAATCTTCTCCTGGATTTCAGTGATTCCTATTTCTCATCTGAGCCACAGTCATTCCTACACACGCATCCTCGACCGCCTGACCAATTCAGCATCTCTGATAAACACAACAGTTTGACTCACATTCCCCCTGAACATCTTTTAATTAACCCTTTTGTGGTCCGTGGATGGTGAAGAGGGCCTGCTTCATGTCAGGAATGAAAGGGAGTGAGCCGTCAGAGCTGTGGGATAGACTATCCCCCTGGAGGATTATGGACATGAAGGGAGGTGAGTCGTTCGTTGAGATTAACACCTCTGTTTTCTTTTCCCCACATGGCCTCTCAATCCCTCTGGAATGCTGCAACCCTGTCCCTTCAAACTACGCTTTCGTTAGACTCCCGGCTAATTAGAAATGATCGGGCCTCATAGGAATCACAGGTTTTTGCTTCTTTTCCACATGAAAGATGCTATTTGATGCTATTTGAAGCAAATGCCGGCTGCATTGGTCAGGCAAGAACATAATCATCATGTAACCTGATATCCGTACACCGACTACTTTCAGATTGTTAGTATATTTAACATTTGTTGAGATTTCTGCTTTAAACACTCCACTTTACTGTCTACACTCCGTCTTGTACATTTCAACTGTTCAAAGAAAAGAGGAGACGTGCCACAACCAGCACCACTTTGTTTGTTAACTAAGTACCACACTGTTTAGCATGGTGTTTTACATGTTTATTTTCTTTCACAAAGTGCTTCATGCTTGAATCTGCATCAGATTATGCTTTGTGTTCCGTCTCTCACCGACCACGCTGATGTTGCTGTGGATTGTGCTGTTGGGGAAGGCCATAAAAATCATGAATTATTTTTAATCTGTCCTTTTCGAAATTACTCGATTTGTTTTGTGTGGTGCTCTCTTAAATTTGTAGGTTCTTCTTTTTTCACAATAACAGATTTTAGTGGTGTGGTGAGGTGGTTGGTAGTCATTAGGGTCCTGGACCTTGCATGTTGCTCCACTGGTCAGAAAAAGAAAAACATAAATTAAACCACAACTCTCACAAAATCTTGCCCATGACGCTGAACAGTCACCTACTTTTCAACAGACTTGATTACTACAGAAACCATTAATTGTTTTCTAGCTCAATGTAATTTAATATTTACCCACTTCATTTTTAATCTAGCTTTCCTGGCATTTGAAGCATTAATGGTCTGGAAACAAAACAAAATGCCATAAATAGTTATTTTACAAAGGATTGTTACACATAACACAAATGTTGATTAATGAAAATTTGGGGGCCCATTACAAACCCTTGTGGAACTCCGTTTTAAGCAGATTCAAAGGTGTTTGCTGGAAACTAATTTATAGTAAGTTTTAATAGTAAAAAATAGATAACATGCTAAAATTAATTTTGCAAAGATCTGGCAGGGAGAAATTTAAAAGAAAAAAAGGTAAGAATTATTAATAACAACAAACGCGGGAGCTCTTAACTGTCTATCTTTCCTCTTATTTGTGCGTGAAACATTCCTGTCAGTGTGATCACTTCCGTTGTATTTGAGATGTTTTGATGTATCAACCTTTATGTTGAGATGTTGCCTTCAACGTCACGTCAACTCTAAAGATGGACTGGGATTCACCAAGTCGGGACAACGGACGGCCACAGGTCCTGATAGCATGAGCTTAAGATCTAAATCCCTCATCGTCTAACTCCCATTGTCCCCCCAAATCCAGCCGACCTTAACGAAGCCTTCCTGGCCTCACCAATGTGGCCCATAGACCAACCCCCCCAGACAAAAAGAACGAAAAGATCCTCTCTCTTTCTTACCCCGGGCTCCCTTCTCCTTTCACTCCCTGATCCTCTGTTTGAGAACTCTTATCGATGCCAAACATGAGACCCCAGACCCTGCTTTTTGCCGAGGCCTGATCTAATAGGCAGAGAGGGCTGGGATGAAGGTGTGTGTGTGTGTGGGGGGGGGGGGGGATCCAAATGATTACTGAGTGATATCTAGCCTGGAGAAGGGGCCTTCTATTTGGGGAGTGAAGGAGGAGGGACACGAGAAATGAAAAGCAAAGGTACATAGATGGAAGTTAAGATGAAAGAAAAGCATAACTTATTAAAGAATTTGAGCTTGTTCATGCTTCAAACCAGGAACCCCACAAATGAATACATGATGCCTGTAATTATGTAAAAAGGTACTTTCAAACACAAACAGTTGGTGGGTTTATATTTTTTTTGAAACTAAATATTGGTTCATGTGCAAAGGTTTTATAATCTACTCTATCTATTTTTAAATTTTTTTGGGGGCCCATAAACCCAATGTGTTAGGATGATTAATATACTATCCTGTCTCCTTACCTTTTGAATATCGTACGGACATTGTTCATACGACTGACCAAAACAGTTTTACGCTTAAGCTAAAAGTTGATCTTGTTGTGCCTAACCATATTTTAGTTTGGTATAATAAAAACGGGAGTTATTTGAATAATACAGAATTCTTGGGGATCCTGCATGTCCATAAAAACTTAGATGTGTAATTTGACATATAATCGAAGTTTATCTGCACTTTAAATAGTGAAAGCAATAAAAAAAATACAAGCATTCTTTGCCCATCACTCTGCACTGTTAGATGATCCGTCATTCACGTCCCTCATTTTCTACACGGCGTCAGGCCTTGAAACATCAATCATAGGGTAGAATATCTCCTTAGATTGGTTGGTTGGTTGGTTGGTTGGTTGAACATTTTGACCCAGAACAAATCATCCAAAGCTGCTCTGATAGTAATGACGGTCGCTGTTGATACACAAACTCAAGTGAAGATGAATCCTAATGTTTTAGCTGATGGTTCGACTTCTCCTCCAGCGCCACCATCAGGCCAACATGTCTGTTTTTACCCAAGAAACAAACTGACATGACGGGAAAGCCAAAAAGACAATTTGAGATTAACCCTCTGAGGACGATAGACCCTAAAAACGATGTTTGACAAAAATCCAACTCACAAAAGAGATATTACATGACATATTATTGCATTTTCGACATTTATTTACTGTGTTAATCACATATAACCTAAGACTCACTTCAATCACTGAAACAATTCAAAGAGCCAACATCAAGGTTTTTTAACTTTAGCGCCAAATTATCTCTTTACTCATTACTCGAGAAAAACATTGGCCGTCACGATACGGAAATCTGAGTTTGTTCTGAATCTTTTCATATGCAACACGGGGATCAGTTTTATGCAAATAACCTAAAAAAGGTTAATTTAAAAAGATACGTGAAAATATTCTTAGACTTCAGAGGATCAACAGGCTATAATTATTATAATTAGTGATGCAATCATGTGTTCATCCCTTTAATGTTGACTCTGGTAAAGGTGGAGATCATTTTAATTACTTTACAAATCGCTGTGTAGTTTGATAAATATAAAATACATCATAACGTATTAGTTGATTACATTTTGTATTAATAATCTGAGTCTGCAAAGTAACGTTGTGAAATAAATGTAGTTAAAAGTAAAAGTAAAAAGGAAAGGGAAGTTTGGGGTCCCCTGCTGGAGCTGCTGCCCCCGCGACCTGATACCGGATAAAGCGGATGAAGACGGATGATTAAGAATAAAATATTTTCCTTTGAGATGTAGCAAAGTAGAAGCACAAAAGTAGCATGCTGCATGAAAAGAAAACAATCAAGTGGTTACAAAAAGACAAATCAAGAGAAAATGCAACATATTTGCAGAAGAATAAGACAAATTACTTAATCTAATAATAATAATAATAACAATAACTAGCGAACGAATGCAGACTTCTGACAAGCCTCTTGCAATGCTAATTCAGTGGTAATTTGACAGACAGTCAAACAAACTACCAAACGGACGAGCCAAACCGATAACATAAGCTTTTTTGATGTAGCGCAAGACAGCTTACAAAGACATACAAGCATTAAATACCAGCTCAAAGTGGAACAAAAGATATTAAATCTAATTTTACTCACACATGAATGGACACTACACTGTGTGCAAAATTATTAGGCAGGTTCTATTCCTGAGAATTTATTGTGTTGTACTGTAACAAATGCTATCAGTCAATCAGAAATGTTAATAAACCTCCAAATCATGAATTATTAAAACAAAGGAAAAGTGAGTTTTGGCTTTCTCAGGAGATACCTGTTCGCAGAATCGGTAGGCAATTCATTGGTGTGCAGAATTTAAGCAACTAAACGAATAACTAAAATTTTCCCATCTCACTTGTTTATTTTAATTTCCTAGTAAGACTAAAACTCAAGATGTACAAATAAACCCTATTGACTTTCAAGAAATATTCAGATGCCAATATAGCCCCCCTTCTTTTCAATAACTGTAATGAGCCGTCCATCCATGGAATCTGGTTGTCTTGATCTGTTGATGATCAACTTTTTGTGCAGCAGCAACCACAGCCTCCCAAATGCTGTTCAAAGAGATGAATTGTCTTCCCTCACTGTAAATCTCACGTTTAAGAAGGGCCCACAAGTTCTCAATGGGGTTTAGGTCAGGTGAAGAAGAGGGCCATGTCATTATTCTGTCATCTTTAAGGCCTTTGCTGGCTAGCCACGCAGTCGAATACTTGGATGCATGTGATGGAGCATTGTCCTGCATAAAAATCATGGCCTTCTTGAAGGATGTAGACTTTTTTCTGTACCATTGCTGGACGAACGTATCTTCTAAAAACTGGCAGTAGTTTTGGG
>NC_045745.1:10553670-10553759 GCF_008692095.1 Etheostoma spectabile | reverse complement strand
AAGTCCATCTTCAACCCGAAAAGGTCCAACCAGCTCATCCTTAATAATAGCGGCCCATACCAGTACCCCGCCTCCCCCTTGCTGGCGTC
>NC_045745.1:10553494-10553660 GCF_008692095.1 Etheostoma spectabile | reverse complement strand
TGGAGCTCTGTGCCCATTAGAGATCCAGCCACGGGCCATCCATCTGGTCCATCAAGAGTCACTCTCATCTCATCAGTCCATAAAACCTTTGAAAAATCTGTCTTCAGGTATTTCTTGGCCCAGTCTTGACGTTTCAACTTATGAGTCTTGTTAAGTGGTGGTCGTG
>NC_045745.1:10553332-10553484 GCF_008692095.1 Etheostoma spectabile | reverse complement strand
TCTTACCAGGGCCGTGTCTCTGAGCACTGAACACCTTGTCCTTCTGGACACTCCAGGTAGGTTGCATTTCTGGAATATGGCAGCACTGGAGGTCAATGGGTTCCTGGTAACTTCACGTTTAATTCTTCTCAAGTCTCTAGCATTTAATATGC
>NC_045745.1:10540236-10553308 GCF_008692095.1 Etheostoma spectabile | reverse complement strand
AGCATTTAATATGCGTCTTTTTTTCTCCACACGTTTCTTGCGACCCTGTTGACTATTTTCAACAAAACGTTTGATTGTTCGGTGATCACGCCTCAATGTCTTTGCTACTTCAAGAGTGCCGCATCCCTCTGAAAGGCATTTTACAACGTTTGACTTTTCAGAGTCTGTTAAATCTCTTTTTTTGCCTAATTTGTCTGAGGTAAAGAAGCTGCCTAATAATTATGCACACCTTGATATAGGGTGTTGACCACTTTAGGCCACACCCTCCCTCGTTAAATAAATACACATCACCTGATAATGTTTAAATCAAATTAGCATTTAAGTTTCTATAGCTTGGAATTGGAAAATATGCATGAAAATGACGATAAGGTAAAAAATACTCACTTGCCTAATAATTGTGCACACAGAGTATCATTTCGATTGTTGATTAGTCTTTATTGGAACAGGGCTGGACTCCCTTTGGCCACAAAACATCGTCAATATTAAAATACGTTTGAAGAAGCTACTCGGACTCCATTTCCACCTGAAAGGAGAGAAGATGAAGGTACACTGATAAGTAATTGTAAAGCGTGTGTGTGTGTGTGTGTGTGTGTGTGTGTGTGTGTGTGTTTGAGACTGAGGGGTCTGTAACACAACATCCCTGAAGCTCTTCCTGTAATCTCTCTCAGTTTCCCTCCCTCTCAATCACTCTTTTCTCTTTTCCTTCTCAATCACTGTTTCGTCCCTCCAGGAGTCACATCAAAGACTGACGTATTATCAGTGCTGTGTGTGTGTGTGTGTGTGTGTGTGTGTGTGTGTGTGTGTGTGTGTGTGTGTGTGTGCGCGTGTGTTTGTGTGTGTGTGTGTGTGTGTGTTGGTTGGACGTGCCTCATCTTATCTGTGTGAGTAACAGACCTCCTCCTGGTTTATCTCTCAAACCGCTGGCAGAGATTTATCAATAGGAAGCAACAGAACCAGCGATGGTGAAATGTAACTAAAGACAGTTACTCAACACAGTATTTAAGTACAAATTCAAGGTATTTTACATGCGTAATTTTATCATTTTATGCAACTTTTCATCCCCTTCCTGTCCAGTAAAAAACCACAGATCTCCAGATGTGTTGAGGTTGAATGTTTGTGTTGAACTGAAGGATGAACTGTTCCTTTATGTTTACTTCTTAAGCTAAATAAAATCTTTAAAAAGCTTCTTGGATCAGCTGCAAACTGCATCATCACAAAGCTGAAAACAGGGCTGTTATTCTGACACCATGAAAAGTTTTAACCTTTTTAGAGATGCGAGGTTCTCACAGGACATATGCACTACAAACATATGATCATCTTATAGAATATGATGCATTGCTGTAGATTAATCTATCCAAGAGTATGTAAAGGAGTTACAATGAGTACAACATTCAACATCTACAGCAGTAAAATGCAACAAGCATCTAAATGCAGCAGGAATATTAACCCAGAAACATCAGATAGAAGAGGAAAACTACATAATTTTACTTGAATGTACTTTAACTACATTTAGCTGATAATACTTTTACATAAGTTGGGTTTTAAATGCTTCTGCTTGTGGTGGAATATTTATATAGCACTTTAGTAAAAGATCTGTTGCATCGGTTTGAGAAAATAGACCAGACAATAAGTGACAATTGCTTTTGAGCAATCTAACTTAACTCTTGTTCACTTTGAGAATCCTAAAATGCTAACTCTGATTCTGTTGTCACATGGTAACCCACAGCTGAATGTCCACTCTCTGGATTCAGCATAAACACTAATTTACTCCTTACAGGTAAATCCTGAGACTAATTTAGTTTCAATGTGTGCATTCCTAGATGCTCTGGAAAAGTTTTCCCTTCTATGAAGGGACGTCTGTGTAATTAAGACTTATTTTTGTTGGAGGAAAGACATTTTAGTGGCACAAAGGCTCTTGAGAGCAACCGCAAACCCTCCACGCCTCCACACTCCCTGATAAGGCTTCCCATAAGGAGCGTCCTGGCTGGTGGGGGGGGGGGGTCAGCCCTACTCCCCTGATAGCGGCCTGAAGGGCCACATCACAGAGACACATACCCCCCTTTGGATAAGCGGGCCTGTTCCAGCAGCTGCAGACGATCGCTGACCGCAGCCAGGGCTGATAGCAGCGAAACGAGGAAACCAGGACGGGACGAGGAGGACACCTGAAACACAGACATGTCAACGAGGGATCACCAAAGGATACCAAGAGGGAGGATTTAAATACGTGAGAGTAAAAATGTGTATAATTGCTTTTTTTTTTTTCTTTAGAGAGGGGCTTGTTCATCTCATTCATAGCCTGATTTTTACATTTTAGTTCTAAAAACATGGAGCAAAATGATTTTTTTTTAATTGGCTGTTAATGTAACTTTCTCATAAAAACTCTGAAAACCTTTGACTGTAACTAGCCAACAAAATTAAACAAGACTTTTGAACCTGGCTTCTGACAACGTTCACGTTTCTGTTCTGGAAATGTATGCAAATTAGCTCATATTTAAAATGTAAGTAATAACTGGGGACATCTATTAGTTAACATGTTCACCCTATTCCCCTGTCGTGTCTGAACTTTGCAACTGATTTAGTAATTTCGAAAAACAGCAGGTCACTATAGCTTAACAGGAGTTTAAATGGGGCACTTGTTGGGGACTATTTTCAGTGGCGGAATAATACACACTTGCCGTTGCAGTGAGTATTTGGTAAAGTCTATGGCACAGAAGAATAAGCTCAGGAAAGCACAGACAATACTTGTTAGTAGAAAGAATTTATTGTTGCTTTCCATGGGATATCACCAGACTAATCCGTTAAGTGGATTGTTGTTTTTTAACCGTGCAGTTCCCTGATTTGCTTCCAGGGTGGACTCTCTGTTCCAGGCTGTTGGAGACTGAGTACACCTGCGAGACTTCATGCTCCGTAAGCTTTGTATGGAGTGAAGAGAGAGAGAGAGACAGACAGAAAAAGGCAGAGACAGCGATACGTTTGCAGAAGATTGGAGGAGTTTGTCTGCCTCGTGCCTTTAGCCACAACTCTTCCAAAATCTCATGAAATACGAATATTACTGCTCTAATTATCTCAGTGTTACATATGGTATGTTACATACTCAAACCCACAGAACTTTTGCTTTAAATTCAAAAGTAAAAGAAAATAATAAAAAACAAAAAACAAAACAAGCGAACTCGGAAAGGAATGGAGATCCGGCTCCTCTGTATATAAGTTATAATCCCCATATAATAAGTGAACTATCCAAACTGTCAAACCTTTCCTCTAAGCCAGGGGTGTCAAACTCAACTTCCCTAAGGGCCACACTAGAAAATGAGAAACATCGTATCAAGGGGCAGACAAAGTTTATTGCTTTTATGTCTTGGGAAAAGTTAAATATCTTTGACTGTATTATTGCGTGTTTCACATAGTCTTCTCACTCACAGTTTGGTCGAAAATAGCTTAGGAAAAACGTTAGTAAAAAAGTGTTGGGGGAAAAAATGTTGTGAAAAGTGACAAGTAGGTGGGTCAAAATGTATTGTGAACCTAAATGTATAAAAGGGCCGGATGAAAATTAGAAAGGAGCCGGATTTGGCCCGCGGGCCTTGAGTTTGACACGTGTGCTCTGAGATAACGTTTCTACTTCTGAACCATTCACAAAAGCATCGTTACCATTTGCATCTGTGGAAATGAACACAAGTGTCCAGTAATTTCTCCAATCCTCTGCACCGCGTCACCATGTCTGAAGATCCAGTGTCGGCCTGATGACCCGCACTCGATGATCCCAGAGTTCGGCTCTTGTCACTGTGCAGATCCGGATGTTTGGGCCAAAAGAAGCCCGGAAGTAGCCTGAAAAACCAGACCCACATCATCCAGATGTTGGGTCTGGGAACTCACCATTGGCTGGGCTCAATCCGAGGGGCGGGATTAACGGTTGTCTTTCAAATTCCCTCTGCACGCAATAGGACAGCGCTCCAACCAACCAGAGCAACGCTGGTCGGTAGATTCAACTTCTGCCGAATCCATCTACCATTTTTAAAAGTTTCAACATCAGAAATTTGGGATTCTTTCATCCAAATTGTCCAAATATTACATGGATGGTTCCATATAACGCTTCTTGCAAGTTAAATGAAGGACATTCACAACTTTATTGAATTTTGACACTGACAAAAAGGCAAAAAATGTCAACATCATTTCATTTAAATTAGGCTCCTTGACCATGACTTTGAAAAAGAAAATAGTGCAAAACTAGTGGTGTATATTGATGGTAGTGTTACAAAAATGAAAATGTTGAAAAAAAAGCGACAAAAAGTGGTAAACGTTTTTTTTCTCAAATGTGTAAAAAAACCTGATAAAAAGTGTCGAAAAAGCTTCAAAAAATTGTTCTTTTTCACTTTTGACCTGGGAAGACAACACAAGGGTTAAGAATTACTTCAGAGCTTAGCTCAAGTCTTCCAGAGTCGCGGCAAACCCATAAAACACTTGGGATTAAAACACTTGGGATTAAAACACTTGGGATTAAAACACTTGGGATTAAAACACTTGGGATTAAAACAAACCAATTTGAAATGAACAAATGAACACATTTTGACTTTGAGGAAGGCCTGAGGACCAAAATCATTTAAATAAAAAACAGAAATGGAACCAGAGTGTACAACAGTTTTTTTTTTTTTTTTTTTTAAAGGAGCAAATACTGGGCCTTAAAGTTTAGAGGGTTCTAACTTTTGTTAATACTTTAAAAAACCATGATTGCCTATTAACAGAAAAAAACAATTAGATTATCATCTTTTTAAACTCTTGTCAGTATGAAGTTGCTGTACTCTTGAACATAAACCAGCACATGTGACGTCAGATTCCAAACTAAACAGAGAGCGAGGAAGCAGTCGTGTGCAGCAGACGTCTTCATCCTTCAGAGGACGGAGAGGAAGACAAGAAACAGAGGGATGAAGATGAGGATATCTTCATCCTTCGGAGGACGGAGAGGAAGACAAGAAACAGAGGGATGAAGGTAAAGATATCTTCATCCTTCAGAGGACGGAGAGGAAGACAGGAAACAGAGGGATGAAGATGAAGATGTCTTCATCCTTCAGAGGACGGAGAGGAAGACAGGAAACAGAGGGATGAAGATGAAGATATCTTCATCCTTCAGAGGACGGAGAGGAAGACAAGAAACAGAGGGATGAAGATGAGGATATCTTCATCCTTCGGAGGACGGCGAGGAAGACAAGAAACAGAGGGATGAAGGTGAAGATATCTTCATCCTTCAGAGGACGGAGAGGAAGACAAGAAACAGAGGGATGAAGATGAAGATATCTTCATCCTTCAGAGGACGGAGAGGAAGACAAGAAACAGAGGGATGAAGGCAAATGAGTTTCAAAATAAAATATTTCAACGTTAAGCATTCAGGGGCTGTTGAAATTCAAAGACTTCTGTGTCTCTTATTTGCTTCCATATTGATTACACTATTAATGTGTACTGTTGGAGTTGGTGGTGTCATCATTTCTCTACATATATCATATTTTGTTGCCATTCCACACCCCTATGGCCACCTTTCGACACCAGGTTTCTGGGTCTTTTTAAGTCTCCAGAAATATTTTTGAAGGAACTAGAAGGTTCTGGTTTATTGGCATTTCTTTAACCCTCGTGTTGTCCTCGGGTCAAACTGACCCGTTTCAAAGGGTTTAATATCAGGAATATGGATTTCTTTCAACCACACTGCCCAAAAATAACATGGATGATTCCATATAACAGTCCTATGGTAAAATTATTGATTACTTTCATTGAATTTTTGGGGTGATTTATTTAATCTTATAGCATTTGAATTATTTTTTTTATGGTTTCCAAACAGTATCCGGACTAAACTTTGACATCTACCCATCTGAGATCCACTCAACGTCCTCTGATCTTAACTGTTAGTCAAAATAAGTCATAATTTCTGCCTTTTTAACTAAAAACGTATGCACAATTTGATATAAATGAGGTATGTTGACCGTGAATTCCAACAATAAGTGTAAAACCTGTTACTAAACCAGCTCAGGTTAAAAAAAAAAAAAAAAAGCGCCAAAAGCTGGAAATAGTGACAAATAAATCAGAAAAAGCAACAAAAACATTGGAAAAGCCCAAACAAATATTCATTTTTTTTCTTTTTTTATTTTGACCTGGAAGGACACGTTCATGGTCAACAGGAAGACAACACAGGGGTTAAACCAGTTTTAAAGTAGATTCCCAACACTTCCTCCACATAGTCAAGTGCTTTAAATATTCTGGATAAACTGATTGAACACAGTGAAAGTACTTTGAGGTAAGATCAGCAGCTCATTTCTTCCTTTTCTCCACTTTCTATAAGACAATGCATATTCTGAGCTGTCCTGGTCAAAAAGTGGTCTTTTCCCCAATTGCAGTCACAATAAATGAATGTGGATAATGTGCTAATGGACTGAAATCTAAACATGTATGCGTGCATTGCCCTGGATATTTGGCTCGGTGGCTTGATGCCAACCCAAATCGGCTGCTGGCAGCCTGAATGCAGCCGGCCTGCCTCTGCCCGAGAGCCATTTCACAGGTAATTAATGGACATAATGACTGCAATTCAAGGGGAAAAAGGAGAGCGTGAGCTTGCTCTTATGAATGCACGAACATAGTGATCCACACACAAAGGCAATTAGGAAGCAAAAGGCTGGGACACGTTTTAGATTATTCCTCCTTCACCGCTCCAAGCAGTTAAGTGTTTACAGCTTTTAAAATAGAAGAAATTCAAGAAAACAATATTTTCACCTTGAAATGGCGTGAAAATTTCACAAGAACATTAATATACGCCCCCCCCCCCCCCCCCCCAGCATGCCTATGGTCCCCATGTGGCTGGAAATGGGCCCTGGGTCTGCCTTTGACAAAATGAAAGCTCAGATGGGCCGATCTGGAATCTTTCTCCTTATGATGTCATAAGGGGCAAGGTTACCTCCCCTTTCTCTGCTTTGACTGCCCAGATAATTTGGCCCACCCATGAGAGAGAGAGACATCATGGCTTTCAAACAGAAAGTCAAACAGAAGGCCTTGACAAAGTTGGTCAAGGCCACACCCCCAGCCTCCACCTTGCCCCCCCTCTCTCCTCCTCAAAAGCTTAATAAAACACACACACACACACACACACACACACACGAACGTCTGTCTGAAAGGTTCTCTTTGGCTGGATCTGCGTCACGGCGCTACCACACAGGCCTGGAATCACTTATGTCGCCACACACCCATAAACCAACACAGGAAAGACGTGTGGCACCACGAAACTACACGGTTCCCCACTCAGGCCAGGAGCTCAAAGTGCCTCCATGCAGACTTCTGGGTTTTTCACACGTCTCATTACGCTGCTTCTGGTTAACCTGTGTTTCATGTCCAGTATGCGTGTGTAATGTAAGGTAGTTTTTAGGATTTACGCCAGAGGTTTTTCATTTTTTTTGGTTTCAGTGCAACTCCTCCTCCTTTTTATTATATCATATCCTTCAGATATGAGGTGTGTTTGTGTGATGGCATTTTAGCAATGCTGCTTTTTGGGCTGTCTTTGGTATCGGCATGCATGGAACAGCGTTACGTAATAAGAACATAAAAAACTAAAAACTGCATCAGAATACAGGCACATTTAGTCAAATTGGTTAGTAGCAATACCATTTCAAAATACACGTTATCACACATAACAAGTCTGACACAAGACCACTCTGATCCCCAATGAAACCAACAGATACCAATTCATTATTATGTCGTCTGACGTAGTTAAAAACAATGCGCCATTTTGTACTTGGAGCAAAAAAGGGGAACATCCCAATACCGTGCATGTTATTCCCATAATGGAACAGGAAGTAATCCAGTTAGGTTACTTATAATGATTGGATTAGGTTACCAACTACATTTATTTTGCATTTAGGCCTTTATTTTTGACAGAACAGCATGGACCTTAATAACGAGGAGAGAAAGAGAGAGTGTGTCTGTTTTTATTTCGGCTCCTGTGTTGACAGGTGAGAGCTTACACACTGCCTGCGTGACACTGATGTCTCACGCGCGGCTCAACCCACGTCGAAATGCGTGCATGCTAGATATAGAACCAGTGCCAAAACAGAATAGGAAAAGATGTTTAAATGTCATTTTGACACAAATACAGTTTAATAAATGACATGTTGATGGTTGAAAGTCTCCAGGTTTTGACATCAAGCCAGTGTGGTTTGGTAGGACTACTTCACATGATCGTAATCTTCTGACAAAGGTGGTCAAAACTGCGTCTAAAATCATCGGCGTTCCACTTGAACCATTGCAACATATTTACTGGAAACGTAGTACTAAGAAGGCACGTAGTATTATGCGGGATTCTAATCATCCTGCGTACAACCTCTTCTCCCCCCTTCCATCAGGGAGACGGTTGCAGAGTATCCCAACGCGCACATCACGTTTTAGGGATAGTTGTTATCCTCAGGTAATCAGGTTGTTGAATGATAGCGCAGCAGGAAGGAGGGCCGGGGTCTGTGTTTAGTTACTTAGCCACTGTTTATTGTGGTGGTTAAATGGTTTTATGTTTTTAAACCATGTTATTGTTATTGATTGTTACTGTTGACTGGTGCTGAGAGAGTGCAATAGGGCATACTGTATTTCATTGCTGTGGTACTTGTACTAAAGTGCATATGACAATAAATTTTGAACTGAACTGAACTGAACTGAACATACAGTAGTTAAATTGTCCTGGGCAAGCCCAATCCCCAGATTTTAATCCCATAGAAAACTTGTGGGGGTCACATCCAGGGTTGAAAATTAATTTTTGGCTAGTAAATGTTCAATTTTTACCAGCCACTCAATTGATAACCATTGTTTTTTCTGCTTGTGAGTGAAGCAAATCTGCCAACTCATTTGCATATTCTACCAGCATTTGGCGAGTAGATGGTGCTAATTTTGAACCCTGGTGACATCATGAATGCTGTTTCTGAAAGCCCAGTAATGCAGAGGGATTGTGGGATGTAGTTCAATGGTCCTGGGCTGGGATACCTGTTCACAGTGTGTTGACTCCATGCATCACAGATGTGAAGCAGTTCTCAGAAACAATGGTTATGCAACTAAATATTAGTGCAGTGATTCAAAGTAAAGCACACCCTTTTCAGTTTATACAGTAAATGTTTTAGTTTGTAAAGAAAAATACAACTTCTGCCTAATATTCCTTTTTCTTCCCTTTCTGTAAAGCTAGAACACAAACTTGATCAATGTTGGTCATGTTTTGATTTGTAATTGAATGTGCAGTGTTCCCAATGCATCGCTATTATGGAATTAAAAGCTATTCTAAGGATTTTGAGCATTATTCACTTTTTTGAACACACTGCTATTTTTCTGTAAATGTAAAAAAACAAAAATAGATTTTCAAATATTGCACCTTTCATACAGAACAAAATATTCTGCAGCCTATTTTGCTGCCATTACTGCCGACATTGTCTTGCTTTAATTAAATCAGTAGCCTCTATTTTTATGTTTAACGACTCTCTCCCCACATGTCGAACAAGGATGATCCAAATCTGGCGTTGCCTAGCAGCAGCAGCAGCAGCAGCAGCAGCGTCACACACGTTTCTGGTGTGTATCGGACAGGAAATCCACGCAGCTGATATACAACAGAGACGCCACGCTCGTGCAAAGCAGCCAGTACGTAGCCGGCCTAAGCCTCTGATTTTGGGTGATTACAAGGTGCGCACTATCCAGGGTTTAATAAGCAAATGGAAGAGGTATGTTGGGTTTTAAGAACTAGGATCATCCCAGCATAAATTATGGGCTACTGACTTATCTGTAGTAATAAAGTCGGCTGTGTTTAATTAGAGGAGATGAATCCATCACTGTGTCTATTATAAAGCAAAGTCAGAGCATCAAAGTCTCACATCTCATCACATCATTTGTAACTAATGCTAACTTACTGCCATTTGTCATATTACATTTTTGTAATTTGCACGAAAACAGGGTATAAAAACAAAACATAAAATGTGTTATTTAGTGAGCTTCATGTCACGCATTGAGCGTTCAAAGGCAGGACCCAGAAGCAGGAGACCAGAGGAGCTTTAAAACACATAAGGCAGAATAAAAAAAAAATAAAGAAAGAAAGAAGAACAGGCAATACACTGAGAGCCAGGTACAAACCAAGACCAGCCAACGCTGAAAGAAGAGAACACCAAGACTAATGTACACAAGGAAAGGAGGGTGTTAACGAGAGACAGGTGACATGAGGGCTGACGAGGAACAGGTGAAACCCATCTGGGCGGGGCAGGTAATCACAAAGGCGGGAAAACACAGGCAGGCAGGAAGTAAAACAAGACATGACACATGAGAAAAACCTACAGAATAAAGCAGGAAATATGAAACAAACCCCAGGATCATGACATTTTAGTGGTGCAGGTAGATGGATTTTGTTACAATTGGCCAGGCTAAGAATAAGATGGAAACTAAATCCCAACAACAATAACATTAGCTACCTATCATCACAAAATGGAAATCCTTTTCCATTGTAATATTTTTGGGATGTTAGTTGGATGTTTCCAAGCCAAGACAACATTAATAAAAAAAAAAAAGTCCTGTTGCTTCCCGTTCCTGAAAAGATGCTGCTGCTCATAAAACATCTTTGCAGTGTTGGGTTTTAAAAAGCCCAAAAGACGAGAGCCATGTGGGAGTGTGTGCTCTGTTTGACCGGACAAAAAGCTCCTCTGTTGTTCTCCCAAAGGACCAATCAGCCGCTCAGCAGCTGTGGGTCTGTCCACACTGATGACGGCATGTCAAGTACACACTCACACACACACACACACACACACACACACTCACCTATGGACTACAACATGCGCACAGGGACGTGCAAACACATGCACACTGACCTCTGGCCTCTGTGACCTGAGATCTCTCCCAGAAGGCCTCAGCTGGACAGCTCTGACCACCTGCTCCTTGTTACTGGCCCGACGACTACACAAAATACACACTTTCACACGAGAGAGTGAGCAGGACCATCTCCAGTACAGTCCCAGATTGTGGAGGGATCCGTTTGTTGCACTGGTTCCTCATCCAATGAGTTTTTGCATCATTCTGTCTGCAGACGTGTGACTGTATGAATGTGTATAAAGTTGTGTAAAGACTCTCTACGCTGTGGCTCAGGAGGTAGAGCGGCCCCCTACCCCTTATAAAGGTTGATGGTTCGATCCCTGCCCTGCAGTCCCCTGTGGAAATTTCATGGGAAAGATACTGAACCCTGAATTTCTCCCGATTCTGCGCCATGGGAGTGTAAATGTGTGTGAGTGTGTATCTGATGAGCAGGTGGACCCTCGTACGGCAGTGTGTGAATGTGTGTGAATGTTTCCTGTACCATGTAAAAGTTGTTTGAGTTGTCATATAAAAAATAATCTGTAGCCATCTGCTCATCTCTGCTGCAGGATTGCAGCTCAACACTACATTAGCTGCTACTAGCAAAAACACTGTCATCACTGGGTAACGTAGGCGCCAGGAAGGAGGATGTGTGGAACAAAAAAACAAAAGATATCTCTGGTTCTGCTGCATTGAATTTATTACTTTTTGTATAAAACTGTCCACTGTGAGTTAACAATGTTACAGGTGTATAGTGCTCCTATTACAGAGTTCCCATTATTCTTCTGCTGGGCTGGTCTGAGTATCACATGGCCAGTTTTCTTCATTCTTCTGCATATAGCACTTTAATGTTGAATGCCACCTTTCCATAATGCCGATTAACTACCAACCAAAACCTAAGCAATTATTTCACTGTAAGGCGAGGCAAGGCAGCTTTATTGGTAGAGCACATTTCAGCAACAGGGCAATTCAAAGTGCTTTACACAAAATCCGTTAAAAAACAGTTTAAAAAAACAAAAAAACACATCAATAAACAGCTAAAAATAAAAACTTTAAGACACATGAAAAACACAAGACTAAAAGTTACAGTGCAGCATAAGAAATTAAACAATGAAGAAATAAACAGTCATTTAAAGAAAGGCAGCATCAAAAAGAAATGTCTTCAGCCTCGATTTAAAAGAACTGAGAGTAGCAGCAGACCTGCAGGTTTCTGGGAGTTTAGTCCAGATATGAGGAGCAGGACATTATTTATCTTGTTTGGTTGTAGAGCTCTCCTGCACTAAAAAAAGAAACCACAAAACACTTATTTTGACCACAAACTCCACAACTGTAGTTGTCTTTGCAGCAGTCAAGGAAGAAGAATCTGTGTGAACCACGTGTGCTCTTAGGTGAGTTTAACCCAGCGCACCCTTGGGTGACAGGCGTGTGAGCAGTGTCACCTGAGGGAGGCAGATCAGGTGAGGCAGGGGTGAGGCGAGGTTAGATGAGCAGAGGTCAGGGGAGGAAACCTTTGCTCTGGGATCTGCATTTTCAACATAGCCAATCACTACAAAACACTCCAGGTGCCTGGAGAAAAGAGTGGACGATGTGAACTCACCTGAGAGAAAGTGGAGTCAGGTGAGGAAGAGAGAGGCGGTCGGTTGAAGTTAATGAGCCGCTGCATGTAATCTCCTCCCGGCACAGTGACACCTCTAATTACTCAACGTCCACACCCTTTGAGTGGACCTAGCTATGTCCACATAAACACTCCAGCTATATCTTTTGCTAGGTTTGAGGATCCCGGGCTGCTGCCATGCGTTCCCGAGCCCCTAAAACTATGACATTTGGAAACACTGATGTCCCCGGTAAGGTTTGAAAACTCCAGAGTTACTTTTTAATCATTAAACTAATCTGCAGATCACAATGACAAGATGTGTATTTGGGACAATCATGAAAGTCACTGATGAGGCACTTCTGGGTGAATAATAGAGCTGGGTATCGTTGATATATTTGAATACTGGTACAGTGACTTTGGTACCAGTTCCTAAACTACATATTTTTTTGATAACAATTTAATTAAAATGTATTCTTGTGTTTCGTGTGTCTTAATGTTTTTATTTTTAACTGATTATTCACGTGTTTTATCGGTTTTAGTTCTTTAATGTTTAATTTCTTGTGATGAATTTGGTTGAGGAAAGGAATAAGTATAAAGGTTGTGTAATGCAGAGAAAGACAGACTCGAAGGGTAACACTTTAAAGAAGAAGTGTG
>NC_045745.1:10540105-10540226 GCF_008692095.1 Etheostoma spectabile | reverse complement strand
TGTCGAAAATAGACACGAAAGGCAGCGCTGGATCGGCTTAATTAGTGAGAAGAAGAGTCCAAGGAGACGAAAGGTAACCTCTCTAAAAATAGAGTCGTGAAGGGTAGAGACACTGAGGGGG
>NC_045745.1:10539943-10540095 GCF_008692095.1 Etheostoma spectabile | reverse complement strand
GAGCACTAACACGGACTAATTAGTGGGAAGGTAGACTCAAGTGGGTTAGGGTTGGTGGGTTAGGGTTTTATCTGTCTTAATGTTTTTATTTTTAACTGATTATACTCGTGTTTAACGTTGTTTTGTTTTTGTGTAAAGCACTTTGAATCGCC
>NC_045745.1:10538386-10539933 GCF_008692095.1 Etheostoma spectabile | reverse complement strand
AATGTGCTCTACAAATAAAGCTGCCTTGTCTTGCCTAAAAAAAAAAAAGCAACATTACACATTATGGCATAAATGGTTTTATTTATTAACAGCTCTTTCTAAGTGAGCCCAGTCTCTGGGTGTAACATCGAGTTTTTCCTGCGTGTCTCTGCGACGTGTAACGTTAGACAGCCAATCACAGACATTATTAGATCTTGGTAAAAACATGGTGCATGCTCATTGGCTCACTGATGAGATTAACTCCTTAGGTGTTGAAAATGGGTTTTAAATGACAAGGGAATTTTAAATACTTGATACTTTAGAGGCAATTTGCTCGGTGCCTAAAAAGTATTGAATTCGGTACCCAGCCCTAGTGAAAACTACTCTTCTTGATGACCTTACTGACTGATCACAAGATGGAAGAGGAGGTAAAGGGAGGCAAACAAGAAACAATATGTGTAAACTCAGCACCACAAATGTCATAACGTCAGCTCAGAACACCCCCCCCCCCCCCGCTGCCGACTGAGCAGCCAGCGAGTCGCTTACTATAAACCAGCGACAAAATAGCGCTCCTAATTGTTGAGTTTAACACCTGGTAGTTACAGGGGCTCATAAAACCCTCTGACTGAGAACCCCCCCCCCCACCACCACCCACCTCCCTTCACTCCTCCAAGGCCACACAGGGCGCCAGTGCCAATCAGCAAGTCTCTTTTTCTGACACCATCTTTTCATTTTACAGCCAAAAGAGGGAGGAGACGTCTACACTCATTTAGCTAATGGAGACCAATAAACACTGAGAGATTTAGATCAATTGACCATTTACAACCAGGGGGAGGGTGGCAGGCTGGGTAAATTTACTGGATCAGCTGACTTTGGCCTTTCTGCTGTTCACAACCAAAATCCCATTAAACACTGTATGTCCAAGACAGACAATAGTCAGAATTCAGGAAGAAGTCAGGAATTGTGTCGCAAATTGTGTTTCTGGTTTTCATTATCAGGAGAAAGCAGGTCAGATAAGCACCTGAGATTGATTTAGTGCAGATAGGGAAAGGTAACGGGTATTTTCAGCGCTCCGGGTATGACAAAGTCAGCTGGCTGACTGAAGCACTGTGATAAAGAAAATGTACTGCCGGCCTCTTAAAGAAACCCTCTCACGGATATTATAAATTATATTATTACATATTATTATTAGAGAACATATTATTAGACTATTATAAATAAATGGACAATTTTTATGATGTAGGCTGAAAATGAGCTTCCCCTCTTTGAAAGACCAGCAGCCCAGGGCTGTAGCACTCGAGTCCGGTCTTGGACGCGAGACCGTTTTTCTATGGTCTCGGACTCGGTAGTATTTGGACTCGGACTTGTCTCGGTCTCGGCCACTGATCTGGCCCAATATGGCTTTTGGTCTCGACCGAGTCCAGGTGTCTTTATTATGTTGATAATAATATTGGAGGGAAAGTGAAACCCAAAATGATTGTCTTAAAACTGTCATGCATAAGACCTGTTTTTCTGTCTTGGAATCGGTCTTGACTCGAACTTAAACCTCTTTGGACTCGGTCTTGACT
>NC_045745.1:10524044-10538368 GCF_008692095.1 Etheostoma spectabile | reverse complement strand
GACTCGGTCTTGACTTGGACTTGACTAATCCTGGTCTTGGACTTGTCTTGGACTCGACTAAGGTGGTCTTGACTACAACCTTGCAGCAGCCACCACTGAAGGAGAGGGTTAACTTTTCCTGCTAAAGATGTCTCACCCTGGTCAGAAAGCCCAGGGGAGACACGTTGGTTCTCTCACTGTAACTCTAGAGTCTGTACTCGCTCCAAAGCTGCCTCGGTACACACCGAAGCGTTGCCGACTGCCAACAGCAGCTGATAGGACAAACGCGTAACGTGGGTCTGGTTTGTCCGGAAGTTCAAAGCCAGACTGTCATGATGGCTTGTTCAGAATACAATCTAATATTTTACTAAAATAATTCACAGAAACGTGTTTCTGAAAACACGTGAATCTCTCTTCATTTCAGATCGACAAAGGTCAGTTTAAAAGATTTTCGTCAGATTTTGAGAGACTCTGGTCTTGCTCATCCCACTTGTCATTTCCGGGTTAGGCCTCCACCAATCAGATAGGTCATTTGGCCAACTTGCCGGCCAATAATCAGGTTAGTGTGTCACGGCCTTTAGAGTGCAACTTAACTTAAACTAAAAACAAGTTTTAAAAGTGAGGACCCACCAAAACATTCTCACTCAATTGGTCCTCACAAAGACACACACACACACACACACACACACACACACACACACACACACACAGCCATTGTTGTCTGTTCCCACTACTCAGTGAGTTGCTCTAACAGACAGCCTCAGTGAATCACCACACATTTAAACATACAGTATGCGTCTATATACGCCAATCTGAATGCATCTTCTGTGTAATTTCACGTCACGTTTACACAAAAGGCTTCTCAGACTCCCAGGGAGGCGACCCTTAACGACAGGCTGCACACATGGGAAGGATTTTTGGTAATTTCACTTTAGAAAAACAGAGTACATCACAAGGTCCCTTTTAAATGACAAGATCGATGGAAGCACAATGAAGTGCCGGGTTTCCCCTCTAATTTCGGCTAAGTTTTCCTTTTCTTTTGGTTCCATGTCTCGCCTCGTTGTATTTTCCAGTTTACATTCTTGCTCAGGTTGAAGCACAAAGAGCAATTTTCTGGAAATGAGACTTGCCTCGAACTTTTATGATTTTTCTTTCTGATAGATGCCGTTGTGCAGGGGTGGCAGTTTTGGGCCTAATGGATCTGGAGGAAAACACTTTTGTGGTGGTTGCATAGCGTCTTTGTCAGTGGGGTCCTCGAGCCCCGGCTGAAGATGCCTTCTCATTAAGTCGGGGGTGCTGGGCCTCATTGTTGTGCTAATCAGGCACAGATGTGGACACCCGGACTCCAGAAAATCATCCAAGCAGTCTTGACAGGAGACGCCTCTCAGGGGGGAGAGGGGGGTTGGAATACCGGGGGGACCGTTATAATTGTTTTTGACAGGGATCCAATACAAATATGTACATGCGTGAAAATGAATCAAGCTTGGGCTGTCAACCTCTGAACTGAGATATTTATGATGGTGTGTTGAGGGAAGAGACGGGCTCCTTTTGACAGGGATGGAAAAGAGAGAAGCACGGATTGGGGGGGGAGAGAGAAAGATTTCATCCTCCCTTCATTAATAGCTACCACTGAAGGCCTTGAGCAAGGCATTTCAAGATGTCAACAAGCATGTTTATTGTGCAGAACAATTTCTGATCTTAGTTGTAACTATATCTATCTCTATATATATATATATATATATGTGTATATATATATATATATATGTATGTGTGTGTGTATATATATATAATATATTTTTTTAAATCTCTTTATTGAGTTTTTACGAGGTGGCAATACAAGAGATGTCCAGATAAGCAAGCAAACCACAAAGGAGTAGTTCAATTGTAACAGGAAAGCCCCCCCCCCCCCTTTATATGTACCCATATATACATGCATTGCCACGTACTCGCATGCATACAGACATATACATACATACATCCATATACACACATACAGACATACACACACATTGTAGCTAGACATGCATAGACATAAACTTGAATGTTATACTAGGGCAGAAAAGAATTTAAATAAAAAAGATAAAACTGAACTAACACGGCAACAACATTGAAAAGAGAAAAAGTGACGATACAATGTGGGCAATTTTCTACATGAATTGAAATGTGTTGAAATCATACATTCATGGGGAGGTGTGTCTCTTGATATAAACTAACATTGTAAGTGATTGGTAAAGGCTGTTCAAATTGCCAAAAGAACGCAGGGAGATGGACGTTTCAAATGCAGTTTGAAGGGTGAAGATCTGTTGGCCACCGCAGAGATACAAATGTCTAAAGTCAAGATAACTATCTTGCCTACAAATGTGAGAGCGCATTGAGGAGTTTGACGTCAGTATGCAAGAAAAGCCAGGGGGAGTTCAACATCTTGACCCAGGGAAACAATCATTAAACATTAGACCTAGGGAAAAAGACATGCTGGGAACATAAACCCATTTTGAAGGGTCACTTTGCATGTGTCATATGAAGGAGATGTTAAGCTGGAGAACATAGGACCCTGGGAACAAAGATCTGCTTCCTCATTCATGGATGCATGTGTACAGCTCCGTCCCACAGAAACAGGGCTCCCCCAAAAGCCGTGGTGGGATTTGAACAGTGTTTATAAGAAAGAGATGAACCTGATGCTCTACTTCTGTGTCAGGTGTTTCTTCGCCCTTGGCTGAGCAGCAGAAACCAAACATCCCCAGAAACCTCCTCTCCAGGTTTACCCCCAAACATCCCCCTCTTGTCGTCTTCTTTACACTCAGGGAAAGTTGTGCTTCCGCCTCTGTCATTGCCTCTCTCTGTCTGCCTGCCCAAGTGGGAATACACCAGTTTGTGTGTGTGTGTGTGTGGTGTGTGTGTGTGTGTGTGTGGGTGTGTTGTGTGTGGGTGTGTGTGGGTGTGTGTGTGTGTGTGTGTGTGTGTGCGGTGTGTGTGCGTGTGTGTGTGGTGTGTGTGTATGTGTGTGTGTGTGTGCGTGTCTGTATGTGTCTTACATGGTACTGATAGTGAGGTATGGACACACCACCAACCAACGGTTAGAGGCTTTTTGTGCGATTAATCGGCGTTGATCCGTGCTCCCTGCCACAAGACACACCTGCTTACACACCACACCCACACACACACCACACACACACACACACACACACACACACACACACACACACACAATATAGTTGTTTGATTGTTGTTGAAGAAGACATTAATTTGAAGTTCTGCGTTTTAAGACACTTTATACTTGTAATTTCTTGATTGCGTATTTCGATTTCGACAAATCTGTTTCTGACTGTATTATTACAAATATGTATTGTAGTCCATATATCTAGATAAGTATTGGATCTTCTTATAAGGAAGAGGTGCACACACCTAGTGAATATTATACTTTTATGCCGCTACATTTGTCTGACAGCTTTAGATACTTCTCAGATTTTTCATCCCCTTCCTTTCCAGTGAAAATCATGTATCTCCAGACATGGTTGATGTTGAATGTTCATGATGAACTGAAGGATGACATGTTCCTTCATGTTTTGATAAGATTCTACATCTTAAACTAATAAATAAAGTCTATAAAAAGCCTCTTGGATCAGCTGGAACATTCATCGTCACAAAGCTGAAAACAGGACTGTTGTATAAACACGGTGATCTCACAGAACAGTGACAGCTACAAACAAATGAAGATCTAATAGAATATGAAGCATTGCTGTAGATCCAACTATCCAACAGTATGTAAAAGAGTTAAAATGAACCTTAAACATCTACAGCAGTAAAATGCAACACACAAAATTAATACAGTAGGAATATTTATCCAGAAACATCAGATAGAAGAGGAAAACACTGACAGGGAACATTTTACTGCACAATGAGTAGTTTCAACTTAATTGATAACAACAAATGCTCCTGTATTTCAGTGATTCCTACTTCATCTGAAGCACAAAGGCATTCCCACACACGCATCCTTGACGCCTGACCAATCAGCATCTCTGATAAACAACAACAGTTGACTCACATTCCAGCCTGACCATCTTTAATTAACCCTTTGTGTGTCCGGCGATGGTGAAGTGGGCCTGCTTCATGTCAGGGAATGAAAGAGCTGATGCCGGAGAGACTGTGGGATTAAGACTATCCCCCTGGAGGATGATGGGACATGAAGGGAGGGGAGTCGGTCTGTTGAGATTAACACCTTGGTTTGCTTTTCCCACATGGCCTCTCAATCCCTCTGGAATGCTGCAACACTGTCCCTTCAAACTAACGTCTTTCTTTAGACTCACGGCTAATTAGAATATGAGTCTGGACCTCAATAGGATCACAGGTTTTGCTTCTATTTCCACATGAAAGATGCTATTTGATGCTATTTGAAGCAAAGGCCGGCTGCATTGGCAGGCAAGAACATAATCATCATGTAAACTGTATATCCGTACACCGATACTGTCAGATTGTTAGTATATTTAACATTTGTTGAGATTTCTGGCTTTAAACACCCAATTTACTGTCTAAACTCCCGGCTTGTATTTCAAACTGTTCAAAGAAAAGAGGAGGACGGTGCCACAAACAAGCACCACTTTGTTTGTTAACTAAGTACAACTGTTTAGCATGGTGATTTTACATGTTTATTTCTTTCACAAAGTGCTTCGTGCTTGATCTGCATCAGAAATATTGCTTTTGTGTTTCCGTCTCTCACCGACCACGCTGATGTTGTTGTTGAATTGTGCTGTTGGTGAGAAAGGCCATTAAAAATCATGAATTATTTTTAAATCTGTCCTTTAGAAATTACCTCGATTTGTTTTGTGTGGTGCTCTCATTAAATTTGTAGGTTCTTCTTTTTCACAATAACAGATTTAGGTGGTGTGGTGAGGTGGTGGTTAGTCATTAGGGTCCTGGACCTTGCATGTTGCTCCACTGGTCAGAAAAGAAAAACATAAATAAACCACAACTCTACACAAAAATCTTGCCCATGACGCTGAACAGTCAGCCAACACTTTCAACAGACTTGATTACCAGAAACCATTAATTTGTTTCTGCTCAAATGTAATTTAATATTTACCCACTTCATTTTTAATACTAGCTTTCTGCATTTCATGCATTTAAATGGTCTGGAAACAAAACAAATGCAATAAAATATATTTTACAAAGGATTTTTACACATTAACACAAATTTGATTAATGAAAATTTGGGGGCCCATTACAAAACCTTGTGGAACTCCGTTTTTAGCAGATTCAAAGGTGTTTGATGGAAACTAATTTATAGGTAAGTTTTAATAGTAAAAAATAGATAAACATGCTAAATATTAATTTGCAAAGATACTGCAGGGAGAAATTGAAAGAAAAAAAGGTAAGAATTATTAATAACACACGCGGGAGCTCTTAACTGTCTATCTTTCCTCTTATTTGTGAGTGAAACATTCCTGTCAGTGTGATCAATCCGTTTGTATTGAGATGTTTTGATGCGATCAAACCCTTTATGTTGAGATGTTGCCTTCAACGTCACGTCACATCTAAAGATGGACCGGGAGTTCACCAAGTCGGGGACAAACGGACGGCCACAGGTCCTGATAGCATGAGCTTAAGATCTAAATCCCTCATCGTCTAACATCCCATTGTCCCCCCAAATCCAGCCGACCTTTAAAAGAAGCCTTCTCTGAGCCCTGCAACAATGTGGCCCATAAGACCCCCCCAGACAAAAAGAAAGAAAAGATCCTCTCTCTTTCTTACCCCGGGCTCCCTTCTCCTTCACTCCCTGATCCTCTGGTGTGAGAAGCTCTTAATCAGAGGCCAAACAATGAGACCCCAGATCCCTGCTTTTTGACAGAGGGCCTGATCTAATAGGCAGAGGAGGGCTGGGATGAAGGTGTGTGTGTGTGGGGGGGGGGATCCAAAGGATTACTGAGTGAGATCTAGCCTGGAGAAGGGGCCTTCTTATTTGGGAGGATGTGAAGGAGGAGGGAAAAGAGGAATGAAAAGCAAAGGTACATAGGGATGGAAGTTAATGATGAAGAAAAGCAATAACAGTATTAAAGAATTTGAGCTTGTTCATGCTGCAAACAAGGAACCCCACAATGAATACATGATGCTCTGTAATTAGGTAAAAATGTACTTTAAAACACAAACATGTTGGTGTTTTATTTTTTATTGAAACTAAAATATTGTTCATGTGCAAATGGTTATAATCTACTCTATCTATTTTTAAATTTGCATACCCATATGTGTTACTGATGATTAATAATATACATGTATCCTTAACAGTTTTGAATATCGTACGGACATTGTTCTATACGACTGACAAAACAGTTTTACAGCTTTAAGCTAAAAGTTGAGCTTGTTGTGCCTAACCATATTTTAGTTTGTATAAATAAAAACGGGAGTTAGTTGAATAATATATGAATTCTTGGGGAATACTGCATGTCAATAAAAACTTTAGATGTGTAATTTGACATATAATAGAAGTTTATCTGAAATTTAAATAGTGAAAGCAATAAAAAAAATAAAAGCATTCTTTGCCCATCACTCTGCACTTTTAAGATGATCCTTAATTCAAGTCCTCAGTTTCTACACGGCGTCAGGCTTGAACATCAGATCATAGGGTAAGAATATCTCCTGTAGAACATCAGTCAAGCTTTATTCTGCAACTAATCTGGTAAAACTTGATAAAATAATCATTGAGGATGAGCGCTGCTAAATCTTACACCTAAGCACACCTCTGTGTTTTTACCTTGCAGCTATTTATATATATTTTTGGCAAATCTGTATTGTGCAATGTGTTGGCTACTAGTAGTTCTACTAGTTTTCTTTATTTCTTTCTTTCTTTGTTTCTTTCTTTCTTTCTTTCTTTCTTTCTTTCTTTGTATTGATCCCCAGTGGGGAAATTGCATCACCATCACCAAAGACTGAATCTGATTAAGACAAAGGAGAACTTTTGGATGAACTGTAAATGGATTTACAGACGTCGTTCAGAGATCCCGGTCCCATTGAAAACAGTAAATTCTACTGATTGACACAACATACACATGTATGACATCTGATTTTAACATGTATGACGTCTTATTTTAGTATCTGCTCAGAGGGCATTTTCTATGCATATCCAAACAATGCATTTGTATGTGTTTACACCCCCACTGCTGAGGGTTTTTTTATTGGCTGTTGGCATTTCTAAAACGTCGGTGGGGGGAGGAGAAGCAAGAGGTGTTCATGTAAGATGGGCTCTTCATTTTGAGAAACAGAAAACAAAAAGAGAGGCATGTTGAGTGAGTGTTATAAAAGGAACTAATGGATGGTGGCTGATGTTGCATTGGGGGCAGGAAGGCTCTCCCCCTTTTTCTCCCCCTCAGCCTCTCTGTCCAAAACCTTCCCTTCATCCCCTGCTTAGCCACCTTTTAACCCAGCCATCACCTCGAGGCCCCTTCTACCTCGGCCCACCACCATCCCCCTTCTCTCCCTCAAAGATCTCCTCTCTGCTGCCTCCAATCACATGAGTACATCTATTCATAACACTGACAGAGCAGGTGGGCAAAAAAAAAAGCACATAACAAAGCAGTAGGTTCCTGTATGTTGACAGAACTGGATGAAAAACATGAATAAAACATTCAAAATTGCCATTTTGTTTTAACCCTTGTGTTGTCCTCCCAGGTCAAAACTGCTTTCAGCACTTTTTAATCACTTTTTGACGGGTTTTTTTTCAACATTTTTGTAACATTACCATCAATATACTGTGCACATCACTAACACCAATATATCACCACTTGTTTTACACTATTTTTTTTTCTTTTTCGAATTAATGGACAAGAAACCTCATTTATATGGAATTATATAATTTTTTGTCTTTGGTCAAAGATTTTTTTGGGTGGGAAATAAAACACCCAAAATTCAATAAAATAGTGAGATGATCCTTCGTTTAACTTACAAGAAGTGTCATATGGAACCATCCATGTAATAATTGGACAATTTGGATGAAAGAATCCCAAATTTCGGATAAAAAAAGTGGCAGATTTGACCCCAGGACAACAGGAGGGTTGATTCTCATGATCCTTTAGGAACATACTGGTTAAAAGTAATTGAAGATGAGCAGCAGTTTTAAGGTCTGGAACAGGCTAAAAGAGTGAACCAGGTGCTGAACTGAACGTGAGTGAAAAGAGAACAATGACATGAGCACTTAAGGTCTTGTTATGGGTCCAAAATGTTGGTCTTGATCCAAAAATGCATTCAACCTGAACAGCCTATAATGGAGAGAGAACATCAGAGTACAAAAAGACGGCGATCAAAAAGAGCAGCAATAGACTTATAATGGAGCTAGAAATAAAGTAAAAAAAATTGTGTTTAAATGCTTCAAAGACTAAATCAGAGAACTCATTTTCACAGCCTGCACAAGCAATAAAACAATCGGAAGCCAAGTGGCTGACAGACAGAATACTAATTCGGCTATCAGACACATTGACTCAGATTTGAGACCAATGGCAGGAAAACAAGACCCGAGCTGGACTAGACTAGGGAAGATAATCTGGACCCGATCAGACTCGGGTCCCAGTTCGCCCGGTGCATTCTGATGATACACTGACTTTGTGAGTGTTTAAAGACAAAGACACAAGTTTTAATAAGGTTAAAAAAAAAAACAGGCATTGATATTCAGCATTTTTGCATGTAGACTGTTTTTTTCTTCCTTTAAATTGACAAGAAATGTTTCCTTTAAGACCCTAAAATTAAGGTTCTGACACTGATAAGATATGTTTATTGCTCATTATTTGTGCTTCACTTTGACCAATTCAGTTACCAGGGCCAACATTTGTGTTTTTTAAATGCATTAACTGTTTTTTTTCTAAAGACAAATGAAGATATTAAGAAAAATAATGAGCTCAATTCAAACTGAATTTTAGATTTACCTCGAGTAAACTGCAAAGTGTTTGTGTTGCAAATGCTATTTTCAGAATTCTGTTTACTTGTCTTGTCTGTTTGTGTATGACATATTTTTAGGCAATTATCAACTTTTTTTTTAGATATTATAATATAGAAAAAAAACCTGAATAGGTGAGCAGCAGGTATTGGTGGAGGCTTTAAGTCAATGGAGGCGAACAAGAGACAACATGGTGTGCAAGGTTCATTCACTGAAGAGCAGGAGTTTGTGGCTCTTAATGTGAAAGGGGGGAAGGGGGGGAGGGGGTCTCCCTTTCTGCCCCCCAATGGAGAGGGCGGGTCCATTAGCAAAAGCTACTGTGACACCAGGCGCTCGAGACCTTTGATGTGCTCACAGCAGCAGGCTGCAGGGCGGAGGAGCGAAGACCTGAGAGCTTTGAGAGGGAGGGCACCCATGGGTCCAGCGGAGCACCCATCCACTCATGGACATGAGAAGTCTGTTCCTGTTGGACCAAAACAATGAATCGTCAGTATGTTACAAAAATAGCAAAGAAACACAAAAACACCGTAAAAACACTAAAAAGAAGTAGAAAAATGCCGAGCTGCTGTAACGAGCTGCTGGAACCATTCACACACATTCACACGGGGCGGCCGAGGGTGCCATGCAAGGTGCCACCTGCTCATCAAATACACATTCACACACATTCACACTCTGATGGCAACTTGGGGTTTAGCGTCTTGCCCAAGGACACTTTGACATGGGACTGCAGGGCCAGGAATTGCACCACCAACCTTCCAATTGGCAGGCGACCCCTCTACCACTGAGCCAAAGCCGCCCAGCAAAAGATGTTTGTTCATAAAAACGTAGTAGTGTAGATGAAAAGCTCCTTTGGCAAAATATTTAACACCGGCACAGTGAGTGCAGATTTCACCTGAGAGTTCCAAAAGATCAGATATCGGCTCCCTGCCGTAAAGTACGCCACAATTATACTTAAGTACAGTAATTGCGTAAATCAAACTAGTAGATGATTGTGTAATGTAAATTACAACTTTATCAAGTTTGTTCCCTAAAGGTTTCATAAAGCTGAGAGTCAGAGAGAAGCCAAACACATTTCAGGGTTAATCGTCAACAACAAGGTGCTGTAGAACTGTTTTTAGGTGATATCGGAAAGATCTCCTGAAAAAGAAGTAATCCAGGAAGAGAAGAGAGGAGGAAGAAAAGACAGGAAAGAAGTGGAGCAAAGACAAGAGAGGAGTCCGACCACAGATCAGTTTCCATCCTCTCTTTCTGTTTATTGAAGTGCAATCATGAATAATACCCCCCATATGTAACACGTTACCGGATTTCCTCCGAGATACTTCAGCCGGGAGTCTGCGTTTGCTCAAGCCCACGTTGTATGAGGTTAACCAAACATGTCTGCATGGACGTACATCCTGGGTATATCACACTGCAGAGTGTTTGGACAGCAGTGATCCCTCTGTTGCCAGCCAACAATCTGTAACAACACACGTGAATAACCATAAGAATAAGATTTTATTTACATGGACTCATACTTCACTGACACTTCTTTGTATCCTCTGTTCTTTAAATCAAAATACAGCGCTGGGTTCAACAGGTGGAACGTGTCATGTTCCCACAGGGATGCTCCAACCCTGTCGCCTAAAACTTAGAAACCTTTGAATGCTGTAAGATCACGGAGGCCCAGTGATGCTCTGAGCTGAATGCTAAAGTCAGCATGCTAACTTGTTCACAGTGACAATGGCTGGATCTCACTTCCCTTTTTTTTTAATTTAACCTTTATTTAACCAGGAAAGTCCCGTTGAGGTTAGAAACCTCTTTTTCAAGGGAGTCCTGGCCAAGGGGCAGGGCAAAATCCCAGTCAATTACATTTATAAAAGTTATACAACACAGATAGTTAAAAACATTTGCAATGTAAACAGGTCATTTCAGGTTCTCTCAATCTGGATTTAAAAGCATTTAAGGAAATAAGTTAACAAATTGCATCTTCATTACCTTCACTTGCTTCCCTTCCTCGCGTCTTAGTCCGTCCTATGGACTAGTCGACTTTATAACAAGTGTCTTGGGTGGAGCTACGGCGCCTCTGCAAAATAGCTTTGGGAAGGAACTTGTTTTGGTGGAACATAGAGTATGTTCAAAAGTTGTTGTAGTCGTGCACAGAAAACTCAGATTGGACAGACAGTCCAGCTAGCTGTCTGGATTTACCCTGCAGAGACCTGAGGACCAGGTAACCATAGTCCTCAGATTGGACAGACAGTCCAGCTAGCTGTCTGGATTTACCCTGCAGAGACCTGAGGACCAGGTAACCATAGTCCTCAGAAATTCACCAGAGGTTAGAATTACAACACAATGAAAGCTGAAGGTAACAGACATCCGGCCAAAACGGAGGACATATGGCAAAATTTCCTGTAGCACAGTTAATCAAAAACCCTGCTCATTTGGAACTTAATTTGAAAGACAAGGAACGTAAGGACATGGCGTGAAGGGACGAGCTACGACGGCCTTGTAGTTCTTCTGACTTCTGCTACGCTAAAGGACGCTTGCTATCAGCTGTTGGTGTAAAGACACCCAGGAGCTATGTGCTAGTGCTGACATTACAGGCCGTCCAGCATCAGTTCTCTGGATTATCACACAGAGTTCAACATGGCGAGTATGACTCGTTCTACACTTAATGACCATTTAAATTGTGTGCACTCATAACTTGGCATAACGTCAAACCCACGACATTGGTTGCCAACGAAGGACTATAGACTTTGCACTGTTGGATGGATTGTTTGTTACGGCACAGTTTTTAGTGATTCTCACGGGAATACAATAGTCAATCTCACTTTTGGTAACGTGATAAGGACAGACAGAGAATTGAATATTTAGAAATCAGAAACAGATGAGACAACGGACAGGAGGTAAGACACTAATCCAGTCTCTCTCCAGACTCAAATACATGCTACAGGGGGGCAACAGAGTCTGATAACTTGCTTAGGCAACAAAAGGAACGTAACAGGAGAGTCTTTCTCTCCGGGTTCTTGCAGGACAGGATTTTTTTGGGGAGGGCGGTTTGGTCACGGGATTGGGACATGCCTGGAGTACTTTGGTGGGCTCGGGATGAGCGATAACTCGTTCCTATGTCCCCCTCTGGTGTGGGTAAAGTCACCGCTGCTGAACATTAACAGTCAGCGGTGTTGGAGCACAGACTGAAAAACGGGTAACGTTAGATAAGATCACTGCTAACGAGCTTGCAGATAAATTGGACAGGTTGCAAAATGCGAAAAAAGCTAAGATGCACAAAGCAAGCCTCTTAGGAAAATCAACACAGGGTTAATATTAATAGGTGATGACACACAGGTAGTCTTCAGAATCAAAATCATCCTCTCCTCCTGTGATTTTATAAGTGCTAACATTTGAAAATGATCAGTAAAGTCAAACTCCAGCTAAATTTGATGACGACATTAGGTCATAAACCCAAATTTAGGATACTTTAAAACCTGAACTTGACCTGCTGGCGGCTCTAGAGGAGAAGTCAGAGGATCACCAAAGTGATCACAGTTCATCCTGAGGGGAACATGAATGTGTGCACAAGACGTTGCCACTCCATCGAGTAGATGTAGAGATATTTCTCAGGATAAAGTGGAGATTTTGACCTGCGGTTGGCGCTAAAAGGTCAGGAGATGACCAAAGTTATTCAAATCCTATTGACACTGAAACAGGAACCTGTTGCTATTTATATCTGGACACAGTTTGATGCTAAGCTTCTGGTTTCTTTGACATTTTCTTCTCTTCTTATTCAACTGTTGCTCAGAGGGATCTTTGTCTCTTTCTGTCCTTTCACTTGTCATTCTGGTTGAACTATTGTACAGCGTTTTGTTCTCCATGTGCAAAACTAAATCACATCTATTTGTAAAGAGGAAGCTTTGGGGGCAGGAGATTCACAACTTTTGTCCGATGGTGTAAATACAATAAAAAAAGCGACGTCACAGAGAAGAAAAATAGGGAATCCTCCTCCTCTTTTTCCGCTTGAGGTTATCATCAGTGGTGGGTTGTTTCAGCAGTGGCATACGTCCCAAATACTTCAAAGACGGACACACACAAACACACACACACACACACTGACACACCACGACACACACACACACACCACAACACACACACACACACACACACACACACACACACACACACACACCACAGCCACCAGCCAAACAAATAACCAAAGTCAGTGAGATTAATTAAAGCAGCAGGTTCAGACAGGGTTCACCCTTCGGGTGTGTGTGTGTGTGTGTTGTGTGTGTGTGTGTGTGTGTGTGTGTATTGTGTGTGTGTGTTGTGGTGTGTTTGTTTGTGGGTGTGTGTGTGTGTGAGGAGGACAGGGACTCCCCTGCTGGATGTGTTATGGAACCAAAGAAGAAAGGGAGTAAGCTAGGGAAAACACTGGATGCCATTGATATCCACCTTCATGTAACAGCTGTTTGTGTGTGTGTGTGTGTGTGTGTATTATTTAACTCTCTAAATAAGAGTTAAGTGACAAAAGTTGACATCAATACAGCCAATGGTGGAAGAAGTATCAAGATAATTAACTGCAGTAAAAGTACAAATACCACACAGTAAAAGTATGTTTTGGCAAAATGTACTTAAAGTATGAAATGTATTGATTGTGCAGTAAAGTGTTCCCTGTGAGTGTTTTCCTCTTCAATCTGAAGGTTGAGCTCATTGTAACTCATTTTCAAACTGTTGCATCTTATTCTATAAGATGATCATATCTTTGTCCTGTGAGAACCACGCTTCTCTAAATAGTAATTCTAAATTGTAAATATACATTCCACATACCCTGTTGGTTTTGCACTTCAGTTACACTGGTGAAATGCAACGTAATGCAGCTCTCTAACTTATTTATCTGTATGAACTTTTTTCTATTTTCCTTTCGGTCCCTGGGTTCTTTCTTCTGATTTCTATTTTATCTCACATTAGTAAAAAAACGTTCCGTTTTTGGCAGCATTTTCTGCACAAAACAAAACCGACAATCTGATGAAAATGAAATTATCTTTTTGAAACATGTTTGCTGAAGAGCATGAAACATGAACTTATTGAGACCCTTTTGTTATCCTTAAAAATCCTCTTCCTCTGACAGTATTGTGTATAATGAACCTTGTTCCAGCTCGTCGTTAACGCTTTTGTGATCTTTAAACTGAAATAGTAAGATTCTATGTAATTTCCTCACAAAACCAAATAAAATCTGCATAGTTTTTTTTGCACAATTCAGTACAAATATCCTCCAGCTTTCTCCAGACATACTGTATTTGGTATCTGTAGACACTTTGGGAGCTTTGCTGAGTTCTGTGGGTTTGAACAATGCCTGGCAGCACAGCATGCGCTTGCACTGACAGGACCACCAGTACGTCAGATGACACGTTTTAATAGCAGGTCTCTTGCTGTGGGACCCTCCTACCGGCCCTCTTCC
>NC_045745.1:10491489-10524034 GCF_008692095.1 Etheostoma spectabile | reverse complement strand
CCCCCCCCCTCCCTCTCGGCTCTGTCTCTCTTTCAGCTCAGTGTTTTGGCAGCAGCGCTCCCCTGCATCACAAAGCCCGTACTCCCAGCTTGTCCATTGTGTTGCGAACATCGCAGGTAATGATTAACACAAACACACAACAATGGGAGCTTCAGGACCCGGCCTGCGTTGGACTCGATGGCCTCAAGGTTCAGGAAGAGCAGATGAGTTGCTGACCTGAAGCCACAAGATGCTACACAATGTCTACTTTATTAATCCTGCATAGGGAAATTACAAGGTTTACACTCTGCTGTTATTACACACATCATGCTCAGTGCCTATACATGCACTAAATGGACGGATGTCAGAGTGAGTATATTGTATGACGTCAGTTTTTTACTTTCTTTCACCATGTTGGTCACCTGCATGTGTTTCAGTGCAATTTTGTTGATGACACTCGTGGTGCATTAACACTTTCTAAGATAATGATCTGTATTCCCAATTTTCAAAAAGGCTGACTGGAAAGACCGGAAATCAGTGAAACACTCCACGATGTTTGGTCTGATTTGTTGTTTTCTCAGAGCCAGCACACTGTACCAAACGTCAAGAGGCCGCTGGAGACAAAATAATTGTGGGAATGTAAAAGAAAACAAAGCATTTGCACATTTATCTCCATTGCAAACACCCAGTTTATTGTCTGAGCTTTGTGTCAAACTGACTCTCAGCTCTGACAAAAGCTTTAATTTCTTTTCATTTAATTGAACAGAATCCATGAGACAGCCATGCATGTGCTCTACAGAGATTGGCCAGGTAATTTAGAGGGGTATAATAGGGCGGAGGCTCACTTCACCAATTCTGACCTCCACATTTCCTGAAGGGATTTCTGACTCCTGGCAAAAGCAGTATACATACATAAGAGGGAATATACTTTTTAATTAAGATGTACTATTGTTGGCATCTTGGAGAAGAGCATTGGCTAAACAGTCTGAAATTTAAATGTAAATGGGACCTGATGTTTCCATAATGTGTCCCTGCTGTGAAGTGGACTAATGAGCAACCGGCCACACCTCGCACATTCCTCCTGACCTTTAGTCCACCTCACTTTCCCTACACACACACACACACACACACACACACACACACACACACACACACACACACACACACACACACACACACACACACCCCGATGATTATCATTCACCCCAACATCAGCCCCTCCTCCTCCCCAATCTGTTATCAGCTGTCAGGCACCAACCAGCCCTGGTATTCTCTCCATTAGCATTAACATCAGTATGCAGCAGGCTATCAATGCTATCAGGACCTGGGGGCAGCGGGAGGGTCGGGAATGACCCGCCATATCACTGATGTCATCAGATAAAGACATGGGAGGGATGGAGCGTCTGGTCCAGGTGGGGGATCTTCTGTAGAAGTAGTGGTGGGGGTAAAAACTGCTCAGCACATTGGCCGACGGAGCTGCCGTCCATGAGGACTTCTGCACCCAGCGATGTAAGAAGAAGGCCGCCAAGACAATCATAGTATCTTCTATTTGTACTAGGAGGTTGAATTTTCCGATGTCAAAGTTGGAAACGGCCCTTGACCTCAGATTTCCGAGCTCGGAAGGACCCCAAGCTCAAAATCCAACGTAGATGCATCATCAGTTGTGAAAGCTGTAGTAACATACAGTTATTAGCACTTCTTTTTCCTTTGTGTCTCACTAAATCAGTGGTGCACACAGTCCTGCCCAACGTCTATTTGTGGACATGTTGTGATGTTGTTGTGTTTGTGTGCACATAAAAATGCCAACTGCCTTCTTATCAACTGCTATTGTTAACAACGGCTAACCTCGCTAGAGCTAACCCCACAATAAAAAAATTCGGAGTCCTGAGAGAAATGGAGCTTAAAACCCCCGAGCCCCCAACAGTTCTGTCTGCTGCCGTCCGGCATCAGGTCTCACACCTCCAGGCTCACAGACAGCTTCATCCCACAGGCACGTCAATAAGACTTCTGAACTTTTGAACTCTTGAGCTCTGAGATCAGCGCATGTCACTTTACTCTAAAGCCCTCTTAAAAAAATGTACGTACTGTGTGATAACTGTTCTCACCTCTGTTAATATTACTCATCATGCATGTACATTTATCACATTCATGTTTACATTCAGCTTGTTCCTTGGCAATTACTGTCTTCCACAAATGTATATAACCTTATTTCACTTTCACTATTTTGCTTGTAAGAATAATTTAGATGTCAGCTGATCCTCTCAGTGAGGACACATTTAATGTGGCTGAAATACATTCTGGTGTTCCTCATCTCAAACTATTGGTCTTATTTTCTACTTTTCAACTTCGTAGCAATACCTTTCTATTATGAGAGATGATTGTTTATCAAATTGCATTGTGCTAAAGTGTTATAAAATTGAATTGTGCTAAAGTGTTAGCACGAAGCAGCCAAAAGATCTCTTTATAATCGTGTGTGTGTGTGTGTGTGTGTGTGTGTGTGTGTGTGTGTGTGTGTGTGTGTGTGTGTGTGTGTGTGTGTGTGTGTGTGTGTGTGTGTGTGTGAGTGTGTGACAATTGAGGCGGCTGCAATCCCACCTGTGTTTCATTAGCAAAACAACAAGGTTCAATAACATTAACACTCCCGTCCCCTAACAAAACACAGGTATCTGAATAAAGTCTAAATTTATCAGGCTACACACACACACACACACACACACACACACACACACACACACACACACACACACACAGTCAGGTATGACTCACACACATTGTGGCTGGCCCTTGCTTTAGCACAGCTCTTATCTGCTTTATGACTTCCACTCTTCCTCGTTTATTTGTGTACTTTGACTTTCGCTGTAAAGCTCTGTGTGACCTGCAGTAGCACCGCAAAGGGTGAAAGGTCAAATCTGGAATTTATTTCCACATATAAATCTTGTGTAAACACACTCACACTGGCTCTGACCGAAAACCAGTGCTCAGCTTCTTTTCGTGATTTAGCCGGAACTTTTATTTTGAAGTTGGCAGAGTGTTTTAGCTTTTAGTCAAACATTTCTTGGTGTACCCATGTTTCCATCCTGGGGGCCTTTGTAGCTCTCTCTCTCCTCAGCACTTCCTGTCTCTCTTCACAATAAAAGCTGTCCTGCAGAAGCAGAAACAATAATCCTGAAGGGTTTCTCTGAGGCTGAAATGAATTAACTGGCATGGTTTAACCACGCTGGCATTCATAGGGACACGGGTTAACTAACTGGCAACCTGAAAGGCTTTGAACCATTTCTGGTCAAACGTTATCCTGATATTAGATTTGCGTACTGTTGTTTTAGTTGTCTAAATTTGTCTAGTCCTTATCGATGTCCTGTCCAAATGTCTGTCACGACGTGCTGTAACCATGTTTTATGTTTCTGTAGAACAAGAACCTGCTGAAAACCAGTTTTTAAACTGAGTCAGGCCCGTTTACGTTGTAATGTGATGTTACTTTTAACTTTCCTGTCTGATAAATATGAATGAATGAATGAATGAATGAATGAATGAATGAATGAATAGTTATCATTAAGTCACCAGAGTCTAAACTTACAACAGAAAAAAAGTGGAAGGTAACAGACATCCAGCCGGGGGACAGTTGTGGAGACCACTCTACACAAAACTGGGAGAACCATTTCCCAATGGAGAGGGCTATGTGCACGGGGGCTTCTTCAAACTAGTGGCACAAAGTTAGAAGCCCATTCTTCTCTAAATAATGACTTTATGTTGCAGCATTAAGATTGTCCTTCATTGGATGTCTTTATGGATGGCATGTTGGCCGTGTAGTGCATTCTGAAAATGCCAAAACAACATCTCCTCACTTATGTAGTGATGATAAATGCATCCATCAAATTCTCCAAAAGCCATACTTTAATAACAGGGCGGCACAGAAACTTTAGAAACCCTCATCCCTTGTCTGTCACGTTTTATTTGTTTATTCAAGTTTGTTGACTGTGTTTTGTGTATGATGTGGAGTTTTATCTTCTGTCTGCAGATTATTTTTACATTTTAAAAAAACCGTAGGAACGTGCTCATGTCTTGGACCCTTGACAGGCGAAACCTAACACGTTACTGCTCTCGTATCCAACAATCTCAGAGTTAAAACTGAAAAAAACAACAGAAAGACAGAGAAAAGGGTTTAGTATTTCTCTTTTATTTGTTTGTTTTTTGCTTCTAGATTTCAAAAGACTGAGCATTAAAAACCAGAAAGATGTATTGTTTTCAACTGAAAACAATAAAACTGAAGTGAGAAAGAAGAGAAAAAGTGAAGGAGTCAGTGTGTGCATTCATGTGGTCACGTTTGTATAACTTTTCATGTTTCTATTTTTGTGAATGAAAACCCAGCCTGGGAGCGACATTAACACGAGAGTCTTAGCTCAACAAGAAGGCTCAGAGTGTTAAGCTTATAAAAAACAGGCCTGATCTTGATTCTCTGCTGCAGCTAATGGGATTACGCGCTCCTGTTTCTTTACTGATGCAATTAAAAACACGGATGCAATTCACAGCATTCACTCACTGCTAATTGAATGCGTCTTCCAAAAGAGGCCTTAATGCTCTGTTTGCATAAAGGACAATGGACCCGCAATAAATTATGAGGCAAAAAAAAGTGTATGTGGTTAATTTGGCACGCGCTCGCTCACTGTAGGAGACACTTTAATAAAGACACATTTGCGCACAAAACAGTTGAGGGTGTTCTGATTTCAGGCACGTTCAAGCAAGATGTGGAAAAGAAGGAGAGGCGTCTTGGGTTTTATTTGCCAGCTCTTTGGAGGGATAAGGGGTGTATTCAGTGTGGGGGTAACAGAAGCGCACCCCTCCTCTCTCTCTCTCTCTCTCTCTCTCCTCCCTCCTCCGGGCAGCTCTCAGACCATTGTTGTTGTGACTGCAGTCCGGACAGGCAGCAGAGTGCTGTACACGGGCTGGTGGCTGAAGGACGCTCTCTCTCTGTCTCTGTCTCTCTCTCTCTCTCTCTGTCTCTCTCTCTGTTTCTCTCTCTCTCTCTCTCTCTCTCTCTCTCTCTCTCTCTCTCTCTCTCTCTCTCTCTCTCTCTTTCTCTCTCTCTCTCTCTCTCTGCTGTCGAAGGGAAACGGGACTGAGGAGGCTGAGCTCCAACATTTGAGCGCCAGAGCTCCGATCTAACCGCCGAGAAGAGGAGAGCTTGCAGGAGCTCTGCGTAAAGACGCACGTAAAGAGTGATCCAAGGCTACAGTTTAACCCAGAGGGGACTCTGAACTACGGGGACACGTTATTATCACCCTCTTATTAATCTCTTTTACTCGCCACATCGACTCTTTTTTCAACATTTTCACGACGAAAAAGGACAAGTTTTTTTGGACTCGTCTCGCTCCGAGTTGTTTTCCGTTGTCTCTCCATGGATTTAGCCCCCTGAGCGGCCGGGCTGCAGTGGACTTTGCCCAGAGGGACTCACACCTCCCCCGGTCACCAGGAGAACGCGGCAGCTGTCGCTCGTGTTCCAAGGAGCTGCTTTTGATGGATTTATAAGAGCGACTTCGTTTTTCTGGCGGATACACAACACCCGCTCACAGACTGATTTTAGGAAAGGATACAGCGGAGACACCAGAGCCTCAAATGAGGAATATTCACTCGAATCGACTGGGATAAGGAGTGATCCCCCCACCCCCTTGGTGCCAGTCATCGCTCCGCGGACAGACCGGGAGGAAAGGTGAGTGAATCTAGACCGACAGCTTTGTTTCATTCATTTTAGAATGTGGGTTATAGAGAGCAACTAAAAGTCTCGCGTTTAATTAGGCTACTTGAAGCATATTGTTGTTATTAGAGCAAGTTTATTGCACTTTCTTCCATTTGTTTTCATAAAACAGCTCACAGTCTTGTAATAAGGCGCAGTAGCCTGAGGTCTATTTCTCCACCTACCAGGACCGCTCATTTGCATTGTAAATCCACGTTTTGTCATTTTAAACAGGGGTTTCAGGAGTGAATCTGTGGCTTCATTTAAGGACAAGTTGTTTTTTTTATTGGGTTTTGCAACACGCACAGAGGTAAACGAGTCACTTATCAGACATTGAACCTTCCACACGGACTATTTGTCCGGAGGAAAGACGCACAGAGCTCGGTCAGATCACAGCAATAACCGCATATTATATTATTTAATGATTTAAAACGACACACTTTAAAGTTATTTCACCCGCATGGACTTGAGGAATTGACACAGTCCATGATTGCAGTCCTCATGAGACACTTCTGCAGGACAATTCTCTTGATTGAAGGACATTTAAAGTCATTGCATTTCCATGTTTTATTGATCCCATGAATGCGCCAGGCCCTCTACACGCTGTATGGATCGACTGACAGCTTTATAACTGTAAAAAGTAAATAGTTACAGGTCTAACTCATGTTCATAAGCACTGTTTGAGACTAACAGTGCATGTGACGGATTTATTAAGTGTGGCGTAAGTGAGAGAAAGATGCCATGCATATAATAAAAGCTTTCTCAGGGTTTCAGGCCTGAAGAGTAGAATACAGTAGAAGTGTTTTGGCTGCAGCAGCGAGTCAGCGGAATCAGCAGCAGGAGGAGGAACAAGTTTTTTTCCAGTCCTTAATTGAGAAAGAATACGTTTCATTCAGCAGGCCGCTTCTTTAAACGGTGTGTGTGTGTGTGTGTGTGTGTGTGTGGGCGCGGCCTGCATGCATGGAGCCACGCACCAGGGTCTGGCGCCTGTGCGCAGTTGGCCCGAGTCGCAGAAACAACAAAAAAAATCCCAGCATTATTCCTTTAGTATTGGTGTTTATAGCATGTGTTCAGAATAAGACAATGACAACAGTGTTGTTATTGAATCTGATTTCTAAAAAAGAAAAATTCTATAATAATGTTTCCAGTAGTAATACCAGAAGAAACATATTTCTCATGAAATTGAGGTATTTGTTGATCCATGGACCATTTAACAGAGATGCACATTTTTGGGAGTTATTTATGAATTCTGCTTTTATTCCAAGAAGGAAATGTAATTATTTAAATGCAATCGATGCATTCAGCAGTTAATCATATTTAAAAAAGAGTTCCAATGTTTAAAGCTAAAAAAAAAAAAAGGATTTAAGTAATTTGAGTAATTGATTAAGTCCTTCAGATATAGATCCTAAATGTTGGTGACACATCACTAGACAACAGAAGACATCACCTTGGGTTTTTGGGCACTGATTGCCATTTATTTTGCCATTTTCTGACAACTTATAGACCAAACAGTTACTCAATTAAACAAGAACAGAAGTGCCAGACCATTAGGAAAGTTTAGACCTACACTGGGAGGTAAAACGCTCCGATTTAAGGCACCACAGGTGCGGTCTGCAGTCAGATTCAAAGGGAGGAAACGGCACTGGGAACATGTGATGCTTCGGTGAGCAGTCACCTGTTTCCACCTGAAGTCTCATCAGCTGCCCGTCTCTGCTGCTCCTTCACATTCTGTAGCTCCCTGGCAAGTTTCAAGTGTTTTCCCAGTAAGGGCCCATTATCCCGGGGCAGACTGAGCCGGGCCGTCCATTGACAAACAACAGGCGGTAACAGCCCTGCTCCTTATTCATGACGCAGGAGCGCCTGGACAATGTGAGGCCGCTGAGTGGGACAGTTAGCAGGACATCTGGTTAAGAATACAGCTGCACACAGTCAAAACAGCCTCTTTTTACTATTTGTCTGAACAATTGTTTGTGTTTTCATGCCACCTGGTGTAAATCGGAACAGAGAAGTTTATGTGTTGAAGCTGCTCTCCAGATCAGCAGATAACTGTCTCCCGTTGTGTTTGTTTGCATCTGCAGGACTCCCATTTAAAGACTTTTTGTTGGTTTCTGAAGTTCCCAATGCCAGGCACCGGAGTGTGAGGCCAACTCCTGGCTTCCGGCGTACATTTCTACTTTAAAAAAAAACAAAACAGAAGACACACACAGACGATGGAGAGGATCTGCACCTACTGCATTCTCCTGCTCTGTTTGATGGACAGAGTTTCCGCCAGGTCCATTGACGAAAGAAGGAGTAAAGGTAAGGCCTGAACTGGTTTTTTTTTCTGCAGGTGATGACGCCTGAAACTATAAAACATTGTCAGATCTGATCTGAAATCACAAGATGGTTTCCTTGTTTTCTTCTGGGGGTTTGGGTTGCATAAAAGTCAGATAAGCGTGTGGCTGAAAGGTCTGATTGTATCGCAGGGAACTGCTCAGGAGAAGTGTGCCTGAAAGTAACTGTGTGAATGAATCTGTAAAGGTTTCAATCAGCCCACATTTACTAACTAGAACGTGTCAGCTTCTTGGCAGCCGTGGCCACAGAGGAAGTCAAGGTGACGGTAAAAATGACAGAGCGGCTGCAGTCGAGTCTTGGATGGAGGGAGAGGAAAAGGCTCTCAGTGTTTTTGCTGCCGTAAACTAAGCTACCTGATCCGGCCGAGGCCCCGGGGCTCGGAAGTGTAAATCTGCCTGGCTGTGTGCCAGCTGTGGAGGATGAGGAGGGACGGGGGTGCAGGGGCTTTGACAGTGATGCTTTACGAACAGAAGCCAATGCAATAAGTCCGCCATTGTCAGCTCCATTCTTTTTTCCATTGAGTTGCGTTGTAAGTAGAATACTCTAAAGGTTTCTAAATAGCGGGTTGATCGTGTATCATTCATTGTCTGACTATTCACCATTTTGTACCTAAAACATGGAGAGAATAGTTTTCTTTGTGGCTGTTGACAGTATTTTGTGGTAAAAAGAGATATCCAACATTCCTTCTGTAAAAACCTTTGACTCAAATATATGAACCTAACCTTAATCCACTTTCTTTTTTTTCTTTTTTTAAACACTGCCTTATTTGCATATTTAAGCATTACTTTTCAGAAAACTTACAATACAAAAAATGATTCCCTTAATGTGAGTTATCAACTGGGGAAGTTTGATGGTGATATGTATTACTTATCTTATTATTTTCCTTATTCCCCTGTGATGTCTTGCCTTAAATCAGATTAAAGGACTGGGTGACATTTCTGTGTGTAGATTGATGAAAGACAAAGTGGGTTGTAGCCCCGGAGGCATCGAGCACAGGAGCTGTCTCTTCTTCGTCTCCCTGTGGCCCCACTTTGTACTTCAGGGCCCCGTGAGGCCGGCCGGGGCTTGCTTGTTCAGACGACAATGTGCAGAAAAAAACCTTTTCAGGTTTATTTACAAGACGACGAGAAGAAAGTCAAAGCAGGATGGATGATAGAAAGATCTTTAGGTTGTAAAACGTGCAGGTTGCAGCTGCAGGTGCAGCATCTTTTATCTCGGTGCTTTGGTGTTTCAAACTGTTCCCTCACAAATCTGTGATTTTCTGATCGCAAGAATGAACTCAATTCAAAGTGGATGAATGTTTCCAGATTTTCTCTGCAAAAACAATCTGATCCGAACCACTTTTATAAGCCAGAGTCAAGCCTCATTTCCCACAAACAAACCTCCGTTGAACTACTTTGTAGTTCCCCAGTGGAACGTATTACACAGGATTATCAGTAAGTTCAGGAAGCAGTTGCAAGTTACTACAGCTGGTTTGCGATCTAGAAATATTACTGCAAAAACAGGCCAAAATAAACACAAAAAATACGGCTCTGTGAGATCCAGGGTGTCCTAATCATCAGTTGAAAAATTGGGATTAGAGTTTGGATTTAACGAATGAACAAAATGATCTCGATTTGTCACTTTTGGTTTTCACTATAGAAATTTATTGTGGGACGTCACTCTAGAGAAGAGACACGCCTCAAAGAGAAAGTGTAAATATGACAAGAAGAAGGAAGATTATCTTAACAGTGAAGACAGAGAAGTGGCATCAATAAGAAAAGGAAACACCCCCCCCCCGCATGTCAGTTAAAAGAGTGAAAAGAGACCTCCGCATCCCCAAAGATGAGTCCAGCTGAGGAGAGGTGGTGAGGGGTCAGAGGGACCCACAGTGCACGGCTCAGACTCCTGACAGGGTAGAGCTCATTCAGTTTTCAGAATTAGGATGAAAAAGAAGAACTGTTGGAAGAGAAACATCCTCGTTTTCATCCAACAAAGTTTATATTCATCTTTTTGAAGTATTTCACATTGTTGTGTGGCTAAATCTAATGATACATCTAATGTTACTGAATGCATGCTGCTAAATGCAGGAATATTTCTTGTCCAATGCCCCCCCCCCCCCCCCCCCCCCCCCCCCCCCCCCCCCCCCCCAGAAAAACCTATTTTCAGTAGTGTTTTTCTGCCACATCATTACAGACTAAATAACAGTCTGAGTACCGTTATCCAGTCTGCAATGCAGACGTAAAATCAGTAAATGTACACTGATGACGTCAAAGTTAAAGTGATGAACTTAAATCCTTGGTTAGTTTAATCCTTGGGTTTTTAAGAGAGATGTAAAGAAAAAAAACCTTTCCTTTAACATGGATGTGTAGAATTTTTGAATGACATCACAAAAGGCTGTTAATTGTTTAACTTCACAACATTAGGGCGAACAGAGTGAAGGCCATCTTTTGCTTTAGTCTCTGCTTGGAATAAATAGGTTGGCTTTTATTTTGTAGGAGTGCATCTGCTGGTTAGGCAGAGTGCTTCGGACAGACTTGGACCGTTGGAACAAGTGTTTGTTATAACTTCTCATACATGAATTAGATAGTGAATGATTTCTAACAAAGTATAATGTGAACCAAATCCTATCTTTGATTACACATGACAGCACGTGCTTCATTAACTGTTTTTACAAATCTGTGATGTTGAGGTCTGAGTTCATTCCTAACATCAGAAAAAGTAACTCAATATTCACTTACTAGACTTCTTCAGGAGCTTTCAGTCGCAACTTGTGGCCTCCCAATGAGCAGATAGTTGGAGAGGAGAAGAGAATGGAGAAGAAGTATTTATTTTTGCAGTATTTGCACACAACCACATGACAATATAATTGGTAATTAGGGGGTTAAACTAATACTACGGAGCTACCCCAGCTCCTTAGTATTAAAGCTGCTAACTGACCTGACTGGATGAAATTCTCAAGCCTCACGAACAACATTGAATGATTTGAGATGTTCTGCAGCGATGCCGTTATAAAACGGATCCATAGCTCTGCTGCTGGCTTCCCGGGTCAGGGCCTGAGACTCCTCATTGTCCCGACTGGTTTCCACAGAGGGTTCAGCTCTGCCATGCCAGCCCAGCCGGCCGGCCGGCTGATGGTTGGCTCGCACCCCTCGAGCGGTTTGTTTGTGTTGTGTTGTGTTTTGTTTGCCCCCTCGCCTCTGGGTGACAATTCACACTCTGCCGCGAGTTCATCTCCAGGGCACCGTCCCTGTCTCTGCAAGTTCATTAGCACGGCTGGAAGTTTGTGTGTGTGTGCGCTCATCTCTGTGATTTACTGCCAACTGTTTTACTGTGTTTGCTCCATTAGATGAAAGTGTGGCTTGTTGGGATCTCTCATTCTAAATATATTTGAACTCAGAGGACAGTTGGTAGTTTGTTCACATTAAAGCAATCCATCACAACGTTTCTTTTAATGTGTTTTCCTTTCGGCTGCTTTGACCAATCAGCGTTTCTGATTTTCCACTAACAAGGATGTAAGTGTGTGTGTGTGTGTGTGTGTGTGTGTGTGTGTGAGTGTGTGTGCTCCTGAAAGCTCTACCTCCACATGCACTCTGGGCAGCACTTCACTCCGACAAGGGAACAGATTGCCTTTTCACTAAGCGCTCGCAGGAAGCAATCAGACAGAAAATTGCCCTGGAAAATTGCTCGTTCTGAGTGACTGAGCAGCGAGGACCCGGCCAGGGCGCACATATGCTCCAACAAGTGATTGGGCGAGCGAGTGACCTAGTGAATGGATGGCACTGTAGATGATGCTGATACGATAGTAGCCGGGTTATCAGGGCACTCTATCGCCAGCCCCTGGTGGCATTAAATGACAGCAGTTGTTAAGGAACATGGTGTCCTACTGCGGCCGGACCTTTTAGAGGTAAACTGAAACTACAGGGGTGTGTTTTGACAATTCTTGTCTCACTCACGGAGAGTGCGTTTAAACCAAGAAAGATTGTAGCATTTTATTGAAAGTCCTTTATTCTGCGACATAACCATAAGAAGACACCTGGAAATCTGGTATTTTAGGAGTAAATGAGTCAGAGCACAAGGATCTTTGTGCTGCTTTTAAAGTCACATGGTGAAAATGAATCTCAAAGTGAAATCCACAAGGAGTCAAAATTCCTTCCTCCACCCTTCTTTTTGTTATCCAGATCTCCGGGTCTCCAAGCCTCTGATTGTGCCAGGTTACCCAGAAAACACCACAGGGCTGTTGGGTGGTCAGGTGACGCTGGTGTGTAAAGTCCACCGGCCAGCGTCCACCAAGGTGCAGTGGCTGAAGACCGAGGTCGGCCAGGGGGGTCAGCCTCACCTCAGAGCTCTGACGGTGAGAACAGATCAGCTGAGATACAAATAAACAAGTTTGAGTCAGTTTCCGATTCTGTCCTAATTGCAATAGATATTAAATATAACATGTTGCAACGATCTCTTCTCCTTGCAGGCCCTGCAGAGCAACATGTCCAAGGTGAACACTCTGCATCTGTCCAACATCACTCTGGAGGACGCAGGAGAGTACCTCTGCATGGCTGAGAGCAGCCACGCAGGGCAGACAGTGCAGGCCATGCAGTCGGCGTGGCTGGACGTCCTGTCTGGTGAGACACTCTTATCACACCAACGCTTGGGCTTATCTTGTTAGTTTTTGTGCCAGCTTCCAAAGAGCCCAGTGGGAATTTTAGCCTAATTACACTACAATGTTTGGACCAAGTGTTGCGTTATTTTCTAATAACCACGTTTCCATCCACAGGTACCATCATTTCCCGAACTGTGGACCTCACTGCTGCTGATATCCCGTCAGGTAACTGCACATTCTCATGCACTCAACACATTCATTGAAAATATATCACAATCCAAAATGATAAATGTTTTATTTGCATTCATTGTCCGTGATTGTAACGTCTTGAAAGATTTACAATCCAGAAATTAAAGCATACACAGCTTTAAAGAAAACGTTTGTAAAACCAAAAATCCCTCTTAGTGGATTAGTCGACTAATGGATTGTCTTCGTTGTCATTTGTTATGCTTTTCTTTCATCCTTAATGACTAATTTCCAAGAAACTTATGAACAACAAGATGCTTTTTGCATGACTCTGTTATGTTAATCGACAAAGAACATCTTTAACTAACAGCCCTGGGCTCGTCCTCCTCCCCAGGCTGGAATGAACGTCTCTCCTCCTGTCCCTCACTTCGATCTCCAGTGAATCTTCACCGCCCCTTAGATTGACTCTCTGTCCACTGTCACGCTGCGACATCTTCATTAGTTTCAGCCTCTCTTCCTCCTCCTTTACTTTCTTCTTTTTTTGGGGAGGGAGTTTGCTGTGTTAGCTAGATCGCTCTCAGCCCCACAATAATCCACAGGGGAACAAAAAGATGAAGCGGAGGAGGGGGTTTGTTTGGTCAGTCGGGCCTCCTGGTCTCCATGGTAATCTCATTGTGTGTGTATGTAGGGAGAGAAGATAATGGGGTTGAAGTGTTAAGGTCATAGTTGAGGGGAAGGCTACTTGCTTTAGAAAGGAGATGAAGAATAAGATAAGATAAGATAATAAGATATAAGAGTTAAATGTATAGAAAATGAAGGAGAGACTTAATGTTGTGCTGATGTTCTTTGGTTTCAACAGATGTTCTTGAGGACCTGAGTGAGGACACAACAGAACATCTCCTGCTGGAGCCAGGCAACGTCCTGAAACTGCGCTGCGACACGAGCACCCGGCCAGGCATGGCGGTCAACTGGTACAAGGAGGGAATCCGGGTTGTGCCCACGCCCCGCATCCAGATCCGCGGAGCCATCATGGAGATCACAGACGTGACATATGAGGACTCTGGCGTTTATGTTTGTGTTGTCCGGGGAACCAAAGATCCTGTGAGGAACTTCACCATCAGTGTGGCAGGTGAGGACACAGACACCGTTGCTAACTGACCGTTGTTGTGTTGCCTAAAGATTTATGTTATATGTCAGTGTTGGTGCTAATGCCCTTAGCTTAACAGCATAAAGTTAAGCCATGTCAACACGCTAACGTCATGGTGTTCAAAACAATCACCTGACACTCTTGTTGAGGACCTTCAACATGGCCGCCAAACTTTGTGTGATATTAGACAGGAAGTGAGTCATTGATTGCTTTGTCGGTAGAAACAAAGTTGATAGCAAAGAGATTATAGCCATCATTAAAAGTAATTTTTCAAGCAAAAATGCCAATATTTTACTGGTTCCAGATTTTAAATACCCACATATGCTTCTTTCCCTAACTTAAATATGGTGGTTGAAGAGTATCTTTAGTCTTTGGTCTGTTAGTTTGACAAAAAAAGCAACTTCATTCAGCCAACTCAGGCTTTGTTGGATTGCAATGAGCATTTTGAACTCTGACATTTCCTAGACAAAACAATAATCGAGAAATGTTTATTCATAGCGTCTTCATTTGTTTTCCAGACTCGTTGGGGTCAGGGGACGATGACGAGGACAACGGGCTGGAGGACTCATCGGCTGAGATTGAAAACGACCAGGTTTACTTCTCCAGAGGTGTGTTGGGTGTGTTGCCGTTGTTCCTTGAGAACTTATTACAACTCAACCTTCAGGCTTCATCCAAGCTTCATTCTGACTTAAAGCTCATTGACTGGTCTTTGTCTAAACAGGTCCCTACTGGACCCACACCCAGCGTATGGAGAAGAAGCTGTATGCCGTCCCTGCAGGCAACACGGTGAAGTTTCGCTGCCCGGCCATGGGCAGCCCCATCCCGAGCATCCGCTGGCTCAAAAATGGACGTGAATTCAGAGGAGAGCACCGCATCGGAGGCATCAAGGTGAGGATGGTTCCATGTCTCCTGAATGGTAAATAAATGAGTGAATGACAGCTGGGTTCATGCAGATGATCCACCAGGGCTTTCAGAGATATTTGGGTTTGTAAAGTTCAGTGTGACGAGCCATGCTGATGTTGTCTTTTTGTGTTTTTTTCTGGCTAGCTGAGACACCAGCACTGGAGCCTGGTGATGGAGAGCGTTGTGCCTTCAGACAGAGGAAACTACACCTGCATGGTGGAGAACAAATATGGCTCCATTGCTCACAGCTACGTCCTCGATGTCCTGGGTAAGAAACGGATGATCAAGTTCTGTCTGGACGCATTTTAGAGAATGTGTGCAAATTAAAATGTAACAGGATTGAATTGTTTAATTAGGCTAAACAGATATTATGGATTTTTCTTTAAATCTGAGTGTCAATGCTTTATGTTCTGGCTGACAATATTCACGGCTATAGCACTTGTGGAGAAAGCATCATGCCTTCAAATAGAAGCCTCCTGTCTGAGGGAGGGGACAACCAGCGGGTTAAGCAGAAGGTGACAGGGGGGCCTCAGCAGGATGTGGACGGTCAGGTGTCCACAGGAGAGAGATCAAGGAAGTCTGCAGTTTGTTTGTTCATTTGTTTGCTGTCTGTCCATCGCGGGGTCAGTTTCCGTCCCCGTCTACGGGGGGAGAAGACTAACGAGACAACTAACGAGATCAGAGAGCGAGAGTAATTGCAGATCAAAGAGAGCCTGGCGACCAGCTGACAAAGGGCCACGCTAATAGAACCGATTTTCCTCCTAAAATGATATTTCCTGCTCTTGTATGCCAGCATGCAAACACATAATATATGACAGTGACAACTGCTGGGCATTTAAAGTTGGTCGGCTTTAAAATGGCCAAATAGTTGAATCTCTTTAGCCACAGCTCCATATGATTCCCCCACTTTTGTCCTGCCGAGGTATTTCTGAAACCAAGTTTGGCAGATCAGTTCAATCTTCTTCTCGATGTAGCTGAATCACCTTTGAACAGTTGCCCGAAGAAGGAGCAATATCCTTTACGCTCTGGCTGGTTTCTCTGGAGCCCAATGCTACGTTTCATCTTTGCTCACTATGCTCATCTCTCTTTCCTGACACAGAGCGTTCCCCACACAGACCCATCCTGCAGGCCGGTCTACCAGCCAACACCACAGCAGTGGTGGGCAGCGACGTCCAGTTCCACTGCAAGGTCTACAGCGATGCCCAGCCTCACATTCAATGGCTCAAACACATAGAAAGGAACGGCAGCCGCTACGGCTCTGACGGGACGCCTTATGTCCGGGTCCTCAAGGTTGGTCCTCTATCTCCGTCTAAAAGACTGTAACCCGCTTTATCTGCTCCCATTTGACATTTTTGTTTCAGATCTTTATTACAGTTACAAACTGATTTCCAGACATATAGGTAGCTGACAAAAGTAGCATTAGCATTTGGTACGCATAGTCAATATCCATTAAAACCTCTAGTGTTTTTTATGTAACTTTTCTACATCCGTGTTGTGCAGACCGGCAGTCTGAACATGTCAGAGGTGGAGGTGCTCTACCTGTCCAAAGTTACCATGGAGGATTCAGGAGAGTACACCTGTCTGGCTGGAAATTCAATCGGATTTGCTCACCAGTCCGCCTGGCTCACCGTCCTCTCAGGTAAAAAACAAACGGATATAGTGCTGAAACGAAGACTTAATAGCTTGCATTGTTATTGACAAACTTAAATATAAAGCTACACTGCACAAAGGAAATTTGATATTCACGGCTCTAAATTGACAGCAACAGATTCAGCAAGTGCCATCTTAATGTTGACAAACTTTGAACTGATCCCCCTCTTCTTACAGAGGAAGAAGCAGCGGACGCCATGGACACCATGGAGACCAAATACACTGACATCATCATCTACGCCTGCGGTTTCCTGGCTCTGATCATGGCCATCATCATCGTGGTGTTGTGTCGAATGCAGGTCCATCCCAGAAGGGAGCCGTTTGACGCCCTCCCTGTCCAGAAGCTCTCCAAGTTTCCTCTCCGCAGACAGGTAGAGGACTCAATGTCTTCTCTAACTTTGGAAAGCAATCGACTATGACTTAATTCCGGGGGATTTGCTTGAAAGAGGCAAAAGTGTTTAGACCTGTTCAGAGTGCCCACACTTGACAACTTCCTGTATGTTCCTAAAAACAACATTTTCTCTATTTCTTCCTTCAGTACTCGGTGGACTCCAACTCGTCAGGGAAGTCCAGTGCGTCGCTCATGAGGGTGGCTCGCCTCTCGTCCAGCTGCTCTCCCATGCTGGCTGGAGTCATGGAGTTTGAGTTGCCCTACGACCCGGACTGGGAGTTCCCCAGGGAGAAGTAAGTTATCTGCAAGTTATAATCCCTTCTGTCATTGTCTGCAAAGAAATTACACTCTACTCTAACAATATGTTTACAGAGTTTACTTAAAAGTGGCTGCAACCAGAGTATTTCTTCACTATATTTAGTTTTGCTTCTGGGACTCATTTCAAACATTGTGCATGGAGCCCATAGAAACGTGGCCACAGGCCATTTTTGGCTCTACCCAAGCTATGTTTTCAAAAACCAGAGCCCCCAAATTATGGATTTGTACAGTTTTCATTTGAACATACTTATTTTCTCTAACTCTCGCTTTTTCTCTCTCTAGTTTAACGTTAGGCAAACCTCTAGGAGAAGGCTGCTTCGGTCAGGTGGTCAGAGCTGAGGCCTACGGCATCAACAAGGACTCTCCGGATCCGGCGTCTACTGTCGCGGTTAAGATGCTCAAAGGTAGGAAAGAAATGATAGAGTTACAAAAATACCTCGAGAGATCCGCAAAAGTCTGCTGTCTTTTTCTAAATAAAGTATATGTTTCCCCAAAGATGACGCCACAGACAAGGATCTGGCAGACCTCATCTCGGAGATGGAGCTGATGAAGGTGATGGACAAACACAAGAACATCATCAACCTGCTTGGAGTATGCACACAGGATGGTGAGCATCTGGCTAAACTTCTTCTTCTTCTTGTTTTATTTCTGCTTCAACTGAGGGCTAGCTTCCTTCCAAACCTTCTCGTATTGTAAATCAATCAACTAATTTAGTGAGTGTTGGTCCTCCAGGCTAAAACAACAATAGAAACAAGCCGGTCCTTCATCTGGCATGTGTTCCCCCCCTCCCTCAGGCCCTCTGTATGTGCTGGTGGAGTACGCCTCCAAAGGCAGTCTGAGGGAGTACCTGCGGGCCCGGAGACCCCCAGGCATGGACTACACCTTTGATGTGACCAAGGTGCCTGAGGAGCAGCTCACCTTCAAAGACCTGCTGTCCTGCGCCTACCAGGTGGCCCGAGGGATGGAGTACCTGGCCTCTAAACGGGTACGTTCACTGTAAAGAGTGGAAATAAATAAAGGGAGTTTCTAGGGGCTGTAAATCTTTTCTGCAAGCACTACATGGATGCAAGAGGCGGTTATCCCAGTGGCAACACTCATACATTTTATTTTGGGGAAGAAGTGTCCAGAGAGTTCCTGTCCTTTTTTTACCAGTTGTTGGAAAACTCGTCAGAAAACTATGATTTAGTGCAGAAATGATTTGATTTATTGACCAGTCGGTTGACAGGAAGTTAATTGAGAACTATTGCAATAATAGTTTAAGCAGCAAATCAAGTAAAAACAAAAGCCATGAACGATCTGGTTCCAGCGTCTTGAATATGAGGATTTGCTGCTTTTCTTCATTTTATATCCTTGTAAATGGAACATCTTTACATTTTATACTGTCGGTCTGACCACACAAAGGAAAATGGGGGGAAAATATTTATAGACTAACCAATATCACAAATAATAATTAAAAAATTAAAGTTTTTTGTACAGTACTGTAACTTTCACTGTGAACTACAAACATGTTTTTTTGCTGCTTTTAGCAGAAACTATCCGCATGCTTACAAGCCCCAACAGCTATGTTCTGTACTCAAATATAACTTTTCTAAAACATAGAAGTCAGATGGTGGGTTTATGGTTTGAGGTGCTTCTGAGGAACTTAAGATGGATGTTTACGTATCAGACTCATTACAGTAAAATGTATCCACATCCCTGGGCGGGAAATACTGCCACAAAAATGAAAACAACAGCAGTAACATCAGCAGTTAAATTTAAAGGGAAATGTTATTAGGACTGAGTTCAATGTTTTTGGAAGTGGGCACTTGGCCTTCAGTTGGATGGCAGCAGCAGCCTTTTCCTTTCCTCCCTCCCCCCCCCCTCTCTCTGTCTGGCCCTTTTTCTCTTTTCTTCTCACCCCCCCATGCCTCTATTCCTTTCATTTTCCCAGCATGCACTCTGGCTGTGTGTTTCTTATCAACACGTCCCTTTGTCTGCCAGCCGGTGTCTCAGACAGACATTCCTGAGCAGAAAGCTGCCGCAGCTTCAGTCCTGTTTACTCTTCCCCATCCATCTGTCCGTCCCCTCCGTCGCAGGCCTTTGTCTTTTTTAGCGCTGCCATAAATCTGTTAGCAAACAGGCAGCAGAGCCGTCGTCTGGGTGCAGGCATCGGGTTTCTGGCTCTACGACCTCTCAAGAATGCAGGAGCCTGAAACTAACCCTCCATTATGGGGAGACCCACAAACCAGGACTGGTTCATTTCGCACGTCCCCACAAATCCCACGTCTATTTCGAATGAAAACCAAAATAAACTTAATGACATCCATTCAATGTGGGCACACAGTGCCTTTCTTTTTTCCTCCCAAAAAGGGTTTGTTTTTTCTTCAAACTCCCGGGTTTCTATAGAAAGACATTTTAATTTTGTAGCGTTCACTGAAACGAGTGTTGACTTTAGACTCCTGCTGAGTCTTTTCATTTCTGGAGAAAATTTGCAGTGAATCACTTCTACCTCCCGTACCTCGGTGTTTTGACACGACTTCTCCAAACCGCAGGCTGGAACCGAGAGGAGAGCGTGGCGCGTCACAAGTCTCAATTCAAAAGGAACAAGCTTATATATGATAATAAAGTTTAGTTCGCCATCCTTGTTCAGGCCAGGATTGTAAAAGGAGATCGGTGTTAAAAACAAGTGGCAACATACTGAATGGCATTTAGCCAGCTTTCCAAATTAGACATTAAATCTACAATTAAAACACATTCACCGTCACCATTTCAACTGTATGCTATGAGACCCAGCAGTTGGCCTTAAGCTCACTTTAGGGCTTTGTGTCAGTCTTTAATTCTTCCTCTTCTCTCTCGGCAGTGCATCCACAGAGATCTGGCAGCCAGGAACGTTCTGGTGACTGAGGACAACGTGATGAAGATCGCTGACTTTGGCCTGGCCAGAGGAGTCCACCAGATCGACTACTACAAGAAAACCACCAATGTAAGTGACAGTTTGTAGCTGCATGTTTTCAGGAATCACTTTTTTTTCCCCGCTCTTGTAACTTTCCAGTGAGGAACTTTTGTTTTGCAGTAATGAGTGCCGCTAAATTACTACTCGAATGTTTTGGCTTTTTTAGTTGACCTCTGACCCTCTCTTAAACATGTGTGCTCCTCAGCCAGGTTCCTTTCACAGCTCTAATACTCCTCAGGACAGATGTCTAATGTTTTCCTCTGATTGGCAGCAGGCCTAATGGGACTTAATTAGAAAAGAGGGGAGAGGGGGAGGATTGTGAGCAACAACAAAAAAAAAAAAATCAACCTTTTTACAGTGAGACAGAAAGAAAAATGTGTGAGTTGTTATGGTGAATGAAGGTGAGGCTCTAATGTGTCCATGTACGCTCTGCAGGGACGGCTGCCGGTGAAGTGGATGGCACCAGAGGCTTTGTTTGACAGAGTCTACACACACCAGAGCGACGTGTAAGTCCAACTTCTCGTACACAACATATGTGCCGGAAAACAGGAGGGTTTTCTCAAGACAAAGACAGTAATGTTTCCTCTCCTGTTTTGTCAAAAACTCACAAAATCAAGTCTGAACTCCCCATAAAAACCTAATTGAACCATATAATGAAATGCTCTCTGATAGGCTAACATCTTCGTACTCCCCCTCATCCTACAGTCAAGTCAAGTTTATTTCATCCATAAAAATGGAAATTACAGTGCTCACACTCGCCATCTTACCCATAAAAACTAGAGAATAAATACAATAAAACATATACACTACAATATTACACATAAATACACTGTCAACAAAAGTAAACGTGTCCTGATCCCCTCGTCTGTGCTTAGGTGGTCGTTTGGCGTTCTGATGTGGGAGATCTTCACGCTGGGCGGATCACCGTACCCTGGGATCCCCGTCGAGGAGCTTTTCAAGCTGCTCAAGGAGGGACACCGAATGGACAAACCCTCCAACTGCACACATGAACTGTAAGCCGCAGTCTTTCTTATGGTTTTTTTTAGCAGGTTTTGGTCTCACAGATAGTGAGAGAACGGCTTCCATCAGCCCCAAATGGTGCACCATAAGCATATATAACATTTCATAAAATCCAACCATGGGGGGAGGTGCGCGTATTGTCATCGAAGCCATTTCTTTGACTCAAAAAGGTTTTTTTTTTAGACAGAACGTTATCTTTTTAGGGCATTTAAAGACAACAGTACACACTTCCGGTCTTGTAAATGGGCGTGGCCTTGTTTGAAAGTGTAGCGGTACATCATGCACATGGTTGAAAATGTATATTTGCATACTATATTATGCTTTTTTAGTTGCTCAAATTAGATGTACACACAACCGAAAGCCATATTTATTTTGATTTTGTTTCCTTCCCTGTAGCTACATGATGATGCGTGAGTGCTGGCATGCTGGCCCCACCCATAGGCCCACCTTCAAACAGCTGGTGGAGGAGCTGGACAAAGTGCTGCTGTCCATCTCTGACGAGGTGGGTTTCAAACACACACACACACACACACACACACACACACACACACACACACACACACACACACACACACACACACACACACACACACACACACACACACACAGGCTTGTCAAGACGTACACACACATACACATCCTCTTTTTGCTCTTTTTGGAATTTGCTGTCCAGATGTGTTCAGCACGGGACAGTAAATGCACAGACAGTAGTATCCAGTTATTATAAACTTCTCACAACAAAAATAAAATCATATGTTTGGCTACAGTGTCCGAATTGCTGAAATGTCAACGCAGCCTGCGCATTGGTCAATAAGACATGTGATAGATTTCTTGCTTTGTACACGCACTATAAGAATATTCTGCTTTTTAAAAAAACTTTGAGAAACTGTTTCCAACTATGTTTTTTTACATATTTATTGTAAAAAAAACACCAACGTTTTTAACATTTAAATGTGAATTAGTTAGTTTTTTATTTTGTCTCGAGACACCAACTTGTCTCTAACATCCGACCTCCCTGTCTCCCCTCAGTACTTGGACCTGTCGACACCCTTCGAGCAGTACTCCCCGTCGTGCGAGGACACGTCCAGCTCCTGCTCCTCCGACAACGACTCTGTTTTCACCCACGATGCCTTGTCCACCGACCCCTGCCTCTTGGGCTACCAGGACGTGCGCTCCCGGATAGACATGAAAAAGACGCTCCAGTAAACTCACAACTGAAGGCACCCACACATACACAGACATGAACACAAGGTAACGCATCCCTTGGCGGCCATTTTGGAGGTCCGTCGCTGCATTTCTAAAGGTAAATTGAAGCTTCTGTTCATGAAGTTTTCCATTGGACCTCCATTATGGCACCAGATGACGCCCTTAGACACAGATGGGGCATTTATACACACACATAGAAACAACACACACATGCAGGTGGAGCACTGGTGGGCTTCATCACACGGTGATGGTTTGAAGAAAAGCATTTCATCGTGGGCGGAAGAAAAAAGGACAAACTAAACGTGGTAGTTTGGACTATCAGCTCTGGCACTGTGCCCAAGAACAGTTGGACAAGTTGGAAAACTGCGGCACTAAACACCACAGAAGAAGAAAAAAAAACACCTGGTACTCATGCTTTGTTTGATCGACTCTCCCTCAGCGAGGCGACGGGCAATGATCTCCTCACAACATCCCAAAACCAGGGCGAGAAACCTCGGTGATAAAGACATTTTTTAACAAACAAAAAAAGATTTATTTTGCTATGATAAAAAAAGAAGAAACTGATTGTTAAATATAAATCTCTCTATATAAGATTATTTTACTTTTGTGTTGCTTATTTAAAAAGAAAACAGTCTTAAATCTCAGGATCCCTTGTGCTAAGAAGTTGCTGTAGCGGCAGCAAAGTGCCATATGATTTCCTGTGAATATATTAGAATAATATTAAAAATATTGTATGTACATATCAGCAGCAGAAAGACGATTGTCTTTCATAAATTATTGTGAATGACACAAAAATGAAGGTTATTGGAGGTGAAAGGAGAGAGGTATTTAATCTGGTGATACAAGTGCCAAACCTGTCGTAGCTGTCACATTGTCTTCAGGTCCAGGTGTCATTCCAAAAATGTTCAATTTCGAAAAAAAACAAATTGTACTTAATGATCTCCAAAGTTCAACCAAATCATAAAGTAGATGCTGTTAAAATTGGTACACAAAAGCAGCTTTTGCAGACATTTTTAAAAACCAACCCGTATCTTGACCAACTGAGAAACACAAAATTTAACAACTCCAACCTCAGATGTATGTGGTTAAAAAATGACGGATTGGTGCATTAAAAGATGGCTTAACTATTAATTTTTTCGGAATGAAGCCTCCATTTGTCATTTTATAGTAAAGAGCTTCGACCTCCAGCCCGGGAAAACCATTTGTGGTGAAATAACCAGAAAGAGTTCCAGTTCTTGTTGCTGTTGTTGGACAGAAAACCACAAAACATGTTTTCAGCAAGTTTTGAAGTGTTCAAAATCTCACAAGACTCATTTACGTGTTCAAACAACCACGTAAACTTTGAGACAACGTTACGTGCGCTTCCTCTGACAACAGCTTTACTCTTTCAGTCCACATCGTCAGAGACAGTGTGTCCAGGGTGGGACTTAACCTAAATAGCATTGGGGACTCGGTTGGGGAGCTTGCCCAAGCCCACTGTCACTGCTGACAAGGAGAAGGTAGGGAGGGGGGGCACTGAATGTGAAAGCCAGTGTGATTGATTTCAAATAGAGGAGAAGGGGGAGGAAGCCTCCTTTGTCTGGCTGTAACCCTTCACCCAGCCCAATCTGTTGGCGAGGGGTCCTCAGGTCCGCAGCCCGGCCGGACAATGAAGGCTTTGCAGGCTTAATGGGTGTGACTACGGACCTGAGGGAGTTTTTCTTTTTTAGGGGGGTTGGTGGTGGATGTGTGGGGATTGCTTGTGTGCAAATGAAGAGGCTTTTATTATGGTAATGTCTCCTCTTCTCTCCCGAACGCCCCTATCTTTATCCCCACAGCCTCCATCTTTGAAATTACCAATCTTAATTCACATTCACCATCGGGACCACCAGCTGCAGAAAATTCCCCTGTGGGGTACAAAATGCCGACTAAGTCCCGGTCCACCTGCTGAATCCGACCACAAACAAAACAGTTTAGACACAAACCAAACAACCATTGAACCATTGAGATTGTGCCAAGTTAATCCGGTGATTCCACTGAATTGAATTGATTTTCATCCGAAATATGTCAGTTTAAGTTGGCTGATACTGTACCTGCATCGCCGGTTGTGTTGCTCAATTTGTCTCTGGTTGCTTTTTTTTTTTCAAATGATGCAAATTTGAAATAGGGTTTTATTCAAAAATGCTCTAAATGCATCCTCCAATCATCTTCCTTTGTGTGAAACCAGTCAACCGTTTGGTCAATGAAGGATTTGTGTATCTTCTCTCGGCATTTGTTTGCTCTTCATGCTGTCAATCATCTGGTGTCGGATAGTGTCTCATTTTGGAATTAAGCTTCTTTTTTTTTTTTTTATTTACATACAAACCCACAAAGTTTTTGGACACATTAACATCTTTACATTCCAGTTATCTGCTCGTCTCCCAGATACAAACCGTAAACAATCACAGAGTTCTTAAACATTTCCTCGAGAGAATCATTTTAGAAATATCTAATTTATTTGTTTATTGTTTTGTTTTTATATGAAATAAAGTATAATTTAAAATAAAGCAGCTCTGTGTCCTTGTCTCTGTCGTATCTACACTGATACTTTCATTGGAAATCTACAAAGTTGGGCTGTCCACGTCGAGATCAGGAGAGTTTTTCAAATGCTTTAAAATTAAATAAGACGCCCCAAAATTAATGAAAGTAGAGAAAAGAACATTGATATAGGAAAATGGGTTCATTTGACCCGAGGACAACATGAGGGTTAAAGGACCATGACAGTAGCCTGGTCCCACCAGACTCTCGTTAAAACTATTGGATCTGCCCCGAGCCACTCTGGTAACCCGGCTCCTCCTTTGTACCAAGAGGGGAAACAACAACAATAACTATTAGCTTAGCATTGCTTAGCATTGCTTAGCCTTGCTATCCCCAACCCTGTGGGGAAGGAGGGCCACAACACTGAGCAGAAGTACGCAGGAGGGCGGAGCCAAGCTAACATGACAGGTCATTACAATTTATTTTTGAATTTTTTTGTCAGTCATTTGCATCAGTTGTGATCCACACATGAACAGCTGAGATCTGGAAACACGGTGACGTTGCCACAGCGACGTCCAGAGGGGCGTTCACACGATCAGACAGGTTGCAAACAAGCCTGCAGGTTATCTAGATGACATGTAACACGCTATTTACAGGTCAGGATGTCACTGTTTGTCTTGGTTTTTTGTCCCCCCCCCCTCCCCTTGCAGGCTTTGCTAATCTGATGTTTTTTTACGTTTGTCCTGTCGGACGTCTTCAGTTCCCAGAGCTCAGCAATTAACTTGGTGAATAAAATGTAATTATTGCTAAAATATGACCCCAAAATCTTCACTTAAATGTGACAAATTGTACTTATTTGTTCAGCTCCAGCCTTGACTTGTGTGCATTTCTTGCAAAACTAAAAAGTTAAAAACGTCAGCCATTTAAAATTCAAACGTAGAAAAGACAGAGAGCCACTTACAGACAGAAGAGAGAAAAACATGAGAGAAAGATAAAAGACAGAGGAGGCGAGACGAATGAAGAGATGGGGTCAAAGGTCAAGAGGAGGGAGGAGAGGGCAGCAGTGATCCGAGGCTTTTGATGTGTGTGTGATGTGATGTGTATGTACATGATTATGTGTCAGTGTGTGTGTGTTACCTCCTGTGTACGTGGTGTGTGGTCTGTACGTGTGTGTGTGTGTATGTGTGTGTGTGTGTGTGTGTGTGTGTGTGTGTGTGTGTGTGTGTGTGTCTTATCTCATCTGCAATAAATCTTGATCACCCGAGCGTCTCTCTCTCTCTGAGCTCCACTCTTGCATGAGTTGACAAAAGTCTCAGTCTGTGTCTGGAGGCGTGTGTGTGTGTGTGTGTGTGTGTGTGTGTGTGTGTGTGTGTGTGTGTGTGTGTGTGTGTGTGTGTGTGTGTGTGTGTTAAATTAATTAGCCTACTACCAGCATTATTTACTCCTTTAGATGTCAAAAAGCCGTTTTAGATGTCTGTGCTGAGGCATGGTTGGTGGAAAGAAAAGATTGGAATTGTAGTTGTTTTTTCTTGTAGTTTCTCTCTTGATTGTGATTATTAAAAAAATTAAAAATAAATCATGATTCAATGTTATGGATTAATCTACCCAGCAGTATATAAAGTCATTAAAATGAGCTCCACCTTTACCAGCTACAGCATCGAAGTGATGAACACATTAATGCTGTAATAATCTCAGATTAAGCCTCTCGCTTACCCCTAACTGTAATGTTTTGTAGTTGGACTCACATGTGGGTACAGATCACTACAGACGGATGATTAAAGGTAAGGGTTTTATTCTTTATGAAGTATAGATTCACGGTGTGGCTGGAGTGCTAAGAAAAGACAAACAGACTGTTGTTGGAAAAGCTTAATTTCTTTGATTTAGCTTCTAAACGCACCAAGTTCTCTACCACTCGATGGGAATAATCTGGTGACGGACATCAGGAAACCAGGAGCCTTTATTCAGGAGTCTTTATGGAGGATGGTTGATTGGAAAAGACAGTCAGGTGTGTTGATTGTCAGTGATCCTCAGGTGTGTTGATTGTCAGTGATCCTCAGGTATGTTGATACGTAGTGATCCTCAGGTGTGTTGATTGTCAGTGATCCTCAGGTGTGTAGATTGGCAGTGATCCTCAGGTGTGTAGATTGTCAGTGATCCTCAGGTGTGTAGATTGTCAGTGATCCTCAGGTGTGTTGATTGGCAGTGATCCTCAGGTGTGTAGATTGGCAGTGATCCTCAGGTGTGTAGATTGTCAGTGATCCTCAGGTGTGTAGATTGTCAGTGATCCTAGTGTGTGTTGATTGGCGTGACCTGGTGTGATTAGCTGATGTGATCCTCAGGTGTGTTGATACGCTGTGATCCTGTGTGTGATTGTCGATATCAGGTATGTTGATACGTAGTGCCTCAGGTGGTTGATGTCAGTGATCCTCAGGGTGTAGATGTCAGTTGATCCTCAGGTGTGTTGATTGGCAGTGATCCTCAGGTGTGTTGATTGTCAGTGATCCTCAGGTGTGTTGATTGTCAGTGATCCTCAGGTGTGTTGATTGTCAGTGATCCTCAGGTGTGTTGATTGTCAGTGATCCTCAGGTGTGTAGATTGTCAGTGATCCTCAGGTGTGTTGATTGTCAGTGATCCTCAGGTGTGTTGACTGGCAGTGATCCTCAGGTGTGTTGATTGGCAGTGATCCTCAGGTGTGTTACTCAGCCAGATGCCCAGGACAAGGTGCTGTCCACAAACAAACAAGTAGACTCAAATACAGGAGGGGAAACACAGGAAGGAACAGAAAACTACGCTGACTATGGCCCTGTTTACACCTACATGGTTATTTAGAAAAACAAAGATATAACCCATGGTTTTTGCCTTTTGTTTACACGTAAACAGAGAATTTGCCTCTGAAAACGAGTCTTTCTAAAAGAAACTGCAGCCAGAGTGAAGATTTTGGAAATCTTTGTTTGCATGTAAACTGAGACAACCGAAGGTGTAGGCAGCTGAGGAAGTGATCCGTTGCTGTTTTTGCTATTTTTGGGGATTCTTATTGGCTTACGTGGGCTTGAGCTTCTCGTTACACTGCCCCCTACAGGTGTGACACGCTCTCGATGGAATTGATGGCATACATACAGGGGTACATGTAACACTTTTCTGAAAACTGACAGGTGTGCACCATGTTATTTTTTAAATTAGACAGGTTGAAATGTAACGTAGTCTTAGACACTAAGGGACTAAAGACTGATACACACACAGTCTGACCCTGGACACACACACTGGGTGTGTTTCTGAGTGTGTAGTGTTCAGTAAATCTGCTGACTTGTTTCCTCCTCGACTCATCTGATTAATCAGCATGTATTGAGGGACTCTATTCGACGACTAATCCAGCTCTCATTCAGACAAATACGCTGTTGCTGGTGCTTTTGTTCCCCAGACTTAAGTTTTACTGACTTCCATGATGCGTTCGGATGTTGCTGAGCAAGTTTAATGGCGGTAGGAACCAAAACACCAGCTCCTTTTTAAGATAAACTAATAGTAAGTCCATGCTAGCAGGGCTTAACTTGAACACATCTTTGTGTTTGGGTTTTGGTCCTCCATCCCAGAGATGCCAGAATCTCCACTGCATGGTTTGGCTCAACTCAACTCGGCTTGTTTTTGGTACCAAAACCGTTGTGACATCATCTTCAATGATGTGACACTCGCTGGATCCTTTCATCAACAACCAAACAGAGGAACGTCTGCACTTCGTCAATAGACCATGGCGTCGTTTTGCAGGCTGCCTTTTAAAAAAATCGGGAAACACTGCAAGTTGACCAATCAGTATTTTAACCCTCATGTTGTCTTTGGGTCAAATTGCCCCATTTTCCTATAGTAATGTTCTTTTTAATTCCCCGAAATAACATGACTGATTCCACACAACGCTCTTTGGCAAGTACAAATCTCTACTTTCATTAATTTTGGGGTGTCTTATTCAATTTTATAGCATTTGATAAAAACAATGGAAGTGTTGTTGAAATAGTATTGAGTAAAAGTTGACATATTCCAGTCTGTGATTATCCATCAACATCCATTCCTTTAATTTTAATCTAAATAATTCCTAATTTCTGCTTTTCTAACTCAAACATTAGGTTTAATTTCCTATATAATAAGGTTTATTGAACATTAATTCCAAAAATAACTGTAAAACTAAAGTTAATAAGTTAGTGTTACGTAGTGCTAAACGTCAAAAAAGGGACAAACATTCAATAAAGCGTCAGAAGGGTTTGAAAAAAGGGACAAAGTTGATAAATAGTAAAAATGTTGATAAGAAGCAAAAGTGTTGATTTTCAATTTTGACGAGAAGACAACACAAGGGTTAACTCAACCTCCTAGTATCCACTCTGCTCCCTTTGAACATCAACCAAGGTGACACCGAAAAAGTACCAAGTACTATCTACAACTTTTGCTAATGGAAAACCAAAAGAAGAACAATTCCAAGTGCTTCGAGTCCCACTCCTCTTATAGCCACCCTGGTGCAGTTATTTAGTGTCATGGAAGTTCACGGAAGTTTTCCTCACCTGCAAAAATATGCCAAACAAGGAGGGAAAAGCCCAGAGTGTGAGTGAACTGCAGGTCATGGCAACGGACTGTTTGAGAGTTTAAACCCACATCCTGAGCCAAACAGGAGACCGTCAGCTTTGAACAGAGAGACATGATCCAGATCCATTTTCAGTAAATTCCGGTGCTGTATTTGTCGAATCAACAGCTGTTATCATCACTTGGCGAATTTCAATAACCAAAGGCTCGTATTTGTTATGAAGGCACTGAGACGAGACGCTTTGATCCTTAAAAAGGCAAGAAAAATGTTTCTCAGAGGCGACATAACCTGCGTTGTTGACAATATCTTTCCCAATCTTCCTCAATTAGTCATCCTTAACATCATAGAAACTCCATCTACGTCTCCGGAAGCCTAAATATTTAAGGTTTGCTGTGCCAAAAATGATATGGTACCAACTTCAAACAGACTTCCAGTTCTCAAAGCCAATGGTTACCGGGAAGCTCTAAATTCCCAATGGGATAAAGAGATGGTTTGAGAGAAACAGATAAAGAAAGTGGCATCAGACTCACGAAAGAAAGGGTTGGGGTTAGAAAACAAAGGGATCTTCAAAGATATCCATATACAACAGATTAAAGTCCTTTAACATTTGGTTTGACAAGGAGTATGTGGTTGAAAAGTCAAAAACGTACCTCCAAAGTCCTTTTTCTAACAACTTTTCCTTTAACCCCGATGGTAAACGTCATGAGGACAAGGAAAGGTGTGAAGGGGAATTCAAAAGGAATAAGTATAAGACACTCCATTGATTATTTCATAAGCTTAAATTCAAGTCATGTTTTCTCTGTCGAACTTTATAATTACAGTTTTTAGTTTTGCTGTTTAAATGTCTTTGCTGTTTAATTGTGATATCTCACAATATCAGCTACAGTGAGATTACTGCACGCATGGGAACATTTTACAGTAAAAGCAGCCTTACTCATTATTACCGTAAATCTTTGAAGAGAACGCTAATACATCACTACAAAAGCAATAAGCCACTGAGACTGGAAAAAAAAGTGCTCATTTGGGTTTGTGTGGGTGGGGTATTTCAGGAAATTGATTTGAATGCATTCAGAGCCAATCTGCACCTTCCCACATAATATTCCTACTTTTACACATGGTCATAATATTGTAGTCACATATGGAGTTTTTAACAAAACATGTATATTGAAATAAGCCAGGGGCGAGGAGGTAACTGGGCTATAGATGAACCAGTGTCCGGTGTGTTGTGTTAACTTTGGATTCATTCATTCATAATTCTGTAAACACATGCTCACTGTCGCATTGGAGGGTAAAGTTCTCACATTAACTGAGTTATTAAACCACTCAAACAGTGCCATGAAGTAGCCTAAATTATTAATATTAGGCCTATTGGATGTGTTGCAATGTCCCACGGAAAATAAAATGCACGCACGATGCAAACAGGATTACGGCGCCACTACTTTATATTGATTATGAACGACAAAAAGGTGATGCGTCGCTTTAAATTTTGCTGCCGCAAGGACTTGTGGGACGGCATTAACTCCTTTCCTTTTGTGAGTGATGGTCCAGTCTATCCTATGCTAAAGGAGGTTAAAGAGGAAGCAATAATGCACCTTTCCTTATCACTTAGACAATCTGAACAGCTTTTATTATGGCTGCCACTCAACTACTTTCGGGTCATTTCACTCCATTTGTAACCTTCCAGGTCAAATTCGACTATTAGACCACAGCCAATGTCTTAATTTTGGGGCCTTTCCAAAACCAGTTGTTGTAGTTTCTAACAGTTTGCTGTACTTTATGGTGCTTTGGCAGTGGTTTGTGGCTCTGAATGAGAACCATTTATGATCCGTGTCTTCTTTTCTTTCCTGGAGAGTCAGCTGTAAAAACATGGGCTTTTAAAAAAAATCTAATCAGCTTGTAAACAGAACGAGGAGATGGACTGGAGACAGGAGACGTGTAGCAACTCCTCTGTTAATCACTGTTTAAAGTTTAACCGCTTTGCTGCTGCAAACTGAACCCTGGACCATAAGCACACACGCAGTTTGCAGCCCTGTACTGTTTGCATGTGTGTGTGTGTGTGTGTGTGTGTGTGTGTGTGTGTGTGTGTGTGTGTGTGTGTGTGTCAGGTCCAGTGTTTGTTGGTCTACTTTATCTGTTGACCTCCGGAAGTATTTGTGATTCCGTCTACACACGCAGTGTGTGATAAGGCCAGGAAGAGAGTGTGGACACAGGATGTTGAGTTTACGCTGGGGCAACATGAGAGCAGCTTATCACACAGAGGAGCAGCCATAACAGCACAGGCAGCCACGTGGATCCATACTGGTCTGCTGGGGGGGGGCGGAGAGACACGTTACATTCACGGGCTCTGTCATAAAACAGAGAAAAAGGTGTGACTGTCATGTTGATATTCATAAAACACTCAGTCTGGACTCATACATCTTTCTGCATCTGTAAATCATCTGATCCAACTACAACTTTACAGTACACTTTCTATCTATACATCTAAAACACCATAGTTTACTAATGTAAATTGCTGCTAGATTGCTTCTTCTTTTTTTGCATAGACAGCAGAAAAAAAGTGTTGGACCCTCTGAATTACTGACCAACAAGCTGCTCACTCAAACCAGACCCTTTAGAGGCTTGAACTCTGTTTTTTATTGGCTGGTTTTGTGGTAGTTTGATGAATGCAAATATGCTTGAAATATGCACCGCTGAAAGCCCAGAATTCCCTGTGGCGGAGCCTTGTAAGCACACGGGGAGAGAGCGGACATGTGACCTCTCTGGGAGGTCGTGGTGAACATTTCAGAAGGTCAGTCCCTTCTGCTGTTGTGCAACCAGTTGTTTAACAAGACAGTCATTGTGTTTCATCACTATTTGTCAACAACAATGTCTGCTCTGAGTCAGTTTAATGCTAGTCCCTATGTCCCTATTTAACCCTAACCCTATGTCCCTATTTAACCCTAACCCTATGTCCCTATTTAACCCTAGTCCCTATGGCCCTATTTAACCCTAGTCCCTACACCCCTATTGAACCCTAACCCTATATCCCTATTTAACCCTAGTCCCTATTCAACCCTAACCCTATACCCCTATTTAACCCTAGTCCCTATTCAACCCTAACCCTATATCCCTATTTAAC